>NC_142795.1:55280038-55595920 GCF_049724085.1 Artemia sp. Qi Xiang Cuo | reverse complement strand
GTGTGGCCAGATCGTGAACAAAAAAGTAAGCCGCAGCCTTTGAAAAACAAGCCAAAAATAAGCCAGAAAATTTTTTGCCCAAAATCTAACTTTACTTTTAATGGTGTCCAAGTTTTGACGGCTATTTTATAGAAACACTCACCACTATTCAGGTCCTTTGATCCTACTGGCATTATCCACCTTTCAATTCGTTCCCTGGTTTGCGGAAGTTCAGTTCCAGTGTAGAGATTATTTTGAGGCAGCATTTAGTAGAATTGCGATAAACCACTATCCTATGTGGACCTCTCGAGACTTTACAAAAATTCCCACGCACTATCTTCAGAAAATATTTGACCGTGGTCACTTTCCTGTCCAACAGTTCAGGGAAAATTATTGACAAGGATACCCACTAGCTCGATTTCTCCTGTGTTAGTTCAAGCATTGTCCGTGTGTGCACTGCAATTTCTGTATCCCATAATTTCACTGAGTTAGATCTCCGATTACTATGATGATACTCTGTGACCAAATGCAACACAACTTGCAATGCCTGCCCCAGGCCCTGAGGGGTAGTGAGGACACCCGAATTTTTGTTATCTGACTTTTGAGCAATTTTTAACTTAAGGGCTATCTCAAAATTTTTATGGGAGGAATTTAGGGAAAAGGAGCATGGGGGGGGGGCTAGTTGCCCTCCAATCTCTTTTTACTCTTAAAAAACTGAACTAGAAATTTAAACGTCAAATCAAATGAGCCATCTCTGAAGTTTTTACAAGAATCCCTTCAATACGAGACATATAGTCCCCCGGACGTACCTTACAACCCCTGCCCCTGGGCTCAAGAAGGCTGTCTTGACACTGGAATTGTTGTTATATGAACGATGAACTTTTTAAAAAAGCTATCTCAAAGTTATTATTGGATGGGTTTGAGGAAAAAAGGGAATGGAGGGGGGAGCTAGGTGCCCTTCAATCCCTTTTGACTCTTAAAACTGAACTAGAACTTTCAATTTCCAATTATACGAGCCCTCTTTGAAGTGAATATGAGCATCCCTTCCATAAGACTCATATATGCCCCCAGGGCACAACTTACAATGCCTGCCCTGGGCCCTGGGGGGTTGTGTTGGCACCAGAATTTTTGTTATATGAAAAATTAACATTTTTATTGGAAATATTTGAAATTTTTATTGGAGACACTAGAAAAAAAACAAGTTTGGGAGGGGGGGAGTGGGCTACCCACCAAAATCGTTCTTTTCTTAAAAATTGAAAAAGAAATTTCAAATTTAACAAAAAAATATTCCACTCGGAATTTTATATGAGTATTTCTTCCATTATGCCTAGTGCCCAAAACCTCCCCCCCCATGTAAAAAATTCATACATCTTTCTCAATAGCAAATACTTTATATAAACAATGGACAAATGTCATAACTTAAATACCTTTCTCCAGGGGTTTTGTGGGGTCAAGTTACACTTGTAGTTATGTTATTCCGACTGATTAAATCTTTTAAAAATTAATATTTTCCTGGTTAATTTTTATTATAAGCTCACCCAGCATGAGCAGTCTGGAGCAGAATATGGAGGAGTTGAATTCAAATTTAATTGGGGATCAATCACCCCAGGGTTAAACTAGAATTCCTCCCCTCAAAATAGGAACAAATTGAATCCCAAACTGCAATCCATGATTTCAAACAGCTCTTAAAAAGGGAATTTAATGGGTCTGCCCAAGTTTATGTTGATTGATCTTTAAGTGAAGAGGGATGTGGAAGTGGTTGCTTTTTAAAAGAGCTCAGCCTATGCATTGTGAAAAAGCACAAGACAGGGACCAGCACACTAACAGCTGAAGTAGCTGCAATCAATTTGAGCTTAGAGACTCTAATTAAACTGAAAAAGAGCAATTAACATATAGTAATATTCTCTTACTCTAAATCTGCTCTCAATATCCTATGAAACACTAACTTTGAAACACTGGGCATAGGCCTACATCAAACCAAAGAAAACCTAAGCAGCCTTGGAAGATTAGGCTTTTTTACTAATTTTCAATATATACCTAGTCATCTAGGTAAAGAAGGAAATGAAAAAGCAGACAAGATAGAAAAGCAAGCAAAAAACCAAATGGAACCAGTGAAATCTCGAACTATAAGGGATACAACTAGATTATGACTAAAAACATTGCTTGAATTAAAACCACTAAATTTATCCCCCTTTCCAACCAGTATACAGTCAGTTTGGTTCAACTGCATGTGTTCAAATACAGCTAACTTCAACCACCACTCTCCTTCATACAAAATAAAGCAGCCAAATGGAGAAGTTGCCAATAGCCCATTTTGCAGGTACTGTAAAAACACAAAAGAAACCCCTGAACATATACTGTTGAACTGTAAAATACTGGAAAGAAAACTGTCAATGGATCTAAATCTACAACACCCTATATAGTAGGTCAAAATATGCTGACTATATTGAATTAGATAAACCCTACTATGATGTTACCTCACATTATTAGCTAATAGCAGATTTACATCTTTCCATATTTATCCACATTTTGAATATTGATAAGCAGTGTTTACAACAAGGCAGTTTACTATTACAGTAACATAATTTTTACAACAAGAAAAACTATGTAGTAAAGGGATTATCTCATTCATTAAAAATTGAATTCTCCCCAGAAGAAATGTTTAAACTTATCATGAGAAAAGAAGAACAAATTTAAGATTTGGATCTATTGTCAACCCAACCTAGAAAGAAGAGGGGTCAATGATCTGATTTTCAGGAAACTTGCCTTGATTGTCTACAGTTGATTGATTAAATTTAATATAACAATGAACATTGTTTATTTCAAAACCTGAAAGGTTTTTTTCTAAATATCAAAACTATAGGATAACTTCCATAGTTGCTGTCTGTTAAAGGTAATGTCTCATGTTCAATTATCAATGTTGTGGTCAAGATTTGTAGACTATTGGCCAAGATTGATAATTCTGAAAATTAGTAGTGGTCAAGATTAAAGTCTCAGCTGCCAGGTAAAGGACATACTGCATTCTAATCAGAGATACAGCTCAGATTAGGCACTAGCTAATCACTAGGAGTCTTACCCTATAGGCATAGGCTACAGCAACAGTAACAAAGAAATCAGACATCAAAGCAAGGGTGACTCTTCTACTTATCCTGCTCCTGTACTTATATATCTCTCTGATATTTTCATTAGGCGTAGCATTACATGATACTATATTACATATTAGCTAATAGCCTATATTATATATAACTAATTTCTCTAGTATATAACTATAGGCTAACACATTGGGGAAAATGAATAAAAGAGAGTCTGAAACAAGATTGATTGCTTCAGGTTTGCTTATGTCACAAGCTGATGCTCATCACTGCTAAAGATGGGGGTGCAAACCAGTCATGTACACCAGCTATTTTCTGTGGCATGTACCCAATTTGCTGGTAGCCAATGCATTGAGATACACACCTCAATGCATTGGGTACCCCCCATACCAGGTAGGGATTAATTGTTTTATGTACAACCATCAACATATTATGTAATCTTTCACCACTGTAGTAGTATACCACAGGATCTGTACCTCAGAATTTGATACCTACATCTAAACAAGTGTACTACTCCATATATAGCATAGCAGGACCTAGGGTAAAAAACCAGTATCCAATTGAGCAAAATTATGTAAAACTAAAACCCTCACAGCTTGTTACCAAAGAGAAATTGAGAAGGATTGGGCACATTAATGAATAGCAAAATGTCTAAGCTATGTATCAATATGGTTATTACTCAGATTATTTAAGATCAGAAACTTGAAATTTTTAGTTTATTGACTTACCTGCAGGAACCTCTTTTTGGAAATACCAATTATCCTATTTTGATGTATATATCTTTTTAGTGTTTCAGTTTTATTCATATATTGACAGAAAGCTGATTTTCTTCTGATTCTAGAAATATAACTTTTATTGCTTAAAATTTATTCTATAAATCACAAACATTTAAATAGCCTATAGTTTTTCTTTCCAATTGCTTTTCAAAACAGAGACCATATTTTCAATTTATGCTGACAAATCATTGGTGAAAATTTGACCAAGAAGGTGGGGTTCTTGTTACTGCCCTCACATTGCTTGATATTGATAGTAAAAAGGGGTGGTCCAAAAACTCATTGCTATTTATCCAAAATGCCAAAGCCAAAGAAAAGTGGTCTTTCCCAAAAAGAGGTCTTTTACCCTACTCCATATATAGTGTAGTAGGATCTATGCCAGCTTTAATGTAGTACTGATTGTGGGGTGTAGCACTTAAATTCTTAAGTACAGATCCTGTGGTGTACTACTGCAGGGGTGAAGTAGCTCACTATGTTGATGGTAGTACATAA
This sequence comes from Artemia sp. Qi Xiang Cuo, assembly GCF_049724085.1. Taxonomy (NCBI): domain Eukaryota; kingdom Metazoa; phylum Arthropoda; class Branchiopoda; order Anostraca; family Artemiidae; genus Artemia; species Artemia sp. Qi Xiang Cuo. The sequence goes on along the minus strand of NC_142795.1, from coordinate 55,591,584 downwards.
AACAATTAATATCCCCAACTACCCCATAACAGTTTTCCCTTTTGAATGTATTCTAAGAAAACCAATGACCAATTTGCTTTTTCCTTTGAGCATATTTAAACTGAAGTGATGCAAAGAAAACCTCAAATATAAATAAATGTGTTTTCTCAGACCAAGCCTAGACAAAAAGTGAAAACTGGTAGGGGGGTACGCAATATATTGGGGGCAGTACCCATTGCATTGGGGTGTGTACCCAGTCGGCTAGGCTGTGTACCCAATCTGTTTGTACAGAGATACAAACCACAGAAAATAGCTAGAGTGTACATGACGACTCCTGGACGACTCGCATGAACTAAACAGTTAAACAGGATCTGTAGATGTTACAGGTAACATCTTCAGGTTACAGGTAAGTCTCCACTGCTTTGATAACACGCAGTATACCCACATGCTCGAAAAAAAGTTGAAAAAGAAAATCTTACTGTGCATTTGATTTGAGCATTCAGGAATTAAAAGCCTTAACACAAGAATCTTCAAAAAGTTTGGGAGGCGGCAGCCCCCCATCTTTAACTCCTGAAAAGATCAGCTAACACTTAGTCAAGCAAAAATAAGTAATAAACTGTACAAAAACATGCAGAAATTATTTGAAAACAACTAAGTTTTCTAAAGAGTTAAAGAGGCTGAGTCACATGTTCGAACCTTAAAACGTACAGGGTTTTGGAGGTGCAGTTGGGGGGCTGCCGCCCCCCAAACCCCCGCTTCCGTATATGAAAGGGGCTGTGCCCTCCTCAACGACTTGCTCTTTACGCTAAAGTTTGACTTTCTTACAACTCTTTTTTTAAACAATAAAAACTTTAGCGTAAAGGGCGAGGTGTTGAGGAGGGCACAGCCTCCTTCATATACGGAAGCGGGGAGTTGGGGCGGCAACCCCTCAACTGCAGCTCCTAATCCTTGTACGTTTTAAGGTTCGAACTTGTCACTCAGCCTCTTTAACTCTTTAGAAAACGTAGTTTTTTTCAAATAATTTTCATAGAAGTGATCAAGCCAAATCTGTTTGTACGTCTTAAGCAACAATTTAGAACAAGGCAAGTGGATAAAATTTTGCCAAAAACTTGATAAAATACCTAATCTATATTGAAAGTATAGCTCATCTTTTATAGCACACAAATTTGTTCAAAACTGCTATCAGCGTAAGAAAACAAAATCGGCACTGATTTGCTAGAATGCTCCGAATTTGCCAGAAAAATATTAAAAATTAATTACTGGTGCTGATGAAACATGGGTATGTTACCATTTAGAAGCAGAAATACAATTCTTGCAGTGAAGGAAATACGATCGGCAAAACCAACGAAACCTTCTCAAATTTACAGCCTTGTAAAAGTTGAGTTGACATTTTTTTTTCAACAGATTGACAGTCACGAGCCTAGTCCAAAAGCACAAACTATTACAAAAAACCTACATAAGTGTCTTCGCTGTTCCTGGGTCGGAGCACGAAGAAAAAGACCCGAGTTTAAAGGACCATACAGTTCGAATTGGAAGGGCCATACTAGGGCGTGGACCAAACGCGACACCCCAGTCCTTCCACAATCTCCTTATTCACTAGACCTAGCTCTGTATTGTACTTTCCTCAGAGAGGGTAAAAAGAGTACATAAAAGTCAGCGTTCCCAAGAGGTGGATGAATCCTAGTACCATAGGACAGAGCATCTAAGAAGAGGTTTGAAAATGGTTTCCAGGGGCGTTTCTTAGAGCATCAGAAACACAGAAGACACTTCATAGATTCAAGGAGAGTCTATTTTGAAGGAGATTAAATGTAAATAATAGTATCAAATGAATATACGCTCTCAACTTTTTTCCACAGTATTAATATTTAATCATAGTAGTAACACCCTATAACAGACACAATTGTTATAACAATGAGAAACTAGAAACCCTTTATCACCCCCAAAGACTGCTTCTGCCCCAGCTGGTTGGCCAATGAACAAATTTCGGCCACCTATAATCCTTCATCCGATACGTCACGTATCCTTCCTTCGGTATAGCCCTAGACATTCAGATGGAAGAGCATTTTTCGTAGAGCTCATATTTGATAAACAGTACCTGAAATTTTGATATGTAGTACATAAAACTATCCAAAGACAATTCCTCTGGAAAATATTTAGCATATCCTCCTTAACTTTGAGGCCCTTAAAAACATCAAAACTTTTTCTAAAATTTATTTTTCACACGTACATTTAGTGTGTGATTTTGCTTTAACAAATGGCAATTTAGAACGGCTCTGGTATCCACGGTTGTCTCAAACATTTCTAATAGTAGCCCAATATAAGTTAAGAGATTCGGATTCTACCCGAAAATTTAAGTGTATTTTTTTTGGGTGCAATACAATATGTACTCTTTTTCATTTTCGAAACGAGTTGGAGATGCAGGGATACTATAAAGATCATGCTTTAATTGTACCCCCAATCCTAAAAACACTCCAATACAATCCCGTGCTTTTGACATATTTAGCACCTTCAGGATAAATTACTAACCACTTATACATTTTTTTGGTTCCATAGATATTTAAAATCACACAAACATGGATCAAAACCCGTTAAATATGTAGCCTGCATAAATACATAGAAGAATATATCAAAAACAGATACACGGAGCAGCATAAAATTTTATTACTTCCTTTGCAGGCGCCCCTGAAAACCTATTAGTTCCTTACCAACTTTTTAGTTTATAAGTGATTTTACTTTACCTTGCCTAAGCCAACTTCTTTTTTCTATATAAGACGTATTTTCAAGGAAAAAAAAACAGTCCAATTTAGCCGCGAATTAATATTAACAGCAAGATCATATCTTCTTTAGGTAAGCAGGAATTGGATAAGAAAGGTAAGGGCATGGTAAGGGTATGGGGCTCAACGTATTGGCTGTAATATTATTCTACAGTACTAAAAGTAGGTTTTCAGTGAGCCCTTTAAGCCCTTTACCGTCAGAATTTAGCTCCCAAAGCAATATATCAGAGTTATCACTCCTAAACTTCTACGCCATCACTACTACAGGTGAAAAATTATCTTAACTAGTGAAGAAAAAATACCTCCAAAATATTTTCAAGACAGTCAAGGAGGACTTGCAATATTTCAACATCATTAACCGAGAGAAGATCACAAATTGGCTTGATAGCATCAGCCTGGCAGAGTGTGATGACTTGCTCAACCGTGCCGCCCATGGTCAAATTAGTTACAGCCCATGAAGCTTCTTTCTGACACTTAAAGTCGCCCTTTTCAAGTACCTAAACACAAATATCAATTAGAACACAAATCTTTCAATTTTTGTGAAATTACTATCACTCACATATCGCCTTTACCACATAAGACATCTCTGTTATTACTGCATAAGAAAAATATAACACGAGATGCATTGCCTAGAAACACACAAAGCATCTATATATATATATATATATATATATATATATATATATATATATATATATATATATATATATATATATATATATATATATATAGCTTTCCCAGGCCCCAGGAAAGCTTATCCTCTAAATTTCAGCCCGATCGGACAACTTTAAAGGGGGGCTGTGTTGGGAAAAATTAGCATGGGCTCTTGTAGGAAAACGAGGTTTTTCGTAAATGTAAATTCGGGGTATAATTTTTTCGGTCTGAAAATATCAAAAGGCCCTAACAGGTCAAATTCCGCTTCGAATGAGTCCTCATTCACCCGGATTCGTTGCCAACTGGGGCCTGTAGGCGTGGCTGTTAAAAAAAGAGAAATGAACTTTAAGTGGCTATATTTTTGGTTTTTTGGAAAACAGGGAAGGAGTGATCGGATTGATTTAAAATTTCGAGGAAAAGCTCCTGGGCCCTAGGAAACCTTAACCTCTAAATTTCAGCCCAATCGGACAACGTTAAAGGGGGGCTGTGGTCGGAGAATCGAAACTTCCGGCCCACTTTTACCTATGAAGATAAAGTCGGAGGGGGGTGAAATTTTGCAAGTTTCTTAGTTGGAGCTTGGGCTACAAAATGCGATCACCGCTATCTCTCTGCGATCGCTAGGAACGGAAACCGCTTAACATTGTGGTGGGTCGCCTCTTTAATGTGGTGGGTCGCCTCCTTGACTTTATTTTAATTTTGACAACGGCCATACTTTCATACTGAGACCGGTCTAGAAGTAATGCAATCAGGCTAGACATTTTTTTTTTTCAATTGTATATAAAAGGAAATCAAAATCTACATTGAATTTTATCATAAAGAACTGGAGAAATTTAGAAGAGGCTCAAAAAATCTAGGTCTTAAAAAACGGGTGAATGCTCACTGGTTGATATAACAAGCTTTAAAAAGTATGACGCTTTTTAAAGCTTAGCAGCGCCAAAATTAGCTAGGCAGTGCCATATCTAAAAATTGCAAGTGATCTTGTTTTGTGTAAATTCTGCTTCTATTCCTGTAGAAATCCGTTGTAACTCTGGTCTCTTCATGGGCTAATTTGAACAGAAATTTCTGTTTTGCTAGGTGAACGGTTCTGTCAAGCTTAATGGATGGAAGTAAATATTCCCAGTTTAACAGCTAAAGTTTATCCTACAATTGCCCCCGAATTTTCTATATGAAAAAGAGTTTTTTTTCTGTTAAGTCATCAACCTATAGATCATCAATTTATAGCTACGCTATTGTTTCAGTTTCTCTTCTTGGCTCTTTAATTTAGGTATGGAATAAAGCGAACCAAATCCGAAAAGAAACCCGTTGAATTAAGAGTCCTAGATTTAAAGAGCTGCTGTTAGGACACTGATTTTTGGGCTTTAAGTTAAACCCTGCAATGGTGCTTCTTACACAATTTAGTGTGGCATGTACTCGAAAGCTTTTCAAAAAGGTGTCTATTTTTCCATTTCTTTTTATAAAATTTGTACAGTATTCAATTAGCCTCCCTTGCGTTTTAACTTTTATATTGTCGGATGCTTTTGTAAACAGGAACTATTTTTAATTAATATCTGACAAGGAATATTTTCTCTTAATTTCCAGTTTTGTCAGGGAAAAGATTTGAACCAAGAGAAATGGGTAATGACATTTTCAAGCAGTTTCTCAATCGGATTCTTTGAAGCTATGTATAGCGACAAAGAAATAAAAATAAATACGAGGGGGTGTAGGAACTTTAAGAGTTGGAATTATGCCAAAGTTTTCATCTCTTTGCAACTATTTACTAGCACTAAATGACTCGGAAAGGCCGATGAATCTAATGCAGAAAACATGTTCTAAACTGGGATAACGTTGTTGATTGTCGGTTGGGAATATCTTGGAAAATAATTCTCATTTTAATATTCTCGTTAAAAGAAACACCATTATGCAGATGAAATTTTTTGATTAGTCAGAAGAAGAAAAATGTCAAAATTATGGTAGTGAAGAGCTTCGGCTTCGGCAGATCATCTTTCGCGATAGAATGTCTCTAGACCTTTTATTTATTTAGAAATGCAACATTTTCTATCAATATCAAAATATCGTCTCGTCTTAACGTTCACGTCTTAACCTCAACGTCTTCGTCATCGACCTTCAGCATTGGTTGCTAATGTGTTTTTTTGTTGTTTTTTTACGGTCGAAAAAAATGGTTCTGAAGATGTATGCAAATTTATGGCCTTTCTTAGGTTTACAGTGATTTCAAGTCTAAAATATCTAAGATAATTCCAAAGCTGGCAATTCAATTGTAGTCTATAATATTGGTCGCTTGAAGAGAGAACGGAAGTGTTCAAATAAAGGAAACGTTGGTGGACAGTCAGGAAAATTTAAGCTTAAAAAATACAGCTCAAAATGTCTTATGAAGGCGTAGATTTTTAAGATGGCGTAATCTTTTTTTCTAAATTTTTCTCAACCAGTTCAAACAATCTGACTTCATTTTCACTATCCTTGGTGCGGGAAAGAAAAAGGGGAAAAAGAAAAAAATAATAATGAAAAATACACCTAAATGCGGTTGTGTAGCGCACATCCCAGAAACAACAAGACATTTGAAAAACATATCTGCAGAGGAAAGTGAGAAATACTCCTACTTAAACGCATCCTAAAGATAAAGGTTTGGGTAGCACTTACCCCTTTCTCCTCCTCTGAGTAAATTTTGTGATGACGCTAATGGTCCATACTATAGGTTTCACCAATAATGGTGAAACCTATGGTTTTCCAAGTGTTTGTTTAAATGGCACGGGTATACGGCGGAAGTAAGCAGTCTGTTAAATAAACGCCACCAAATTCAAAAGTAATAGCACAAAAAAGTTACCTTTATACACTTTGGATCCCTAATGATCAAGAATTCCCTTTTTTAAGGTGTACATCAAAGTCTAGATCATGAGAACTGTTTCACACATTTTTATTTATTTTTTTTGTGTTTGTAAGAAAGTGCTTTGAGAAATTTGAAAATGCTAGAACTGCTGAAAGGCAACTGCGGCTTCTAACAGTTGTCAAAAATAACGAAAAAAAAATTAATTCAGACAGAACCAGTAGTCATGTGTCGTGTGTCAGAGCCTAAGCCAATTTGGCATACACCTTAATAAAGATGTCACTTTGTTTAATAAATCTTTGAACATGGTTCATTGCAAATTGAATCGCTTCACCTGACGCGGCATTAAAACGAGAAAAGATACATATGTGCTGAAATTAGGATTGTTTTTATATTCTTGTATCTGCTGTTGAATCGAAGTTTAACCTAAATAAAAAGAGTTTATTTTGCAGACCAGTAGAAAGATCAATGAACTAAGCCTTGTTGCGTTCATGATTGAAGAGTGCGGAGGTTTGGATAAAATTAAGGGCCTTTAACAGCATGAGAATGCTGAGATCCACGAAAAAGCTGCCAGTATTATTAAAAAATACTTTTCTGATAAGGTAAGCTTTACAATTTGACTTGCCTTCGTCTACGAATTGAAGGTGAATTCAAGCATTTTTGAAAATTAGTTATAAGATCAAGCCATTGTCAGAGAAAGAGAGAAAAAAACCCAACAGGATCTAGAATTTTTGAATATATTGAATGCAACTCAAGACATCCGGGGAACGGACGTCATTAGATTTTACATGGAATGTAGTTAGATGCACAGAAAAGTGTATATTTAGATCCAGGTTTTCATAATTGTCCTAATTTAGTTTACAGATTCCTTCCATGCTCCCCCCTCCTCATGTTTGCATCAGTATGTTAATAATAAATCCAGTCGACGAGTTTTCCAGTGTAATTTAACTTTTCCTTTCTTTCTTTTTTTTTTTTTTTTTAATTCGGCCATTTACTGCTATACTATCGCGATAAGATTATAACATATATCTGAATTCTTGGGATGATCAATGAGTTCTTCGCGCCTTAGTAACGAATCTGCAGTCGATCGCCCTTATCCATGCATATAAAGGTTATATCTCGCTTGGGAATGATCCAAAACTCTTGACAAAAAGAACCCTAATTTGCAGGAAATGGCAGTTTACACACGAGACAAATATCTATTCCAGTTCTCGTAAAAATATCATCGTTCTTTTTTTGTTTTGTTTTTTAAGTTTTCTATAATGTTTGATGACATCAGACTACTTGTATGGAACTCGACTCAACCATCCCTTCTTGCGTGTGTGTAATAGCATCAGTTTTAGTTTTGGGAGACTTTTTTCTTTAATTAATTAAAAAAACTTTTTCCACAAAATAAGTTATTCAAAGAAAAGTAAAGAACTCCATTAGACAAAAATGAGCAAAAATAAAATCGAATAATCTACCAAGCGTGAATCTACCACAAATCAGCATCGATAAATAAATAAAACCCAAAACGAGCAGAAATTACAATAAACAATCCAGTCATACTCAAAACGAGCAGAAATTAACATAAGTTGGTAAAAACCCCTTTACCTTTCCAAGGCCAGAATATAAGTTGCACTTTACTGAAAAAAATACAAATGTTTTTACTTTTGTAACTTTAATAAATCAAATAATATTAAGATTTTGCTTACTAAATATCAGTAAATGTATATTAAACTGACAATGCACATTCATCTGTATTTTTTTCAGTAAAGTGCAAATTATGTTCTGGGCTTGGGAAGGCATAGGGCTTTTGAGCCCAACTTATGTTAATTTCTAATCGTTTTGAGTTTGACTCGCTGATTTATTGTAGTTTCTGCTCCTTTTGGGTTTCATTTATTTATCGATGCTGATTTGTAGTAGTTTCACGCTTGGTAGATTATTTGATTTTATTTTTGCTCATTTTTTGTTTAATAGAGTTCTTTACTTTTCTTTGAAAAACTTATTTTGTGGAAAAAGTTTTTTTAATTAATTTCTGTTCGTTTTATATTGACATATTCTTATACGAGAAAAAGAAAATAATACTTTAAATCTTTTCGTTTTTTAAGAATTTATAGTTTGGCCTTCTATTTTTATGCTGGAGAAAAAATTTTAACAACATAAACCCTCTTAAAATTCTGGACACAAATATTAGTGTTTAATTTTGTTTCATACCTCCTCTAGTTGACCTGAAATGGAAAACTTAATACCATTTGCAAAAAAATCGGTTTACTTTCTTTGATAGTTTGGATAAGCTTATGCTATTTTGATTTGGTTAAATCTTAAGAGCAGAAATAGCTCAGAAAATTCGAACAAAAAACCCCCAGTCGTTCTTGAGATGCCGTAGAGAAGCCGTTTTTGGAATTAGAAATAATACAGTACAATTTGATTCAATCTTTAGACAATATTGAGTTTTTAAACATAAAGGCAAATGGGAGGGTGGTCGTGGGAAGGGGATTAGTTTCCCTCCAATTACTTTCGACTATTAAAAAGGGCATCAGCCCTTTCTATTTTCAATCGAATGAGCCCTTTTCGAAGTTTCTACGACAACTCCTTTGATACAAAGTGTCCTGGTCTAAACAACAACAACAACAAAAAAATAATACATTATATCCTCATCGATCTTTACTATAAAAATGTCAAGCCTTCAACGTACTTTCGACTATTAAAAAGGGCACTAGGCCTTTCGAATTCCAATAGAATGAGCCTTTTTCGAGTTTCTACGACAACACTTCCTATAAACACCTCATATGTCCCCAAGGCATAAATTACAACTCTTACCCTAAGGGCTGTGAGGGTGGTTGTCATCCTCTAAAACCAAATTTCCAAAACTTTCAACTACGTTACACAAAATGGCTATCTCAAAATTTTGATTGGATGTGTCTGGGAAAATAGTGGGCGTGAGAGGGGTGTTAGTCATTCCCCAATCACTTTCAACTATTAAAAAAGGCACTAGCCCTTTCAATTTCCGATCAAATGAGCCCTTTTGAAGTTTCTACGACAACGCTTTCAATAAAAACCTTATATGCCTCCAGGGGATAACTTACAACCCTCGCCCTGAGGGCTGGGGAGGGGGGGTTGTCATCCTCAAAGACCTAATTTCCAGAACTTCCTACTACGCTGAACAAAATGAATATCTGAAAATTTTGATTAAGTAGTTGTTGGGAAATACTAGGCTTGAGAGGGAGGGAAGCTATCCTCCAATCACTTTCAATTATTTAAAAGGGCGCTAGCCCTCTTAATTTCCGATTGTATGAGCACCTTTTGAAGCTTTTACAACAAATCTATCATTAAGAACCTTATATGCCCCAGGGCATAACTTACAACCTTTGCCCTGGGGACTTTCGGGGGTTTGTCATCTTTAAATACATAATTTCCAGAACTTTCAACTACGTTGAACAAAATGGCTATCTCTAAGCTTTGATTGAATGCGTTTGGGGGAATGGTGGGCCTGAGAGGGGGGCGAATTACTCTCCATTCACTTTCGACTATTGAAAAAGGCAATTTCAATTTCCAATCAAATGAGCCCCTTTTGAAATTTCTACAACAACTTTCTATATAAACCTTATATGCCCCCAGGGCACAAATTACAACCCTTGCATTGAAAGCTCTGATGGGGTTTTTATCCTAAAAGACCTAATTTCCAGAACTTTTGACTACGTTGACTAAAATGGATATCTCAAAATCTTGATTGGATTTGTTTGGAGTAATGGTGGGCGTGAGAGGGGGGTTAATTGCCCATTTCAATAAAAACCTTATATGCCCCAGGGCATAACTTATAACCCTTGCCCTGAAGACTATGGGGAGTGTTGTGCTCAAAGGTATAATTTCCTGAACTTAAACTGCGTGGAACAAAATTGATATCTCAAAATTTTGATTGGATGTGTTTCGTGAAATGGTGTGCGTGGAAGGGGTGTTAGTTGCCTTCCAATTAATTTCGACTATTAATAAGGGCACAAGTCATTTCAATTTCTAATCGAAAGAGCCCTTTTTGAAGTTTCTACGACTACGCGTTCTATAAAAACTGTATTTACCCCTAGGACATAACTTACAACCCTTGTCCTGAGAGCTGTGAGGGGGTTGTTATCCTCAAACACCTAATTTCCAAAACTTAAAACTGCGTTGAACACAATGACTATCTCCCAATTTTGATTGGCTGTGTATGGGGGAATGATGGGCATGGGGGGGGCTAGTTGCCCTCCAATCACTTTCGACTATTAAAAAGGGTACTAGCCCTTTGAATTTCCAATCGAATGAGCCTGTTTTGAAGTTTCTACGATAACGCCTTCTATAAAAACCTTATATGGCCCCAGGCGATAACATAAAACCCTTGCCCTGAGGGTTGTGAGGGAGTGTCCTCCTCACAAACATATAATCTATCTAGAAAATAACTACGCTGAGCAAAATGGCTATCTCAAAATTTTGATTGGATGTGTTTGGGGGAATGATGGGAGTGGGGGGGGGGCTCGTTGCCCTCCAATCACTTTTGACTATTGAAAACGGCACTAGCCCTTTGAATTTCAAATTTAATGAGCCTGTTTTGAAGTTTCTACGACAACGCCTTCTATAAAAACCTTATATGCCCCCAGGCCATAACATAAAACCCTTGCCCTGTTGGTTGTGGGGGAGTGTCCTCCTCAGAAACATATTTTCTAGCTGGAAATCCACTACGCGGAAAAAAATGGCTATCTCAAAATTTTGATTGGAAGTGTTTGGGGGAATGATTGCCGTGGGGGGGGGGCTAGTTGGCTTCCAATCACTTTTGACTATGAAAAAGGGTGCTAGCCCTTTGAATTTCCAATCAAATGAGCCTGTTTTGAAGTTTCTACGACAACGCCTTCAACAAAAACCTTATATGCCCCCAGGCGATAACTTATAACCCTTGTCCTGAGGGTTGTGGAGGAGTGTCCTCCTCAAAAACATATATTCTATGTGGAAATCATCTACGCTGAACAAAATGGCTATCTCAAAGTTTTGATTGGATGTATTTTGTGGGGGGGATAGTTGCCCTCCAATCACTTTCGACTATTAAAAAGGCTACTATCCCTTTGAATTTCCAATCGAATGTGCCTGTTTTGAAGTTTCTACGACAACGCCTTCTATAAAACCTTATACCTTATAAAAACCTTATATGCCCCCAGGGCATAAATTAAAACCATGCCCTGAGGGTTGTGGGGGAGTTTCCTCCTCAAAAACATATTTTCTATGTGGAAATCAACTACGCTGAACAAAATGACTATCTGAAAATTTTGGTGGGATGTATTTGGGGGAATGATGGGCGTGGGGCGGGGGGTGGGGGCTAGTTGCCCTCCAATCACTTTTGACTATTAAAAATGGTACTAGCCCTTTACTTTCCAAACGAATGAGCCTGGTTTGAAGTTTCTGCGACAATGCCTTCTATAAAAACCTTATATGACCAAAGGGCAAAGCTTAACACCCATCCCTTGAGGTTTGTGGGGGAGTGTCCTCCTCAAAAACGTATTTTCTATCTGTGAATCAACTACTTTAAAAAAGATGGCTATCACAAAACTTTGATTGGATGTGTTTGTGGTAATGATGGGCGTGGGGGGGGGGGCTAGTTGCCCTCCAATCACTTTCGACTATTAAAAAGGACACTAGCCACTCCCATTTCCAATTGAATGAGCCCTTTTCGAAGTTTCTACGACAGCTCTTTCAATGCGAAGTGCCCAGATATAGAGAAACCAAAAACGCACTGTGCCCACATCGTTCTTTACTTAGGTAGTGCTAGCGCGCTTCCTATGATCTAACCAAGACTAATTCCACCATTTTTTAGACCTTGTTGCTTTAAGAGCAATGAATTTTTTAAGCATATTTATTTATTTGGATCCTAATTGACATTCATTGCGGACACCCGCGATTTTCCATTGAGTTTCCATAGTTTTCCATTAGAAGGAATGGGGGATGGTTTTAGAATAGGCTTTTTGGTATGTCTATAATTTCGAATAGGGGAAGATTGTGCGTTTTATGTTAAGTTTTTGTTCTACTGAGGGGGGGGGGGACACCCATTTTTCTATGTTTGCACTTGCGATAATTTCATCGTATAATCCTGTGATAGTTTTATCTATATGATGCTTTATTCACTCTTCACATTCAGAAATACTTTGCTAACTACTTTCAAAACTGATAGTGCTATTTTTTAATTAACAAACTTTGCGCTCTTTTGATCATTTTGTTTAAGTCAGTTTTCATTATTCAGGAAGGGGAAAAAGAGAATATTGTCCCGGGAGTGGGAGCTGAAGGATATGTGTTTCAGGCTGGAGACTTCAGGCTTGAATTGAAGTTATCAAGTATTTTGCAATAGGTTGCATCAAGACGTTGGATAATTGTAGACAGAGAAAAGCCAAGACAGATAGTCCAAGTAATTGAGAGGCAAATTTTTAAATGGATGGGGCACGGGTAAATGGCAGGAGTATGCATGACTCTTATTGGACACATACTTGTCAGGTTAGTTTTTGGAAAGGCATGCCTGCCTAGAGTCATCGCGGACACCCATAGAAGTTTTCCATTGGAAGGAATGGGTGATGGTTTTAGGATAGGCTTTTTGGTTGTCATCAATATCAAATAGTGGGAGATTTTGCGTTTTATCTGAAGTTTTTGTTCTACTAGGGGGGGGGGGTATCCCTTGTTCTATATTTGCACTTGCGATAATTTCATCCTGTAATCGTTTGATAGTTTTACTATATGATGCTTTATTCACTGTATACATTCAGAAGTACTTTGCTGACTACTTTCAAGACTGATAGTGCTGTTTTAAATAAAAAACTCTGCACTCTTTTTATCATTTTGCTTAAGTCAGTTTTCCTTTTTCAGGAAGGCCGGATTGAGTTAATTCCCCCGAGAGTGGGAGCTGATGGATATTATGTGATTCATACTATAGACCCCACGCAACAAGATAGATTTACATTTTAGGCTGTTTGTGAAGAATTTTCTATTATCTTATTTTTAGGTTCAATTCAGAGATCCTTATATTTTTGGCATCAAACTGTCAACCAGATATTGAAAATGATGTGTTTCTGGCTCTACCAATTTTTTTGTTGTTTCTCCTTATAGCTATTTGCTGGGCTAGATCTTGCTCTTTCAGTTTGACATGATCAAAAGGGGGAAGATTGTCATCTGATACATTTTGTTAAATTTTACTGATACTCTAAATTCATAGTTTTGATAAATATAGGAAGTGTTTGTAGAATTGATGAGTCGCCTCCTCCGTTACCTTGGTGAATCATTAATGTATCATTTTGTATATCTGGTTGTGAGCTTATGTGGAATGTTATAATTCTCATGATTCTGTACGAGATATATACTTTTGCAAAAATTTTCAGTAAACAACTTACAAACTATTAGTATTTTGTTTTTGCAGTAGTAAGCGAAGGCTGTGCTTTTAAATTTTCTAGCAGAAATTTTCAACCTTTTTCTTATTCAGTACTTGCAGGATTCGTTTCACTTTCGCGTTCTACCTGGCTCAGGTGAAAGTTAACATATAACAGAAAGTTAACAAGTTAAGGCAGTTGCGTAGTTTCGTCAAAATCCTGGGGGAGGGGGGGGGGGCAAAGTGGAAGTCGATTTTTCTAAATCAAGTAAAAATGACAATGAAAACTGAAAAATGAGCAATACAGTAACAAAAAAAGTAAAAGTATACTAAAGAAAACTGACCCGTTTCGGTGGGTACTTGGATTATGCAGGCTCTTCTTAGTGTTTTCCAATTTGGCCACTAAAAGGGTGAAAATATGCTGTATGGGTTAGTTGTGGGGTATTTCTTGCTAATATATTTCGTAGAATGTCTCTTAGAGGAAGGGGTAACTCGCTCAAATATGGAAGATCTATTGCATCCTTTGTGACTTGGTCTGCCCTATGATCGTCGCTTATTAAAATGTTGCTGGGTTTTCGAAAATATCAGTGTCTTCAGCTTCATTTTTAAGGAGACTAAGGGCATGTAAATTATGAGATGGAGAATATTACTACTTGCAGGTGAGTTTTGCGTTTTAATAATGTTTCAAGAGCTGAATTTTTTGCATGAATTTCTCCGGACAAAACGCTGTGTTCCAATGAAAACTTGTCGCTCTTATGTTCGATTAAATTAAAAAAAAAACTTTTTTTTTTTAAATGAAAGTAAGAAGCGACATTAAAGCTTAAAACGAACAGAAATTATTACGTATATGAAAGGGGCTGTCCCCTCCTCAACGCCTCGGTGTTTACGCTTAAGTTTTTTAATTGTTTTAAAGAATAAAGCTATGAAACAGAGTCAAACTCTAGCGGAAAGCGCGAGGCATTGAGGAGGGGACAGCCCCTTTCATATACGCAATAATTTCTGTTCGTTCTAAGTTTTAATATCCCTCCTTACTTTCAGTAAAAAAAAACAGTTTTTCTTATTTGATTTCTGATCGTTTTTGAATTAACGCAGCTTTGATTGTGGGTCACCATGCATGAATAATCAAAACGAAATTTGCATATTAATTTTATTTTATTTTTTGGCTAAATGGCTTTCTCGAAATTTTGTTCTAACGTAACTTACGAATTAACTTACTTAACGAACTTCTATATTCGTATTTTTTTTTATTACGTACATTGGGGAGTTCGCCCCTCTACTCAGTTCCTCACTCTTTACGCCTAAGTTCGAATTTTGTTCGAATCACAAACCCCTGAATCACCAAGGCAGGTTAATTAGAATAGATAGCTCTTTTGAAAGTAAGTTTTTTTAGACATTAAAACTTAAACCGAACAGAAATTATTCCGTATATGAAAGGGCTTTCCCTCCTCAACGCCTCGTTATTTACGCTAAAGTTTTTAATTGTTTTAAGGAATAAAGCTATGAGACAGAGTCAAACTGTAGCGGAAAGAGCGAAGCGTTGAGGAGGGGACGGCCCCTTTCATATACGCAATAATTTCTGTTCGTTCTAAGTTTTAATGTCGCTCCTTACTTTCAGTCAAAAAAATCTTTTTTTTTTATTTGATTTCGGAACGTTTTTGAATTAACGCAGCTTTGATTGCGGGTCACCATGCATAAATAATCAAAACGAAATTTGCATATTAATTTTATTTTATTTTTTGGCTAAATGGCTTTCTCGAAATTTTGTTCTGACGTAACGAATTTCTATATTCGTATATTTTTATTACGTATATAAGGGAGTTCGCCCCTCTAGTCAATACCTCACTCTTTACGCTAAAGTTCGAATTTTGTTCGAATCACGAAACCCTGAATAACAAAGGTCGTTTAATTAGAATAGTTAGTTATTTTGAAAATGCTAAAAAAAACTTTGGCCTGAAGGGCGTTGTATTGACTAAGGGGAGAACCCCCTCATATACGTAATAATTTCTATTCCTTTTAAGTTTTAATGTCCCTCCTTACTTTCAGTCAAAAAAACCAGTTTTTCTTATTTAATTTCTGATCGTTTTTGAATTAACTCAGCTTTGATTGTGGGTCACCATGCATGAATAATCAAAACGAAATTTGCATATTAATTTTATTTTATTTTTTGGCTAAATGGCTTTCTCAAAATTTTGTTCTGACGTAACTTATGAATTACCTTACTTAACGAACTTCTATATTCGTATTTTTTTTTATTACGTACATTAGGGAGTTCGCCCCTCTACTCAGTTCCTCACTCTTTACGCCTAAGTTCGAATTTTGTTCGAATCACAAACCCCTGAATCACAAAGGCAGGTTAATTAGAATAGATAGCTCTTTTGAAAGTAAGTTTTTTTTAGACATTAAAACTTAAACCGAACAGAAATTATTCCGTATATGAAAGGGGCTTTCCCCTCCTCAACGCCTCGTTATTTACGCTAAAGTTTTTAATTGTTTTAAAGAATAAAGCTATGAGACAGAGTCAAACTGTAGCGGAAAGAGCGAAGCGTTGAGAAGGGGACGGCCCCTTTCATATACGCAATAATTTCTGTTCGTTCTAAGTTTTAATGTCGCTCCTTACTTTCAGTCAAAAAAACCTGTTTTTTTTTATTTGATTTCGGAACGTTTTTGAATTAATGCAGCTTTGATTGCGGTTCACCATGCATAAATAATCAAAACGAAATTTGTATATTAATTTTATTTTATTTTTTGGCTAGATGGCTTTCTCAAAATTTTGTCCTGACGTAACGAATTTCTATATTCGTATATTTTTATTACGTATATAAGGGAGTTCGCCCCTCTAGTCAATTCCTCACTCTTTACGCTAAAGTTCGAATTTTGTTCGAATCACAAACCCCTGAATCACAAAGGCTGGTTAATTAGAATAGATAGCTCTTTTGAAAGTACTAAAAACAACTTTAGCGTAAAGAGCGAGGTATTGACTAGGGGGTAACCCCCCTCATATACGTAATCATTTCTGTTCGTTTTAAGTTTTAATATTGCTCCTTACTTTCAGTTGAAAAAACTTGTTTTTTTATTTAATTTCTGATTGTTTTTTAAATAATGCTGGGAAATCCGGCGCGCCCTTCATAGAACTGTCCCTTCCACCAAGGAAACATCCTCCATGGAAAGATACTCCCCCGTAACCCCCTCCTCTGACCCCAGGAACTGTGGGAGATTAAGTCATCCTCGAAGACATATTTATCAGATTTTCGTCTATGCTGAACAAAATAGCTATCTCAAAATGATGATTGGGTGACTTCGGAAAAAAAATGAGCGTTGGATGGGGTGAAGTTGCCCTCCAATTTTTTTGGTCACTTAAAAAGGGACTAGAACTTTTAATTTTTGTTCGAATGAGCCCTCTCGTGATATTCTAGGACTACTGGATCGATACGATCCCCCCTGGGAAAAAAAAAGCAAACACGCATCTGTCACCTTTCTTCTGGCAAAAAAATTCCACATTTTTGTAGATAGGAGCTTGAAACTTCTTTAGCAGGGTATTCTGACACGTTAAATCTGATGGTGTGATTGTCATTAAAGTTCTATGAGTTTTAGGGGTTGTTTCCCCCTTTTTTCGAAAATAAGGAAACTTGATGAAACTTATATATTTGAAATCAGCATAAAAATCTGATTCTTTTTATGTATTTATTGGTATCAAAATTTCGTTTTTTTTAGTTTCTGCTACTATTGAGCCGGATCGCTCCTTACTTACAGTTCGTTGCCACGGACTGTCTGAAAGAATACTGCTTATCCAGTCGATTCCGCTTATTGTAATCATCTGCATAAATGACGACGGAGGAATGATAGTTATTGTTTAGTAGCTGGTTTAAGTTGCCTCTAACAATTTCTAAGGTAGCTCTAGTTTTTTATCATCAGTAACAATTAAGTTGAACAGTCCTTGGAGAAGCTCCAGGAACATAGGCATTAGTTGGGGTTAATAATTGGGATTAGGCTTTGTAGAATTTTGTCTCATTTTTTATGCCTATGAATATTTCTTAGTTCTTCAACGATATACGCATGCACGGAAAGATTATCTTAAATTTTGGCTACATGTTTGATCTAATTGAACAATCTTCTATTCTGGATAGCGCGTAAGCTTGCTTAGGTTCTTGTGAAACGATGAACCATAAGGATTGTCCGTAAAGTAGTATAGGGCTTTAAGTTCCTGTAGCATAATTGGTCCATACCTGCTATGTAAATCCATAGTTTATTAGGCCGTTCTGACGGAAAATATTCTTTAGAGTTGCGAGCTTGAAAACACGTTACTGACTGTAATAATACCTGCATATACGAGGACGGATTTCCCCATTCCTTGAGATTGGCCTGAAACCTCCCTAGGAAAAACTTTTCCAGTATAAAAATTCGGACCTGTATGTATCATTTCTCTTTTCATTAACGTTTACAAGAATATTTTAAAGATGAAAAGGATTCATACAAATGTATACAAAGCTTTTTATTGTTTCATCAACAGTTTGGTAACAAACTGTAAGCAAGGAGTGACTTGACCTAATGGTAACCAAGATTAGAAAAGGAATTTTTTTTATCAATGCATCAAAAGGATTGGCTTTTTATGCTGATTCCAAATCTATAAAATTCGTTTAAGTGTAATATTACCCGTCAAACGCTACGAGCCGAAGAAAATTACCCTGATTTTCGAAAAAAGGGGGGAAAATCTCCAAAGTACCGAGCCATCTTGAAAATCACACCATCAGAGTCAGTATATCAGAGAACCCCCATGCACAAGTTTCTAGATCCTATCTGCAAAAATGTGGAAATTTGTTTTGTTTTTTGTTGTTGTTTTTTTGCCAGAAGAAAGATCACGGATGCGTCTTCATTTGTTTTTCGCAGGGCTGATCGTATCAAACCAATGGTCCTAGAATATCGGAAGAGGGCTCATTTGAACGGAAATTCAAAATTCTAGTGTCCTTTATAAGTGACCCGAAAAGATTGGAGGGCAACTAGCCCCCGTCTCATCCCCCCTTTTCCCCTAAAGACATTTGATCAAAATTTTGGTATAGCCATTTGGTTCAGCATAGTTTAAAGGTCCAACAACAATGCCTCTGGGTATGACATGACCAGACATGAATCGAAAAAAGGTTAGAAATTAAATTTATAAAAAACAAATCTTTTCAACTTATAGTAAGGAGCTACATTAAAACTTGAAACGAACAAAAATGCTTCAGTATATGTGAGCGGTTGGCCCTTCTTCATTCCTCGATCTTTACGCTAAAGTTTGTCTTTTTGTCCAAACTTCTTAAGAACGACTCTTGAAACACAAGGCCCTTGAATCTGAATGAGAAGTAATTGTTAATTAACCTTAAGACTTTAGCGTAAAGAGCGAGAGAATAGGAAGGGGCAGCCCCCCTCATACCCGTAATTGTTTCTGTTCGTTTTAAGTTTTAATGCTGCTCCTTACTTTCAGTCGAAAAAACTTTTTACTTAGTATATTTTAAAAGTGAATTTGACCAAGTTCACTCTAAAATATACTTGAGCACATTTTCCGTGACCAGACACGTGAGCAAATATTAGAATAAAACTGAATATTTTGTCTTTTATCTAACCATTTTGTCTAACCATTATTTTGTCTTTTTTGTTTTATCAGTTGCCTCTTGTATAGGTTTTATAAATTTGGCATATGAATAGTACATTCTAATTTCTGTGTATATATTTTCGTTTTCTTATTTTTTTTTTTTTTTTAAAGATGCTATTAATATTTCTAATTTAAAAAAGAAGACACATTAAAAAAAACACATGTCGAAGGAAGACTATCGAAGGTGGCCGCATGAGAAATAAAAGGTGCTAAACAGCAAAAAAAAGGATCCGAGTCATCTCGGGAAACGATCAGTTGCTCGATAAAAGTTCGTCTTTAGGGTGTCAACTTCCCGGCAAAAATAAATTGCTTCGAGTAAAATAGCGTCATAAGTTTCATTCTCCAACCATTTCTGCATGAGGGAGTGATCTTTCATACTTTTGAAAGACCGAAGAAGTAGGTTAACTGCGTGGATAATATAAGAAAAAAAGGGGTCTGGAGGGGAGGAGTAGGGCCCGGTGCCCCACCGCATGTGCAAGGGCAGATTGAGCGTAATTAACCCATGGAGCTAATTCATAAATTTCGAAAATTAACATTGATCCATAAGTGGATATTTTTTCCTATTGTTCAGTAGAAGCTTAAAACACCTATACAAAGATAATAAAATGCACTGGTATTTTTATTTACCTACTATTGCAAAACTGGCTTCAAAATTTACGCAGTACCAGTGTCACAACATTCTAAGAATATTAGCTTAATCTTAAGGCAACATAGTCCAACGTCCTCTTCATATAGCCTAAATTTAGATACTTGGCTGTGTGGAACATAGATGATATTGGTGAAACCTCCCCATATCTATTTTACAGGTTTAGAAATACCATCAACGATCTTTTACCCTGAAAAATACATGAGGCGCATGCCATATATATGGTCTTAATCCATCAGGAATTTAAGTTTCCGTCGCCACGTGCCAGTTAAATGGCTCCTTCACCTGTCTGATTAAAATGAATATGAATAAACATGTAAAACCATACTAATTACAGCTGAAAGAACGGTTCTTCAATAGAAACATTTCTGTTTGTAGAAATGTTTTCTTTAATACTTTAAGTTGAGATTATTCAAGATCTTCAGAGTTACATAGAAGGCCTAAATTAAAATGTAGGCAAAGTCGGGTTGGATTAAAACAATGACAAACTTCCATAACATCTCTATCACTATTTCTTAAAACATTAGAAAGGCAACATAGAAGCCCAAGTCGTTTTCTAGTTTGTTTTTTTCCTAATTTTATTTCACAAGCTATTCCTTAGCTTTGTATCAGCCATGGCTGTTGACTTATTGATTGACTTAATTATTCTACTTTATATTTCATGCATTCATTTCTACATTGACTGCCGCAGGATCAACTATATCCTTTAGTTGGGTATATTATTCTGGATTGCATTGATGGAAAGCACTTCATCACTGAAAGATCTGTTTATGCGTATGTGTAATCGATAACCAGTTCTGGTTGATGGGTTGCAACATATACTTTGATGTTTTTGGGAAGCTACATGGGCTGATAACAACAAGATGGAAATGTCCTTGTGAGAGCGTCTGCCATAGCTTCAATTAAGGCTGCAATGGCTGAGCTCTGCAACAGAGATAGAAGACTATATTTGAACACTTAACTGAATAGCTGAAAACAAATTAAAAAAAATCTGTTGGGTATTTTCTAGTCCCGACAAGCGTGGGGATTGTTCGAATTTTGTTCGAATCACAAATCCCTGAATCACTAAGGCCGTTTAATTAAAATAGATAGCTCCTTTGAAAGTACTAAAAAAAACTTTAGCGTACAGAACGAGGTATTGACTAAGGGGTGAACCCCCTCATATACCTAACAATCTCTATTCATTCTAAGTTTTAATGTTACTCCTTACTTTAAGCTGAAAAAAACATGTTTTTATTAATTTAATTTCTGATTTTTTTTTAAACAATGCTGGGAAATCGGACGCCCCCTTAATAGAAATGTCCATTCTTTCATGAAAACATCCTTTATGGAAACATCCTTCCACGTAACCCCCTCCTCAGGCCCCTTCACCCAGAAAAAATTCCTCCTGAGAACGTCTGTTTACTTCCCAATAACCAATACTATATGTAAACAATGGGCAAAGTTCATAACTTGCAGCTCTTTCCCCGGGACCCGTGGAGAATTAAGTCCTCCTCAAAGACGTATTTATTAGATTTTCGACTATGCTGAACAAAATGGCTATCTCGAAATTTTGATTGAGTGACTTTGGGAAAAAATGAGCGTGGGAGCGGTCAAATTGCCTTTCAATTTTTTCGGTCACTAAAAAGAACAATAGAACTTTTAATTTCCATTTGAATGAGTTCTCTCACGATATTCTAGGACTACTGGATGGATACTATCACCCCTGGAAAAAAATTGAATAAAATAAACACACATCCGTGATCTTTCTTCTGGCAAAAAATGCAAAATTCCGCATTTTTGCAGATAGGAGCTTGAAACATCTACAGTAGGGTTTTCTGTTATGCTGAATGTGATGGTTAGGTTCTCATTAAGATTCCATTACTTTTAGGGGGTTTCTCTTCCTTTTTTCGAAAATAAGACAATTTTTTCAGGCTCGTAACTTTTGATTGGTAAAACTAAGCTTTGTGAAACTTATGTATTTGAAATCAGCATAAAAATCTGATTCTTTTGATGTATCTACTGGTATTGAAATTCCGTTTTTTAAAGTTTCTGTTACTGTTGAGCCGGGTCGCTCCTTACTTACAGTTCGTTACACGAACTGTTTTAAGTATTACTGCAAAAACTTTTTATTTCTTTTTTCACTGTCTTCAACCTTATCATATCTTTATTTCTTTTTAGTTATAAATAAAAGAGTCAAAGAAATAAATTGCTACAAGTACCTGCATTTCAAGTAGTATTTAAAGACAATGCTAATTCCAATGTAAAAATCCGTTAAGTTCAATGCTTCTTATGAAAAGTTATTTTCATAACAACGTTTGTATAATTTTAGAAAAAAGATGAAAATATTCCTATAAAGGGCGATTTTGATTAAAATTTCATAATCAAACTTAGCGTGTCAAAGAACCTTGTGTCTGAGGTTGCCAGTCCTTATCTACAAAAGCAAAATTGTTCATTTTGCCGAGAAAGCTGGCAAAACACATACGTTTGTGTTGGTCTGTTTGCATGTTTTATTTTCATCAGTTTTAATCGTAACGAGCAGGAGGGAAATCATTTAAATACAAGTTTTAATATTTAGGATAACCCTCAATATGATATCAAAAACAAAACAAAATTAAATGAAAAAAGCAACCTTTCCAAACAAAAATTAAAAGCAACGGTAAAAAAAGCATAATTCATCATACAGATGAGATGGAATGAAGACCACCCAATCCCCCTATTCTTTACCGTAAAGCTCCACTTATTATAGATATTTATTATACAACAACAACTACTACTAAGAGCTCACTGCAACACCAGGCCGCCTGAGGCCAAAACAGATACAAGAGCTCCTCCTTCATGCCAATCTATTCAGATTGGGATGCACGTATTGGCAAATCCAGGACTGGATCCCTTTCCCGAACGAGATTGGATTGTATGTTCAATATGCCATCCACTCAGCTAGGTGGCACAAATATTTGTAAAAAAAGTTTCCACTAATTCGACAAACAACCATCAAATATGACTGCCTTTTTTATTATTAATATAATTTTGGTTTAAAGTTTCCACAAGTTTTTATATTTTATGCACAAAACGCTTGTTAGACTATGCGGTTTATCTGTAACAAATATAATATATTACATTCCTTATTTTAAATTAGATTTGGTTTTAACGGTGTCAATACACTGCTCTTTTATTTCCCTCATTTTGCTTCAATATTTGACATTTTGTACACTTTTCCTCCGGAATTATTGAAAAATTAAACATTTTGTTCTCGTCTTTTACTCTTAAATCATTAACGCTCATTCAGCATTTAAAAAAGTACATTCTTTATTTAGTTCCCTATTTAGTTTAAAGCAAAACTGATGATTCAAAAACAAATTAGAGAAATAGCTTTTGACAAAGGACTGAAGAGGATTTAAAAATGGGGCAGTTTTTTAGAAATAGTCATAGACCAACGAGATATTCTTAGTTGAAGAATGCACAGAAAAATATCTGGTTTCAAATACTTAAGGGTTCTAGTACTTTAAAACCGGACAACAATGCGCAAGGTCAACTATAATGCCGAGCCCCCTGTTACTTAGCTATGTCGTCACAGCCAAAATAACAAATTGCTAAATTTTATATTTAGGGTAGTTAAAACTCCTAAAGGAAACTCACGTTAACTGTATGCTCAATTTAATTGTTGGAGCTCCTTCCTTGGTTGTCAGCTTATGCTGACCTTTTCTATGTTCGATTGGGTTTAGACTCAACTCCCAGCCTCTAATTGCTCGAGGTAGTGAAATGGAGTCAATTTCTACTGTTGTCCAAGATCTTTTTGTAAGAACAGTGAGAGACATACAGGCAGGAGCAAATATCGCACTGGAAAAGAGAGAGTAGCTTAAAAGGAAGAAAAAACTACTATAACTATTATTTGATGAAATATTAACCTATTGGAAAATTTACTTCTTCTGCTCAAATAGTTCGGGGTAAGGAATTGTAAGAAAGGAGTGAGTCGGCTCAATAGTAACCGAAACTCTTAAAAAAAATTTTTTAATAGCAATTACTGCATTAAAAGAATTGGCTTTTGATGCTGATTATAAATGCATAAAATTAATTAAGATTAATGATACCCATCAAAAGCTAAAGGCCTGAGAAAATTTGCCTGATCATAGGCAGTGCAATTGCCCTGCCTAAGAAAAGAACGATGTTGGTACAATGAATTATTTTTTATTTCATTTTTTTTTTTGTTTTTGTTTTTCCATACTAGGGCACTTCGTATCGAAGGAGTTGTCGTGGAAACTTTGAAAAGGGCTCATTCGATCGGAAATTGGAGTGGCTAGTCCCCTTTGTAATAGTCAAAAGTGATCGGAGGGCAACTTACCCCCCACCCCACGCCAATCATTCTCCCAAACACATCCAATAAAAATTTTGAGATAGCCATTTTGTTCAGCGTAGTTGATTTCATGATAGAAAATACATTTTGAGGAAGAAACTCCCCCAAAACCCTCAGGGCAAGGGTTTTTAAGTTGTGCCCTGGGGGCATATAAGAACGATGTTAGCACAATGTATTATTTATTATTTTTCCTTTAGAGCAGGGCACTTCGTATCGAAGAAGTTGTCGTAAAAACTTTGAAAAGGGCGTATTCAATTGGATATTGGAGTGGCTTGTGCCTTTTTTTATAGTCGAAAGTGATTTGAAGGTGACTAAAACCCCTTTCATGCCCACCATTTACCGAAACACATCCAATAAAAATTTTGAGATAGCTATTTTGTTCAGCGTAGTTGATTTTTGGATAGAAATTATGGTTTTGAGGAGGACTCTCCTCCACTGCCCTCAGGGCAAGTGTTGTAATTTATGCCCTGGGGGCATATAAGGTTCTTACATAAAGGTTTTTATATAAACGTTGTCGTAGAAACTTCAAAAAAGGCTCATTCGATTGGAAAGTCCCATAGACTAGTGCTGTTTTTAATAGTCGAAAGTGATTGGAAGGCACCTAACCCCCCTCTCACGCTCGCTTTGCCCCAAAACAAATACAATCAAAATTATGAGATATCTTTTTTCTTCAACGTAGTTTTAAGTTCCGGAAATTCGATCTTTGACGATGACACCCCCCCCCCACACACACACACACAGCCTTCAGGATAAGGATTGTAAGTTATGCCCTGGGGGCCTATAAGGTTTTTATATAACGCGTTGTCGTGGAAACTTCAAAAAGGACTCATTTGATAGGAAATTTAAATGGATAGTGCCCTTTTTAATAGTTGAAAGTGATTGGAAGGCAACTTACACCCCTTCCACGCCCTCTATTTCCCCAAACACATCCAATAAAAATTTTAAGATAGCCATTTTGTCCCACGCAGTTCAAAGTTCAGGAAGTTATACCCTTGAGTAGGACACTCCCCCCACAGTCTTCAGGTCAAGGGTTATAAGTTTTGCCCTTGGGGCATTTAAGGTTTTTATTGAAATTTTTGTGGTAAAAACTGGAAAGAGGGCTCATTCGATTTGAAATTCAAAGGGCTAATGCCCGTTTTAATAGTCAAAAGGGATTTGAGTGCAACTAACCCCCCTCTGACGTCCACCTTTTCTACAAATACATCCAATCAAAAGTTTCACGCCCACTATTTTAACAAAAACGTAAGTAGTATCTATATACGCAATATGAACCCTACAAGAATATGCTCAAAAGTGTAATAGATACGAACTCTACAAGAAAACCTACGCCTGAAGCAGTGTAGTATCACGTGGACATTGCAAAAAAGTTGGCTACCTATAAAGTGGTCAAACACGCTTTGAGAGTATGGTTGTTTTTTTTTTTTGTTATTTTAAATGGAAAACTAGAGATTGTCAAATTGCGTTATCCACTGTTCCATTTCTTTAAATTATGTGCTATCAAGAGCGGTTTCTGTTTTTTTTTGGACAATTGCCTTTAGCCAAGAAAAGTTTGATATGAATGTGTCGGTAGATAGCATTTGCGAATTGGATCCTACAATCAGAATTGTTTGATTTACATTTGCAAAAAAGGGATAAGGGATTTGCGAATTTTAACGAGAAATGACTGAAAAGTGTTTTGGGGGAGATGCGTTGATTGGCAGAAGGGTTTCTTAGAGTACTTATAGTGCTGTACGGTGGGCCGAGCTGCTAGCGAAAAACCAGAGTGGATGACTTGAAAATAAAATTTTTAACGAGAAATGTCTGAAAAGTGTTTTGGGGGAGATGGGTTGATTGGCAGAAGGGTGTCTTAGAGTACTATAAGTACTAAATAAAGAATGTACTTTTTTAAATGCTGAATGAGCGTTAATGATTTAAAAGTAAAAGACGAGAACAAAATGTTTAATCTTTCCATAATTCTGGAGGGAAAGTGTATAAAATGTCAAATATTGAAACAAAATGAGGGAAATAAAAGAACCGAGCGTTGACACCGTTAAAATCAAATCTAATTTAAAATAAGGATTGTAATATATTATATTTGTTACAGATAAACCGCATAGTCTAACAAGCGTTTTGTGCATGAAATATTAAAACTTGTGGAATCTTTCACCCAAAATTATATTAATAATAAAAAAGGAACTCATATTTGATGGATGTTTTTCGAATTAGTGGAAACTTTGTTTACAAATCATCCTATATATCCTGTATCTGTGCCACTTAGCTGAGTGGATGGCATACTGAGCTTACAATTCAATGTCGTTCGGGAAAGGGATCCAGTCCTGGTTTTGCCAATACGTGCATCCAATCTGAATAGATTGGGACGAAGAAGGAGCTCTTGTATCTGTTTTGGCCTCAGGCGGCCTGGTGTTGCAGTGAGCTCTTAGTAGTAGTAGTTGTAGTATAATAAATATCTATAATAAGTGGAGCTTTACGGTAAAGAATAGGGGGATTGGGTGGTCTTCATTCCATCTCATCTGTATGATGATTTAAGCTAATTTTTTACCGTTGATTTTTATTTTTGTTTGAAAAGGTTGCTTTTTTCTTTTAATTTTGTTCTTTTTTTGATATAATATTGAGTTATCCTAAATGTTAAAAATTGTATTTAAATGATTTCCATCCTGCTCGATACGATTAAAACTGATGAAAATAAAACATGCAAACAGACAAACACAAACGTATGTGTTTTTCCAGCCTTCTCGGCAAAATGAAAAATTTTGCTTTTGTAGATAAGGACTGGCAACCTCAGACACAAGGTTCTTTGACACGGTAAGTTTGATTATGAAATTTTAATCAAAATCGCCCTTTGTAGAAATATTTTCACCTTTTTTTCTAAAATTATACAAACGTTGTTATGACAATAACTTTTGATAAGAAACATTGAACTTAATGGATTTTTAAATTGGAATCAGTATTGTCTTTAAATACTGCTTGAAATGCAGGTACTTGTAGCAATTTATTTCTTTGACTCTTTTTATTTATAACTAAAAAGAAGAAAGGATATGATAAGGTAGAAGACAGTGAAAAAAAGAAATAAAAAGTGTTTGCAGTAATACTTAATACAGTTTGGTGCAACGAACTGTAAGTAAGGAGCGACCCGGATCAACAGTAACCGAAACTCTAAAAAACGGAATTTTAATACCAGTAGATACATCAAAAGAATCAAATTTTTATGCTGATTTCAAATACACAAGTTTCATAAAGCTTAGTTTTACCAATCAAAAGTTACGAGCCTGAAAACATTGTCTTATTTTCGAAAAAAAGAAGAGACATACCCTAAAAGTAATGGAATCTTAATGAAAACCAAACCATCACATTCAGCATAACAGAAAACCCTATTGTAGATGTTTTAAGCTCCTATCTTCAAAAATGTGGAATTTTGCATTTTTTGCCAGAAGAAAGATCACGGATGTGTGTTTATTTTATTTTTTTCCAGGGGTGATAGTATCCATCCAGTAGTACTGAGAGAACTCATTCAAATGGAAATTAAAAGTTCTATTGTTCTTTTTAGTGACCAAAAAATTTAAAGGCAATTTGACCGCTCCCACGCTCATTTTATTTCCCAAAGTCACTCAATCAAAATTTCGAGATAGCCATTTTGTTCAGCATAGTCGAAAATCTAATAAATACGTCTTTGAGGAGGACTTAATCCTCCACGGTTCCCGGGGAAAGAGCTGCAAGTTATGAACTTTGCCCATTGTTTACATATAGTATTGGTTATTGGGAAGTAAACAGACGTTCTCAGGAGGAATTTTTTCTGGGTGGAGGGGCCTGAGGAGGGGGTTACGTGGAAGAATGTTTCCATAAAGGATGTTTCCATGAGAGAATGGACATTTCTATTAAGGGGGCGTCGGATTTCCCAGCATTGTTTAAAAAAAAATCAGAAATTAAATTTAAAAAACCTGTTTTTTCAGCTTAAAGTAAGGAGCAACATTAAAACTTAGAATGAATAGAGATTGTTAGGTATATGAGGGGGTTCACCCCTTAGTCAATACCTCGTTCTTTATGCTAAAGTTTTTTTTAGTACTTTCAAAGGAGCTATCTATTCTAATTAAACGGCCTTAGTGATTCAGGGATTTGTGATTCGAACAAAATTCGAACTTTAGCGTAAAGAGCGAGGTATTGACTAGGGGGTGAGCCCCCTCATATATGTAATAATGTCTGTTCGTTTTCAGTTTTAATGTTGCTCTTTACTTTCAGTTGAAAAAACTTGTTTTTTTATTTAGGCCTAATACTAATAAAAGCCAGAGTTTTTGGCTTCCCATCTGGAAGCCACTGTCTTAAATAATAGTCTTCCCCATTATTTTATTTTTTGTTTCATTTTAATTGTTCGTATTTAGTATTATTTCGTTTGAAAGATCTATACAACACTATCAAACAGGCTATATCTGTTTAATCCTATAATAAGCTGTCATTGATAGCTATATAACCACAATTTCAATTATAACATATGTAGCAGCAGCACCACTTGTCTTTACGATAAATTCTTTTGACAAATCTTGCTCTTAGTTTAGAAAAATTTAGTGCAAGAGTGAGAGGTTTAGGAGATGGCTGCCACCCTATTATATAAGATGGCTCATTTAAGTATTTAACGTTGTTCGTTACTTTAACTTTTTCTTTCATCGAATGTCTTTGCCTTTTTTAACATCAAATTTACGCAAGAAGGACTGCACCTTCCTGCCTCTGATGCTTAAGCTTAACTGTTGCATAAAAATTCTTCGACAATAAAAATAATCACTGAAGAAGGTGCACGCTCGAATATTCTTAGGAGTGGGAAGATAGTGAGAAAGAGGGCGGAGAGGTGTAAAAAATCTTGCGAATGATTTTTAAGGTATTCATTTATTTTTCAAGGGAAGGTGGGCTTCATCGGATAAATATTCTTCTTTAGGATACCTTTGACATGAATGCGATGTTTCATTTCTCACTGAACACCTTTGAATAATAAAAGACAATCTATTACCCCCTCAGTCCATACACTGTGCATTTAGTTCAAAAATATTTTACTAAATGACAGCCTCCTCCCATGTTTATCGGATGAACTGATCAGGTCAACATAGGAGGATTTTAGACTTAGGTTCCAAAACGCAATTTTGAGGCTTCAGAACCCCTTTTCCCATAAAATTATTCCCTAGATAACTGGCCAATAGCTGCAGTGCTACTACGGAATGTTGTATAACATATAGTAATACAGCAATACAGTAATGTAGTAATGCAGCATATAGTCTGTTCCACATTAATGACCGTTAATTTTGCGTTGACTATAAGCGTGGTATGGAGACAAACGAGCCACCGCGTGGTATTACGGGCTCCAAGACTGGGAAGCAAGTAGCTTCTTGATAGTCATCTCTATTCATATACGTAATGATTTTTGTTCATTTTGTTTTGTTGTTGCTCCTTACTTTCAGTTGAAAAAACTGGATTAAAAGAATTTAATTTCTGATTTTTTCAAATAATACCGGGAAATACAGCTCTCTCCATGAAAAATTCTGGTATTTGTTTATTACACGCTACTCACTCAAGTTTACGATGTGTAAAACTTCGAGAACAAACCAATTTCTTCGTTAGTTTCTTCGTTACTTTAGAAACAAAATTTGGGCTATATATTTACACATTAGGGAGGGGGGGGGGCATTTTCCACTGGGGGTATTTTGCAGAATTTGTTTTAGGGGGGGGGTAATTTCTGCAAGGGGTTATTTTCCGATGGGGGGGGGGCTAAACGCCTAGAACCATTTTAAACATTTGAAAATACCACAAAAAAGCACATTCTTTCTATATCATTCTCACAATAATTGATAGTATTCTCATTATTGTTTCAAAATATAATTCTCAAAATAATTTATTTTTAGCTTTTCGGTTACTATTGGGACTCTTTACTCAAAGTGCATCCCTGTGACGTTTTCAAAGACTGACCTTTATTTCTTAAGATAATTTTTTTTAGTATCTCATGTGATTTTGATAGCAAAAACACATGCATCTAGCTAGCTATTTACAAATATTAGTTCTTGTCAAAGAGCCTGTAATAGCTCTTACAAGGAGAAGTTTCTTTTTAAGGTTAACAAGTGCTTATTTATCCATGCAAATTTTTAATATTGCACATCTTTGTCTAATGCACCCATTTATACTGTCAGAGACGACGAGGGAGGGAGAGGAGTCACTGCAACTTTTTCCTTTTTCATTTAATTAAATTCAATATTTATTATTTATTTATATTTTATCTTTAACTTTTATGTATATTTTCTTTCAGATCGTCCCCTGCTCTACTGCAATCAGACGAGCCAAGGAACATGTCAAGAAGGAAACTTAAAAGTACAGTATACCCATCTCTACCTCACAAACTTCATCACAAGCAGAAAAACAAAGTGAAACAGAAAAACTCAAGGAACAAAAACAAGAACAGAAGGAAAATCGAGAGAAAATTTTAAAGGAAAGAAAAAAAGAAAAAGAGGAAAGACGATAGAAAGAAAATAAGACATACTGAGTAGATTATTTTTGACAAATTTATTTTTTGAAATTTCATCCGGCTGGTAAGCCTACTTGGCAGTCTATAACGTATCACCTTTTTAATTTTACTGTACTATCAATTGCAAGCCATTAATCATACGGTGAACTGGTAACGATCTAAACTTTTATTAGAACATTCTGATCCCTCATTTCTTTTTTTTTAAATATAAACAGTTTGTGGTAACGAACTGTAAGTAAGGAGCGACCCGGCTCAATGGTTACCGAAACTCTAGAAAACAGGTTTTGGATACCGATAGATACATCAAAAGAATAAAATTTTACCGCTGATTTCAAATATATAAATTTCCTCAAGTTTAGTCTTACCCATCAGAAGTTACAAGCCTGAGAAAATTTGAGTTATTTTCAAAAAAAAGGAGAAAGATCCCCTAAAAGCTATAGAACCTTTATGAAAATCACAACATCATATTCAGCGTATCAGAAAACCCTCCGATAGAGGTTTCAAGTTCATATCTACAAAAATGTGGAATTTTGCATTTTTTGCCGGAAGTAAGATCACAAATGGGTGTTTATTTTATTTTATTTTTTTCTTTGTTTTTTTCCCAGGAATGATTGTATCCACCCAGTGGTGCTAGAACCTCGTTGGAGGAATCATTGGAA
The DNA here is from genome assembly GCF_049724085.1 of Artemia sp. Qi Xiang Cuo. Taxonomy (NCBI): domain Eukaryota; kingdom Metazoa; phylum Arthropoda; class Branchiopoda; order Anostraca; family Artemiidae; genus Artemia; species Artemia sp. Qi Xiang Cuo. The sequence goes on along the minus strand of NC_142795.1, from coordinate 55,560,254 downwards.
AGGAAATTAAAAGTTCTAGTGCCCTTTTTAAATGACCAAAAAAGGAGGGCAACTATAACCCCTCACACGCTCATTTTTTCCCCAAAGTCACTCGATCAAAATTTTGAGATATCTATTTTGTTCAGCATGGTCGAAAATATGATAACTATGTCCTTTAGAGTAGGAACCTGTTACTGAATCCGGAACAAGATTTAATGTTCTTGGTAAAAGCCCGGACGAGATTTAATGTCCATGGTAAAGTGTTATTTCTAGACCAATCAGGTGTCTAGAATCCCTGTACGTACAAGATCACACATCTCTCTGGATTGCATTGATTGAAAGCATTTCATCATTGAAAGATTTGTTTATGCGTATGTGTAATCGAAAACCAGTTCTGGTTGATGGGTTGCAATATATACTTTGATCTTTTTGGGAAGCTGCATGGGCTGATAACGACAAGATGGAAATTTCCTTGTGAGACCGTCTGTCATAGCGCGTGGCTTCAATTACGGGGGCAATGGCTGAGCTCTGCAAAAGAGATGCAAGACTATATTTGAATACTGAATAGCTGAAAACCAATTAAAAAAAAATCTGTTGGGTATTTTCTAATCCTAACAAGCGTGGGGATTGCAGGATTTATGAGGTTTGGAACATCATTATCAGGACCTTTTTTAGGCCAAGACACTGTATTAAGGCCATGCAGAGTGACAAAACACCACTAGATGTTAGTGAGGTGTTGTCAGTTGATATTGCTTTGGAGGTTCGTATTGCGCATTGCTCGTATTGCGTATTGCTTCGGAGGTTCGATTGCTTTGGTTGATGTTGCTTTGGAGTTGGTATTGCTGACAATATTTCTTTTTTTTGTGCTCTTGTCCAATCGTTAGTAAATACATCTTTGATTTTGATATTCAGCTTCAAAATTTTTTTTTAACAAGTTTGTAAGTTTGTTCAGCTATACTAAAATCTATATATACATATATGTATATATATATATATATATATATATATATATATATAAATTTATAAACTAAATATATAAATTTTATTAAGTTTAGTATAACTCATCAGAGGCTACGAGCCTGAGAAAATTTACCTGATTTTGGAAAGAGGGGGGAAACATCCCTTACAAATTAAAACTTTTTAATGAAAATCACACCGTCAGATTCAGCGTAATAGGTTTCAAACTCATATCTCCAAAAATGTGTAAATTTGTATTTTTGCCAGAAGAAAGATCACGGATGCGTTATATACGAAAGTAAGTTCGTTACGTAAGTTAATTTGTAAATTACTTCAGAACCAAATTTAGAGAAACCCATTTAGCAAACAATTTTTTTAAATACCATTTATAAGTTTGTTCAGCTGTTTCAAAATCTAGATGTAGGTACGTATAGCTTTATAAAGTTTTTGTAAATTTGAATCTGAAGGAAGAAACGCCTCGAAAAGAATAATTAAAAATCTGTAACCGATCCCCATAAAGGGTTATTCAGTGAAGGGTTCAAGAAATCTACACAGCCTACTAATTAGACAGGGCAAATAACTAGTGTCGTTAATATCCAAAATGTTTTTTTTTGGGGGGGAGGGGTAGCCAGAGATTTTACTGACTGGCTGGTCATTTTTACTGAGTGTTTTTTTTGTCAATAAATAGCATAATGTCCGTTTCAAATAAAATATGTAAAATCACTGCACAAGTTGGTAAAATCGCTGCATTTACCAGCCGAGATTTATACTTCGGTACATAGCATGTGCGTAAATAACATCTAATGGTGTTTTGGCACTCTGCATGGCCTTAATACAGTGTCTTGCCCTAAAAAAGGTCCTGATAATGATGTTCCAAACCTCATAAATCCTGCACTTCCTACGCTTGTTGGGATTAGAAAATACCCAACAGATTTATTTTAATTTGTTTTCAGCTACTCAGTTAAATATTCAAATATAGTCTTCTATCTTTGTTGCAAAGCTCAGCCATTAACCCCGTAATTGAAGCTATGGCAGACGCTCTCACAAGGATATTTCCATCTTGTTGTTATCAGCCCATGTAGCTTCCCAAAAACATCAAAGTATATGTTGCAACCCATCAACCATAACTGGTTATCAATTACACATACGCATAAACAGATCTTTCAGTGATGAAGTGCTTTCCATCAATGCAATCCAGAGTAATATACCCAACTAAAGGATATAGTTGATCCTGTAGCAGTCAATGTAGAAATGAATGCATGAAATATAAAGTATAATAAGTGAAATAAAATTAGGACAAAAACAAACTAGAAAACGACATGGACTTCTATGTTGCCTTTCTAATGTTTTAAGAAATAGTGATAGAGATGTTATGGAAGTTCATGATTAAAATCTAGCATATTTCAAATATGTTTAAAAAAAACAATACCAGTGCAGAGCAACCGGGTAACAAACTCTTTTAATCTGCACATCCCACTATTCTCATAGTTTATTAGATTGGGTGGAAAGGTTTGTTTTTTCCCCCTCCATTTTGCTTTTTGAAAGCACTTCATCACTTCAAGTAAAACTTCCCTTTGTCAAATCAGAGCACACAACGCGTACGTTTGTCATTGTTTTAATCCATCACGACTTTGCCTACGTTTTAATTTAGGCCTTGTATGCAACTCTGAAGATCTTGAATAATCTCCACTTAAAGTATTAAAGAAAACATTTCTACAAACGGAAACGTTTCTATTGAAGAACCGTTCTTTCAGCTGTAATTATTATGGTTTTACATGATTATTCCTATTCATTTTAATCAGCTAGGTGAAGGAGCCATTTAACTGGCACGTGGCAACGGAAACTTAAATTCCTGATGGATAAAGACCATATATATGGCATGCGCCTCATGTATTTTTCAGGGTAAAAGATCGTTGATGGTATTTCTAAACCTGTAAAATAGATATGGGGAGGTTTCACCAATATCATCTATGTTCCACACAGCCAAGTATCTAAATTTAGGCTATATGAAGAGGACGTTGGACTATGTTGCCTTAAGATTAAGCTAATATTCTTAGAATGTTGTGACACTGGTACTGCGTAAATTTTGAAGCCAGTTTTGCAATAGTAGGTAAATAAAAATACCAGTGCATTTTATCATCTTTGTATAGGTGTTTTAAGCTTCTACTGAAAAATAGGAGAAAATATCCACTTATGGCTCAATGTTAATTTTCGAAATTTATGAATTAGCTCCATGGGTTAATTACGCTCAATCTGCCCTTGCAAATGTGTTGGGGCACCGGGCCCTACTCCTCCCCTCCAGACCCCTTTTTTTCTTATGTTATCCACGCAGTTAACCTACTTCTTCGCTCTTTCAAAAGTATGAAAGATCACTCCCACATGCAGAAATAGTTGGAGAATGAAACTTATGACGCTGTTTTACTCGAAGCAATTTATTTTTGCCGTGAAGTCGACACCCTAAAGACAAACTTTTATCGAACCACTGATCAGTTCCCGAGATGACTCGGATCCTTTTTTTTGCTGTTTTGCACCTTTTATTTCTCATGCGGCCACCTTCGATAGTCTTCCTTCGACATGTTTTTTTTAATGTGTCTTCTTTTCTAAATTAGAAATATTAATAGCATATTTAAAAAAAATAAAAAAAAATAAGAAAACGAAAATATATACACAGAAATTAGAATGTATTATTCATATGCCAAATTTGTTAAACCTATACAAGAGACAACTGATAAAACAAAAAAGACAAAATAATGGTTAGACAAAATGGTTAGATAAAAGACTAACTTTTCAGTTTTATTCTAATATTTGCTCACGTTTCTGGTCACGGAAAATGTGCTCAAGTATATTTTAGAGTGAACTTGGTAAAATTCACTTTTAAAATATACTAAGTAAAAAGTTTTTTCGACTGAAAGTAAGGAGCAGCATTAAAACTTAAAACGAACAGAAACAGTTACGTGTATGAGAGGGGCTGCCCCTTCTTATTCTCTCGCTCTTTGCGCTAAAGACTTAAGGTTAATTAACAATTAATTCTCATTCAGATTCAAGGGCCTTGTGTTTCAAGAGTCGTTCTTAAGAAGTTTGGACAAAAAGACCAACTTTAGCGTAAAGATAGAGGACTGAGGAAGGGCCGACCGCTCTCATATACTGAAGCATTTTTGGTCGTTTCAAGTTTTAATGTAGCTCCTTACTATACGATGAAAAGATTTTTTTTTATAAATTTAACTTCTAACCTTTTTTCGATTCATATCTGGTCGTGTCATACCCAGAGGCATAGTTATTGGACCTTTAAACTATGCTGAACCAAATGGCTATCTCAAAATTTTTATCAAACGTCTTTAGGGGATAAAGGGGGATGAGACGGGGGCTAGTTGCCCTCCAATCTTTTCGGGTCACCTATAAAGGACACTAGAATTTTGAATTTACGTTCAAATGAGCCCTCTTCCGATCTTCTAGGACCCCTGGTTTGATACGATCAGCCCTGCAAAAACAAATGAAGACGCATCCGTGATCTTTCTTCTGGCAAAAAAAAAAAACAACAAAAAACAAAACAAATTTCCACATTTTTGCAGATAGGATCTATAAACTTGTGCATGGGGGTTCTCATCAGTATTGAAAGTAGTCAGCAAAGTATTTTTGAATGTATCCAATGAGTAAAGCATCATATAGTAAAACTATCAAACGATTACAGGATGAAATTATCGCAAGTGAAAATCTAGACCAAGGGATACCCCCCCCCCTAGTAGAACAAAAACTTCAGATAAAACGCAAAATCTCCCATTATTTGATATTGATGACAACCAAAAAGCCTATCACTGAAAACTGACTGAAAAATGAAAACTGACTTAAACAAAATGATAAAAAGAGCGCAAAGTTAGTTAATTAAAAAATAGCACTATCAGTTTTAAAAGTAGTCAGCAAAGTATTTCTGAATGTGAACAGTGAATAAAGCATCATATAGATAAAACTATCACAAGATTACACGATGAAATTATCACAAGTGCAAATATAGAAAAAGGGGTGTCCCCCCCCCCCCCTCAGTAGAACAAAAGTTAACATAAAACACACAAACTTCCCCTATTCGAAATTATTGACATACCAAAAAGCCTATTCTAAAACCATCCCCCATTCCTTCCAATGGAAAACTTCTATGGAAACTCAATGCAAAATCGCGGGTGTCCGCAATGAATGTCAATTAGGATCCAAATAAATAAATGTCCTTAAAAAATTCATTGCTGTTAAAGCAACGAGGTCTAAAACATCGTGGAATTAGTCTTGGTTACATCATAGACAGCGCGCGAGCGCTGCCTAACGTAAAAAACGATGTGGGCACAATTTGTTTTTGGTTTCTCCATACCTGGGCACTTCCATCGAAGGAGTTGTCGTAGAAACTTCGAAAAGGGCTCATTCGATTGGAAATTGGAGTGGCTAGTGTCCTCTTTAATAGTCAAAAATGATCGTAGGGCAGCTAGCCCCCCCCCACGCCCATCATTCCCCCAAATACATCCAATCAAAATTTTGAGATAGCCATTTTGTTCAGAGTAGTTGATTTCCAGATAGAAAATAGAGTTTTGAGGAGGACACTCCCCCACAACCCTCAGGGCAAGGGTTTTAAGTCATGTCCTGGGGGCATTTAAGGTTTTTATAGAAAGTGTTGTCGTAGAAACTTCAAACCAGGCTCATTTGATTGGAAATTCAAAGAGCTAGTACCATTTTTAATATTCAAAAGTGATTGGAGGGCAACTAGCCCCCCCCCACGCCCATCCTTCCCCCCAATACATCCCACCATAATTTTCAGATAGTCATTTTGTTCAGCGTAGTTGACTTCCACATAGAAAATATTTTTTTGAGGAAGAAACTCCCCCACAACCCTCAGGGCATGGTTTTAATTTATGCCCTGGGGGCATATAAGGTTTTTATAGAAGGCGTTGTCGTAGAAACTGCAAAACAGGCTCATTTGATCGGAAATTCAAAAGGCTAGTACCCTTTTTCATAGTCAAAAGTGATTGGAGGCCAACTAGCCCCCCCACGGCAATCATTCCCCCAAACACATCCAATCAAAACTTTGAGATAACCATTTTTTTCAGCGTAGTGAATTTCCAGATAGAAAATATGTTTCTGAGGAGGACACTCCCCCACAACCCACAGGGCAAGAGTTTTATCTTATGGCCTGGGGGCATAAAAGGTTTTTATAGAAGGCGTTGTCGTAGAAACTTCAATATATATATATATATATATATATATATATATATATATATATATATATATATATATATATATACAAATTAAGTGGACGCACTTCTAGAAATTATCTGGTCGTTATTTACAAGAATTAATTCGCTCAGAGAACAAAGGAAGGTGGGAAGCTTAATTGAAGATTTAATACACTTTTGCAATGAATAAAAATACTAGCACCACTGAGAGTACAGCATTAATCGCAAACAGCAGTAGTACTAATAGCTATTGCTACTGGTACAACGTTAAAATTTAAAAGGATAGAGCTTTCGGGCATTGTCAGGTAACATCAGATAGCGTAGGTTGTTCTTGTGCTCTATTTAGTCTTCCTTTTGTCGGAGACTGGCTTGAACCTCCACTCTTATCAATATCCCCTTCTCTTTGAGCAAACCTTAAATACTGTTACCTATTTACCCGATTACACTCATTTAAGCTTCTTATAACGGAATTGAATAGCTTTACAGTCACTATCCTTTTAACTGATTTTTCATATTCAAATTAGCTGGCGGAATCACACTTTCAAATTAAAAAAAAAGAAGGAATAGAAATAGCATATTACCAATAGTCAATTTACTAAGAAACCTGTAAATCTTAATTATAATTGTCGAAGGGTTTAGCAAAATAAATCTTGAAACTAGGAAGCCAACATTTTACAGGTTTCTTAGTAAATTGACTATTGGTAATATGCTATTTCTATTCCTTCTTTTTTTTTAATTTGAAAGTGTGATTCCGCCAGCTAATTTGAATATGAAAAGTCAGTTAAAAGGACAAAAGGTGTTTATAATCAGGCATACAAAGCGGAAAAAAAGATAAATTACGTTTGGAGCATCAAATTCATTATAAATTTCAGTTGACCTTCAAAAAGAATATGTAAATAATAAATATTATAGACAAAATGGTCCTCCGAAGGGTGAAAAGTGAGAAAGGTCATAATTTTTATAAAAAATTACAAGATTTGCTATTTGTGCTATATCTATCATTTATTTATTGATGCGAAAACGTTAAGTGATCTTCATGATAACGGTTTGTAACTTTTCATCAGTAAAATCCTATACCGCTATTGCCCTTGCCCTCCGTTTTTATTGATTTTCTCCCAAAAGGGGTTAACACGGCCAGACGAAAAAAAAACTGAACTAAACTAGTATAAAGATTTGTTTGCAGACAAAACGCGCTATCGTGTGGTAGCCGTTAGACTTTAATGAAAATATCTATTAAACAGTTCTGATGATTTTTATAAAAATTATGACCTTTCTCACTTTTCACCCTTCGGAGGACCATTTTGTCTATAATATTTATTATTTACATATTCTTTTTGAAGGTCAACTGAAATTTATAATGAATTTGATGCTCCAAACGTAATTTATCTTTTTTTCCGCTTTGTATGCCTGATTATAAACACCTTTTGTCGACTATGTATTGAGCAGATATACATCGATTTCAAATGATTCAGCTCTCTCAATGAAACTTTCAAATTGTCAATGACCAACTTTCATTTTGTGTGGACTGGACTGCATATGGCAGGGCACATTGTAAGCTACTCTTGTGCCTTTTCTATTTTAAATATACTATAATATTCATGTTGTGGGCAAAACGTGCCTCTGTGTGGCAGTATTTCTCAAAAACCTAGGGCTTTATGCAATGCATCTTTATGGCTTTAAGGTGATCGTTAGGGTGAAGAATTTTTGCTTAGCGACATTTTAGCCCTATTTATACCGCAACTGTTGTATTGTACTATGAAATGTCTGAAATGAATATTTACTGGTGCCGGAATCCTTATTATTGCTTAAAAATTTTTATTTTAATGAGCCCTCCCCCAGTTACTGAAAGACCACTGGTTCGATAGGATCATGCCCGGAGGTAAAATGCATTCGTGACTATCCTTTCCAGGAAATAAATCCTCTTATAATCTTTTGTACATAGTACACAAATATGTTGAATTTGACGGTGTAATTTTCATTGAAATCACATCAATTTCGGAGTGTTTTTACCTTTGTGTAAAATTATGAACATGTTGTTACGTTAATTAACATTTATTTTTGATTTAGCCAGGGAAAATTAATGTTTCCCATCAATAACACCTCCCCCCTGAACTGAATCTGTATGCAACTTAGAGCCAAGTGATAAGAATACGTTAATGACTTGAATAAAAATACAACAACAACAAAAAAAAAATAAATTACATGTATTTTGTGCTGATAAAAGCAAGATTTTGTACTGTGTGATCATGTTTTTATTTGCAACTGAAGTTTAACATCTTTTATCTATGGTCTGTTGTGTTTAAACTCCAAAGGCGTTATTGTATTATTTCAGTTTGTCGCATAGATGAGTGGTGTGAATCCAACTAGGAGGAGTTAGACTTCACCATCTATTAAAGGTAAATGCTACAGTAAAATAGAATTTACAGCCAATTGAATACTAACGTCCAAATAATAAGGAAGGCGGCAATAATATTAGAAATTCTACTAAAAATGCAATAATTTTTTTTTTTTAACCGGCTTTAACAAAAAAAAAAGAAAAAAAAGAAGAAAATCTAAGTTTCACATAAAACTAATGAGACAGACTGGTTAAAAGCGGAAAAAAGGGGGATTTTGTGAACTCAGGAAGCTCTTGGGATAAATGAATGACATTCTTGGTTATGAATCAAGAATTGCAATTGAGACATGGGAAGGTTTTCTCACGAATCAACGTTCTCGACTTCCTTCGATTTAAGATCGACCTTTCTTTAATATGAGAACATTTTGTGCTAGCAGATGAAACTTTTAGAAATAGATCTAGTGCCCAAATCAGGGCCCATGAAGGTATTGTCTAGAACCTGCCCACTGTTTTCCCATAGGTAAGCTTTAAAGTTTTTTACGAAAATAGATTATAACTTGAAAGATAAATAAATTTGGCAGTTAAATTCCATCACAAGTCTTAATGCCAAATCCTACATACAAAGAAAATCAGACTCTAATCTCAACCAAACAATGACTCTCTTTTGTTATTTTTCCTGTTCAAGACTTTTTTCTCTCAATCTATAAAATCTTTACCAATATGGTGATATCAGGGGGTGAGAAAGAAGGAGCTAAAACACTTATAGGCACTCATTCGAGGCAATATAATCGTTTCTAGAAGGTACATACACCTAGCACTACAACTTTTCAGGTTAGTAACATAGCCTCTTATCTATATTTTAGCGATAGATTAAATAGCAATATGGCTAATAAAACATCGTCGTAAACTATATTAAGGAGTTCATTTTGTAGAAAATAATATATATATATATTTATATATATATTATATATATATATATATATATATATTTATATATATATATATATCAACTCCTCGACCCTCAACTGAAAAATCTCATTGATGGGTAATAAAAAGAAATTTCACTGTTTTACCCTGCATTCCAAAATTGAGTAATCAACGAGGAAGCACACTTCCATTATTACCCCCTTTAAAGATCTTTTGCAGGTTTTCAGGGAGACAATAAAAATTAAGAAAGATTTTTTTTTCTGGTATAGAATGTTAGTTGTTTTGCTTTACCTTGTCATCTAGAGTTAACAATATGGGAAAAAAGAGAAGGTTATGTTTGTTTTTCTGGAAGGTCTAAGAAGCTTATAGTCAATCCTAAATTTTATTTCCCAGGAATTACTACAAGGATCCTAGGATTTACTACGTACTTTGAATTTATAATTTACATTGAAAATATCTGTTAAAACAAAGCAGATAAAACTTATATTGTAATCCGGGCTATTTGAAAATTTGCTATCGATTCAATTTTGGTATTTTTCGGGTCATAAATTTGGCTCTCATAAATGCACAAAAAATTGCTATTAAGTCATCCCTTTAAATGAGCCTGGCTAGAAACACTTATCCTTGTATCCAAGTTGTTCTGAATGAATAAAGAAGCTCAGCGCTATTGACATGATAAAGCTAGTATGAATGTTAAGTTTGGGAAGTGGTCTCTCATGCTGTTCCTTTAATTCGTATAGATGATGTTGCAGTTACTTGCTATTTTGTACTTTAATGTCTTTCGTAGTAAATTTGTTTGTAAATTGAAGAATTCTTTAAAAAGTTCATGAGGATTTACTTGGCGCCTTAAAATTGCAAAGTGTCTTCTCCAGTCGATGTACTTATACTTAGGTCTTCCCATGACTGTTGGGGCATAAGATGACAGTAGTACTTCTCCATGGTCACCTTAAGCGGTTTTGACCAAATATATTCAAGGGACGACTTTTACAGTGCAGCATCCTTCTCGTGATAACGGCCAAGCGTTACTTTCTGTCGTACATTTCTTCTAATTCTTGGAGCGATCCAACATCAAAGAAAAGGCGCCTAAGTGTGCTATTATTGTATTCGGAGCTTCCATATATGTTTCAAATGAATACAAAATATTTTTACTGTTTTAATCACTGGAATGAAAGAATGAGTTACTATGCAGGCCCCATGGTGACATTTTGATCAATTAATCTATCCCCAATTGGCGAAACCAAAAATGTTTGAAATACACTCCGGCGGAAAAGAATTTCATGCTCTTCTTATGGAATTATTTTGACCTTCAACGCCATGAAAAATAAGCAAGAAGACATGCACTATTTTGTATCCAGGATTGAACCACAGACTAAGAAGTACAATTTTAACCAACCAAGCCTTTCAGAAGTGTTTATTAAACTCAGGAAATAGTACACAATCTTAATACAGGTCAAAATAAGAGCAATGCGAATGCACAGTGTTGTGATTAGCTTGTAAACACCAAAACTTATTTAAGAAATTCTCTAATTACATGTTGACCTTTTGAAATTTCTAGTCAGAAGTTATTGTGCGGTTAATTGATGGACCCGACTTGACACCTGTAAGAGTTGAAGTCAGTTTTGTCAGTCAGACAGTTGAAGTCAGAGTTGATGATGATTTTGGACTGGAAGAGGCAAAGGTATCGTTTAAAAGCGTTTTATCTATTATTGACGCATTTGGGATTAATTCACTGAAACCATATAGATTAAGTAATTGTAGAGTACGGTAATAATGATGGTAGGAAGGAGAACTGGTTCGATTTTCTTACTCAACATGATCTGGTTAATCATAAGTTTCTATCATACCCTTCTGTCGAGGGAGCAGGGTTTTCTGGCACAATCTGGATTTTGGGGGATATTAATTCTCAGTGCAGGCTATGTTTGGAATTAACATAGTCTTTCGATTCTGGGTGGTTGGAATTCGGCTTTTGATCGTTTTATATTCAGAAAGGAAGAACTCACAGCTTCAGACGTTATAAGGTAAATTGATCCATATGGTGTTCCTTAAATAACTGTGTACAGGGTTGATCAAGACGATAGTTCAAACTATTCCCTGGGGTGCTGGGTGGTGGCACAAAAAGAACTTTAAACCTCATCAAATTTGTTTGTGTGCACTTTTTTTGCATTTTTAGAAGTCAGACAATTTTTCTTTTTTTGTGAAGGGGGGGGGAGGGAGAGAAAGAGGGGTTTAGAATCCACACCCTCCTGAATACGGTTTTTATTATACCAAATTGTACCAGGACCACTAAATTACACCGAAAACAGTAAAAACTTTACGTGTTGGCAACGCTGATACGGATTGGTTAAAAGCTTTTAAATTTATCCACGCAAATACTCAAATCTGGCCTAGTCTAAATCTGCACGTATTATACATAAATTGAAAATCAAAATTCTGCCTAACTTACAACACGTGCCATAAATCCGCTCAGCTGCTGGCAACACTGATGATAACGTTAAAACTGCATTCAGAATAAATAAGAGGTAATACTTAAACGAATAAAACACCAGTAAAGAAGAAGAAGAATAAAAAATCCTGCTCGTATCACTGAATAGTTTTTCAATGTGTTATGGCGGACCATAAAATACGAATGACAACACAAATATCTCTTTCAATCAGGCAAGGAAAAAAGTACAAAGTAGTTGGGCAAAATTCTTAATTAGGAGATCTAATCTTCTAGTGGCTGGTTCTAATTTTGGCTTGAGCGACTTTAACTTCTAGGTGAGCTTTGATCTTGTGGCGGACCTAGAAATATACGCATATCAAATAGAGCCAAGGATCAATGCTAATTAGACATAAACCTTTCCAAATGATCATTGTTCTTTAAACATAATCTGAACAAATACTTGAAAAAACAATCATAAGTTCGAGCATTCTAAGATCACTTCTCCGACAAGCCCAGCTACTTATCCTTATCGTTTCACAAGACATAAATGACGTCCGAGGTCAGAGGGATTACTATTGAACTAATTTTCGGATAAGTTACATCTGCTAACACTGGAAAATACAGGAAAACTGTGAATAAGTAACGTCATACATAAACTAAAAATTCAGCTATTTCAAAATAGGAAATAATATGTGAAATTTAAGGCAGAGAACAAAAAGAGACAGTAATAGTCAAATGTCGCACACCTTCAAAGGATTCTCAATAAGCTATGTTTACAGAAGAGTACGCGTGATTAATGTTTTTATTCGCTTAATTACCTACAGCGTTTCAATTGACAAGTTGCCGCATATATATTTGTTCTTATCTTTACGATTTATATCCGGTGAATTTAATATTGAGCGGATAAGTCAGATAAGGGATGCTAGAACGCACTCTAAGTCTACTTTTTTTCAAGCCTTACCTCTTAATAGATAAGTTTAACTTTTTTAAGGTTTCAGAGTTTAAAATATAGATTCAATGTTAAGTTTCTACATCCATAAAACTATTCCCTAATTTAAGGATTAATCATGGTTCCAACAGCAACTGCAACCTAATTAAAGAGCGAACAACAGCCCATAGTAACCAAAAGTTAAAAAACACGTTTTTGAATAAGACTGTCAAGTGAAAAAAATTGACATCTGACACTGAATCAGGAATGGTAACTATTGTTCAGGTAAATCTTAAAAGTAAAAGTTTGTTCCACAAAGAAATTTATGGTGATTTCAAAAAAGAGACGGAAACCTCTCGAAAATGGCGTCAGATCAAAATGAAAAGTGAACCATTGGGATCATCATGGTCGAAAACCAATTACAGGGAAATTACAGTCCCCCTGCCTGAACAACAAAGAAAATCGCTTTTTTGTATCGGTAGACAGATTTTCAGTAGCTCATAAAACATCCTTCCAAGAAATGGCAGTAAAAACGGCACTTTTGGTGCCAACGAATGACGTAATTTTTTCAAAATCCTGTGTGTGGAGGGGGGGGGGGGTAAAGCTAGAGCCAATTTTTCCAAATAAAGTGAGAATTACAGAGAAAACTGAAAAAACGAGCCATATTGAACAAAGAAAATCGCTTTTTTGCATCGGTAGCACTGATCTGTCTCCCGTTTTTTATCGTTTCTTTTTTTTTAGCAGGGCTAGGGGGTGGCCAGACATTCATAGAGAGATGTGTAATATCTCATTCGAAAGAGAATTACATTTCTAAGTCCCCTTTTTAAATGAACAAAGAGATTGGAGGGCAACTAGCTCCCCTTACCTACAGGCCGCCCCCCAAAAGTCATCCAATCAAAATTTTGAGATAGCCATTTTGCTCAACATAGTTCAAAGGTCCAATATCTATTGTTTTAGTAGTTCTTAATTACTACTAAATTTAAATTTTTTAAAAGAGGAAATCTATCTCGATATTGAAATAAATAATTACAGATCTATATCTTTTAAAAAAAAAAAAAAAAAAACGATTAATTTCCAGCTGATCCACTATTTTTTCAAATATGATGCACTCATTTTTAAAAGCATATCCCGGGAAGGCTCATTTTAAAACTATTACTAATATATATGTGCTTTTTATCAATTTTACAATCTAAAAGTGCCATATAGCACTAAAAACGACACTTTTGGTAACACTACTTAAGTAGAAGAGTTTGGAAGCATTAAACGGTACCATTGCAATAATTATGGTTCAAAGCCCTTAACTGGAGGTTTATTATATCCCTCATCCTCTTATTCCCCCTTCAGACCCTCTTAGTATATTTCATAAATCGCCTACTCATCTTAAAAGTAAAAGATTATTGCAAAAAAAAAAATCCTTTCAACTGAAAATCTACTAAAAATAATCAACAGTTTTGAATTGAACCTTTAAACTTCACTCTGCGATGAAGCCTGTGTGCTAGTTCTAACGATGGTATTTGAGGGGAAAGGACGTTCTTGCCCCCTTACTTTTTTGCTCCTGTCTAGGTTATGAAAAACACCTTCTTTGGTCATTTCATTGGAAAACATACTTTTTTCATTAAAAGAATGGGGGAAAAAAGCGAAAGTGCACTTTACAGGAATGTGCTATCAAGTCAAATTTATAAAAAGCGATTAGTATAAATATAAGCTTTTAAATTAGCCCTTAAACAGCTTTCTTTTGTTAGAGTAGCCTTCTGGTTTCGGCTAGTCAGTAGGTGATTTATAAAGCCCTGTCTTCATTATGGCTTTTTCAGGCGAAGTCAGCCGAGTAAAAATAGCTTTTTGCTCATCGAAAAACAAATGTTCCTGAAAAACATGTATTGCTTTCAGAAGTACGGATGATGGACTTAATGTTATAGACTGAAAGTTTTTCGTAACTGTCAAGGTTGTTTTTAGTATTTTCTAGAGGTGTCTTATCTCCCCTAGATCGGTGATAATTAGAAATTATATTAAAAATAAGTTTGCAACTGAAACTAAGGAGTGCATTAAAAATTAAAACGAACATACATTATTCCGTATGAATAAAACAGATCATGGCAGTGTTGTTTCTATACTAAATTTTAATCAAAAACGAACAAAGTTTAATTTAAAAAACAAAGATTTTCCCAGGGAAGTAAAGAGCAAAGTTGAAACATAAAACGAACAAAAATTATTACTTCACAGCCTATCTTTCATATATCAATAAAACTAGTACAAATAAACCAACTAATTGTGTTTCCCTATTTTTTTTAGGATTATAGAAAACTAGCGCTTTACTGAAAACACAAAAGTCAAGTATAAAAATAGGAATATTGATTTAGGAGTAAGAAGTGAGTATGCATCCTGGCAACAATAGACCAATCTTTAAAGTTTTTAAGGATTAGTTACCAGCTGTGATTACTTACACCAGTTGTGACATCAGTAACTTTCAGTATACAAAAATATTGGATTGATATATCTGGTCGTATTTTGGTCTCGTCAGCTATATTGTAAGAAATATGCTTAAGTATTACTTGAAATGAAGATCAAATAAGATATAATATGAACTCTGGAAATCCGGTTATTTCTCTCTATACAACAGTGAATTTCAAGCTATGATACAAAACCTAAAGCTAGTCTATAGTCCTAATACTATCACGATGGCTTTACTTTGAACTTGTCTATAAAATAATCAAGACATGTCCTTTTCAGAACCAAAACAAGAGCCAGTCATTGAACTGAGGCATAATGCAGAAGTGATACCAAATTAAACGAAAGTAAAATAAAGCAACTATCCTAAAATAATTTATTTTTATTCCGGAAAAAGTGTTCTTAATTGGTTTGCTTTTACTGTACCAAAACAACTTATATTATTTTGTGTTTTCAGCAAAGGACTAGTTCTCTATAATCCTAGAAAAATAGGGAAACATAATTAGTTGGTTTATTAGTACTCGTTTTATTGATATATATTAAATAGGTTCTGAAGTAATAATTTTTCTTCGTTTTAAGTTTCAACTTCGTTATTTACTTTCCTCGCAAAAACTGTACTTTTCAAAATAATTTGAAAGAAGCCAAACCACTTTTAGTGCCAACAAGTAATACAACAGTTGCAGTGGAAACCAATATCCTCCATATTCAAGGACATAACAAAACATCATTAAAACCTCTTTTCTATCAGACGATTAAAGGTGCGGATTAGATTAAAAATCCTTTATGGATTATCTTGTGGATATTGTTACAATTTTCTCCAAGGTTCAATTATAGCAAACACTGAAACCAACAACCCTCATAATCATATAAACCAGAGAAAAGGAACAAGAATGAGATAGACGGATAAAGAGAGAAAGGGAGAGAGGGAGGGGGGCATATGAATGCTTAAGACTGTCTAACAAAATTAACACTTTTACAGATCAAAAAGACTGAGGAGGGGGGAACCCTGACAGACGCTAAGATCTGTCAAGAATGTTGGATCTATCCGAAAATCTCCTCATTTGGACCTTTTTTCCCCGAATTTTTGAAGGAATAATGAGATAAAAGGCAACCTCAAAACAGGGTATCGTTTGAAACGAATTTGTAATTGATTTTTTGTCTCGGACTACAACAGAATTCCATAGCAGCTCCATTTTTATTTATCCGTGCAATTTAGCAGAAAATCTAGCATGAAAAAGAGGAGACAAAGACAAAAGCGAAGGGGGCACACTTAAATATAATTCAAATCAAACCTGCATTATAAATTGCCTGCTCACTTGTTTTTAAGGCAGTTGACTCCGAAGGAGGAGGCATTGCGAACACAGGCCGAGCATTGTCTTGACCCGGAGCTGGCATGGCAAAAGCAGATTCACCTCCTTGTGCACGCATTTCAAACGGGTTCGTTGAACTACGTAGAGCCCCCGGCTTGGAATGGTTGGAGGCTGGCTGTACGGTCACCGGATAAGTGGTTCGACTATCGCGCTCAATTACACTGTCACTGTACTCTTCCTGATAGATAAGAGCGTCGTTAAAGTCATTTTCTACGTGCACAAAAAAATATTTATTTTTCTAAAGGATCGCCAAGGTATAAAAACTACTTAACCATGTAAAACTAAAAAAAAAGGCTAACAATGGACCTTCTGGAAGAAGTATCCAGAAGAGAGCACTCGACACCCTAATCCCAGGTAACACGACATAAAGAACTCCGTTTGTCTATACATCCGAGGGGTTTACACTGGTTTAGGTGGCTTAAGAGATATCGAACAGGCGCGAATACATCCCCCCCCCCAGGTGGCAGTTTATTTTCACTGAGTTTTCCTCAAAGAAGATGTTTCCAGACATCTCCCAACAGATAACCCTTTAGTAAAATGCTGTTTTTTACCCTTATAATTTAATCTTCTTCTGAAATTTCAGCCAAATACATACCGTATCAGTTAACTAAGTAATAAATTATTGTTCGATCTGGTATACTATATAGCTGAGCTCATTGGGGTAAAGCGGCATCTATTTTTTTTTCTTCGGGCTCGAGGATCGAATCTAAATTCTGGTCTTTGATTAAGACATACAAACAACTTAAACTATATCCAAATCAACACTAATCTTAACAACAACTGATTATTGATTAAAAACCCGACAGATTAAAAATCGATTAACCCAACAAGCGAAGCTAGATATCTAAAATATTTAATTAGTTGTGTTTTGATTTACCCTGGCCAAAACAAAGCTTATAGCTAGAATTAAAAGATTTGCAATCAAGAAATATTCTTGATTCTCTGTCTTCGGCCGGAAGTGCAATACATGGTTGGGGGCAAATCATCTGACAATTCCCAAGCCCCACCCACCCCCCCAGATCTCTCCAGTTACCCATTTGTAGCTGGGTCTACTCTTGGCTACACTTAAAGTCACAACGCTGACCCACTTTCAAACCAAATAACAAGCGACAACAGGACTCGAACCCCCTTCTTACATACAAAGGATTTCAAGTCGGTGCAACAATAAAAAAAAAAAAAAAAAAAAAAAAAAAAAAACAACTGGAACTGTCGCATCTATAGCTGCCTTATTATCTGTCCTACAAATCAATTTATTTACCTCTTGACAAATACACTTCATGTTGCAAACCTAATAATTTTAGTGACAAAATGGTACTCATTGGCTTATGCCATAAAAGAAGTTATAAGCTAGAAACTAAAAACAATTTTATTGCAGCAAATATTGCCATCTAGTCGATGTCCGAACAACAAATATTATACATTTTAGTTATCTTTGTTTGTAAAAATTTTCTAAAATAAGTATTCCCAATTGCCTAAACAAGTTAAAACATAACAGAAAAACACATTCGATACTTTTACAGCCCCTATAATCTATTAATAACAACTAATCAGTTGCGTGAACCATATTTATACACTTGAAACGACATTTATATTCTCATATCTTCCATAGCAAAACTAATATATGACCTTATCTTTTATCATCATTGCTGCATTAGTGAATAAATAACTTAGCTGAAATATAATTGTGTGCTTCTGCCTCATAATGACCTATAACTAAACAAAAAGTAGGTAGGTGTAGACTGAAACTAAAATTTATGCGGGGGTAATTGCCAATCTTCACCAAGTACTGTATTAAAGTCTTCTTTTTTTCATTGCAGATATTAGTCCTACATGACCACTACGTGCAGATTTAGACTAGGCCAGATTTGAGTATTTGCGTGGATAAATTTAAAAGCTTTTAACCAATCCGTATCAGCGTTGCCAACACGTAAAGTTTTTACTGTTTTCGGTGTAATTTAGTGGTCCTGTTACAATTTGGTATAATCAAAACCGTATTCAGGAGGGTGTGGATTTTAAACCCCTCTTTCTCTCTCCCCCCCCCTTCACAAAAAAAGAAAAATTGTCTGACTTTTAAAAATGCAAAAAAAGTGCACACAAACAAATTTGATGAGGTTTAAAGTTCTTTTTGTACCACCACCCAGCACCCCAGGGAATAGTTTGAACTATCGTCTTGATCAACCCTGTACACAGTTATTTAAGGAACACCATATGGATCAATTTACCTTATAACGTCTGAAGCTGTGAGTTCTTCCTTTCTGAATATAAAACGATCAAAAGCCGAATTCCAACCACCCAGAATCGAAAGACTATGTTAATTCCAAACATAGCCTGCACTGAGAATTAATATCCCCCAAAATCCAGATTGTGCCAGAAAACCCTGCTCCCTCGACAGAAGGGTATGATAGAAACTTATGATTAACCAGATCATGTTGAGTAAGAAAATCGAACCAGTTCTCCTTCCTACCATCATTATTACCGTACTCTACAATTACTTAATCTATATAGTTTCAGTGAATTAATCCTAAATGCGTCAATAATAGATAAAACGCTTTTAAACGATACCTTTGCCTCTTCCAGTCCAACATCATCATCAACTCTGACTTCAACTGTCTGACTGACAAAACTGACTTCAACTCTTACAGGTGTCAAGGCGGGTCCATCAATTAACCGCACAATAACTTCTGACTAGAAATTTCAAAAGGTCAACATGTAATTCGAGAATTTCTTAAATAAGTTTTGGTGTTTACAAGCTAATCACAACACTGCATTCGCATTGTTCTTATTTTGACCTGTATTAAGATTGTGTACTATTTCCTGAGTTTAATAAACACTTCTGAAAGGCTTGGTTGGTTAAAATTGTATTTCTTAGTTTGTGGTTCAATCCTGGATACAAAATAGTGCATGTCTTCTTGCTTATTTTTCATGGCGTTGAAGGTCAAAATAATTCCATAAGAAGAGCATGAAATTCTTTTCCGCCGGAGTGTATTTCAAACATTTTTGGTTTCGCCAATTGGGGATAGATTAATTGATCAAAATGTCACCATGGGGCCTGCAAAAAAAAACTCATTCTTTCATTCCAGTGATTAAAACAGTAAAAATATTTTGTATTCAATTGAAACATATATGGAAGCTCCGAATACAATAATAGCACACTTAGGCGCCTTTTCTTTGATGTTGGATCGCTCCAAGAATTAGAAGAAATGTACGACAGAAAGTAACGCTTGGCCGTTATCACGAGAAGGATGCTGCACTGTAAAAGTCGTCCCTTGAATATATTTGGTCAAAAACGCTTAAGGTGACCATGGAGAAGTACTACTGTCATCTTATGCCCCAACAGTCATGGGAAGACCTAAGTATAAGTACATCGACTGGAGAAGACACTTTGCAATTTTAAGGCGCCAAGTAAATCCTCTCATGAACTTTTTAAAGAATTCTTCCATTTACAAACAAATTTACTACGAAAGACATTAAAGTACAAAATAGCAAGGAACTGCAACATCATCTATACAAATTACAGAGAATGTTAAATTTGTTTCTTACTTGTCTTTGTTTAAGTTTAGTTTGACCAGTTTTTATCTTTTTAACTTTTTAATTGACTTTTTACAGTTCAATTATTGACTTGCAAATGATTATTCATTGTGATTTTTCTTTTTTGTTGTTGTTTTTGCCACTTCTTGTGTAGTCATATGATTTGTCGACTCCGAAGTTCAAATTTGGCCCTTTGTGGGCTTGAAATATTTTGAAATAAATATCTCTTATCTCTAAGAGGAATACACAGTAGATTTATTATATCTATTTTGAAGCCCATTTAAAGGTTGTCAATAGGCATTTGAGCCCTTGGTAGTACCACATGGATTTTGAAAAATGACAACAATTATTTAGAGTTTGGGCAGGAAAGTGCCCAAACTGATGCTATTGCTATTGGAAGAAACATGATGCTATTGGTATGACACATAAAGAAAGCCTCAGTCAATCCAATAGAAGATGCTATCATCACCACATCCAAAAAAGTCACCAAGTCAAATCAAATGTCAAGACAATGTTGATTTGCTTTTTTGATGCCAAGAATGTAGTGCATTCTGAATTTGATTGTCCATGTTAGACTATTATTCAAATCTTTTTTTTTTGGAAGTGTTAAGGAGATCACACAACAGTGTTCATGAAAAGAGAACAGAATTGTAGCAGACAGGTGACTGGCTCTCTCACTACTGCAAATACACCTACACACACACACACCGATCTCTGGCTATCATTTTTTTTAAGTTAAGAACAACATGTTTCTGCTGACCCATACACCTTACTAGCCCAAAATAGCTCTGCAACTTTTTCTTATTCCTGTGAAACAGTCAAGGAAAAACGGAGATGTCAGCCATTTCTCAAGATGGTAACAAAAAATGTTCCAAACAGTAGAAGCACTGGTGGGGTAAAGTATTAGTTGGAATGTAGAGTACTTTGAAGGGAATAGGGTATTTTGTTAAAAGTTCAAATATATAGGTTTAAAAAAAAAATTATGTTTTCTTTTGAGTGCCCCCTTGCAATATTAGCAAGAGTTTTGAAAGATAAATGTTCTTCTTTTCTTCATGCTAGGTATTTCCACTGCAGTTCAGCTAGCTAAAGTTTTTGTTTCCAAAAGGTTTACAATTCACCACTTCTGGTTTAATATATTTAAAGAAACATGAATAATCCTTGCAGGTTGACCATTATAAACCATGAGAAGCAAATTTTAGGTTTTGATATAAGCAATTCAATTACCTACCAAAGACACTACTTAGTTCAATTTTGATGGGGAAAAAACGCTCTATTCTGGTCATCTGAATAGATCTTTGCTTTTATATAAGCACATAGTCATAGTTGAAAAAGGAGGGTGGGCGTCAAGTGTCTTTCCTTGGAAGGGGGGGGGGTGACATTCAATGCAAGAAAAACATTTCAAGGGGGATTCAGATTCATTTTCGGGAAGGGGAATTACTACCAGTGTACGAGTAATAATACCATTTTAGGACACACTAAATGACTCATGTTATATTAAAGTATATCTATACACAGAACAAATAGGAAGTACAGAGCTATCAAAAATGAAATAAGAAAACAAAGAAAATAAAATTGGAAAAATCGTGCAAAAAAGTAGAAGCATTTAATTAGGATGCTGATTACATTTCTATGAAGGGGGCACCAGATTTCCCAGCATTATTTAAAAAACGATCATAAATTAAATTAAAAAAACAAAAAAAATTTCAACTGAAAGTAAGAAGCAATATGAGACCTTAAAACAAACAAAAATTATTACACATCTGAGAGGGTTCGGCCCCAAGTCAATACCTCACTCTTTATGCTGCAGTTTATTTTAGTGCTTAAAACTTAAAACAAACAAAAATTATTACGTATATGAAGGGGTTCACCCCCAAGTCAATACCTCTTGCTTTATGCTACAGTTTTTTTAGTGCTTTCAAAAGAGCTATCTATTCTAATTAAATGGCATTTGTGATTCAGGGGTTTGTGAAATAAACAAAATTTGAACTTTAACAAATTTTGAAGGTAGGTAGCTTAAGTTGGTTGAGGTGGTCCTCATGAAGTTGATTTTAGGATTTTCATGCACTTTGTTGCTTGCCTCTGAACATTTTTGATGAGCCTTATATCTTGCCAATAAGGAGGACCTGCAAGGCACATGCCAAAATCGAGATGGGGTCTGACGAGAGCTTTATATAATTTTATGAATATTGTTGCCTCTTGGCTACAGATGGTCCATTTTAATAGGCCAAGGCTGGAATTTGCATGGGAAACAACATGCTGAATGTGGCTGTTGAACTTCAACTTGTTGGCAATGATGACACCAAGGTCCCTTTCTTCGTCTGTTTTTGCTAGATACTCCCTTGCTTTTGTGATGGGATTGTAAATTGAGTAGGTAGCCATTGGGTTGTTAGGTTCATGGTGCAAAGTACAGCATTTGTTTGTTTTGAATTTACGGAGCCTGTCTTGAGTCAAAGCCTGTAGCCTGTCTATGTCTTGTTGGTTGGTCTTTTGATTTCAAACACAACATCCAACACCAGGACCTCAGCACCAGGGTATGATGAGATACACATCAAATAGCTTATTGAATCACCCCAGACCTTTCGAAATAAACTTCTAGAAGTATGTAATATGGCATGGAGAGAAGGGAAATTCCCTAATTCCTGGAAAATTGCCCTTATTCACCCAAACCTCAAACCTGAGAAATCACCCAATAACCCAATATCTTACAGACCAATATCAGTCCTCCCCACCATGGGCAAGATATTTGAAAGTATGATTTTGAAGAGATTAGAATGGTTTGCAGAGGTAAATCAAATGATACCTCTTACCCAAACAGGTTTCAGAAAGGGTCACAGTGCAATGGACAACATAAATAGAACTGAAGTAGATATAGCAGAGTCTTTGCAAGATGGTGAATCTGGAATTGCCGGGATGTTTGATTAGACAGATGCATATGGTAATACCAAACAAAAAACGTCGTTAAACTTTTGAATAATAAAAATGTTCCATCCACAATGGTACCAATAATTGATGATCTACTTTGTGATCATTCTTTTCAAGTTCAGATAAATGACACTCTGTCTTCAAGAAAACAAGTTAAAGATGGTCTCCCACAAGGAACTGTCATAAGTCCTCTTTTATTCACACTGTATATTTCAGAATTAAAACTTAAAGGTCAGTCAAAAAATGGAGAATTTGCTGATGATCTCCTGGTGTGGAATAGACACAAGAATATAAACTTACTCCAAAGCATAATTCAGGAAGACTTAGATTTAGTCTTGACAACAGCAACTAAACTTGTCAATGTGAAAATTGAATACAGGCATATTGGCTAAATTTGTGAGATAAAACATTTATTAGTACCTATAATTATCATTTTCAACTAATATTTATCCTTAGGTGGCATCTTGAGTGACTTTCCTAGTGTGTGATTTTACCTACCTGAATTTTGATGTTAGAAAATTTTTATTTTCTATTCCCAGGGGACTTGTCTTTTGTCTGATAATAAACAGCTGTGTTTTGTTTGTAAATAAGGCCAAGCTGAATTTAGTGTCTTTCTCCTTCTTCCAAATTTGCAGCCAGCAATAAAGCGCAGTTGCCAAACGCTAAATACTAAAAACACCATTGATTACGTTTGCTCGTCCGTTTTTGCGTATTTCTGGTGGATAATTTGTGCAGGAGGGAGCAATAGCAAACAAACAAGAGGCCGAATTGGTACCAGCGGGATTTTAATCATTAAGCTGCTGGGAATAGGTGATTTGAGTATTTCACTTACCACATTTTTTGTTTACCTCGAGAATTTTCAAGGCAATAAATTTAGCGTTCTGAGCATCGACGATATACAATACTTTCATTTGAGCGTCAGGAGAGAAAAAGCTAGCAGAAGAGGCGAAAGTACCTGTGGCAAGTGCTTTAGTGGTATCTGCCAAGAGAACTGATAAACTTCCGCTATTTATCCCGAACCAGAAATGGCGAGCAAACGGATGCGTGTTAGCCCGGTGAAGGGTACGGACAAGTGTGCAGCCTGTGAAGATAATTTGAATGAAGGTTCTAACGCTATGAACTGTGATGATTGTGAGCGATGGCTGTGTGCAGAATACTTTGATCTTTCGGAACCAGAATATATTTTATTAACGAAGATGACTCGCCGCATGGGCTGTGAGTGGAAATGTCCCATGTGCAAAGGCAACCCAAAAGGCAGTGTTAATGCCTCAGAAATAGCGAAAATTGTGGACAGTAGCATAAAAAGGTCTCTAGGTGGTCTTGATGACAATAAAGAACCTGGATGTGAAAATCAAAGAAGCGGTTAAAGAATCCTTTTCGAGCTTGAAGGATGAACTGAAAGCTGAAATAGACACTAAGTTCACCGGCCTTGAAGATAAAGTACGCTCCCTGGAGCAGCACTCAGGAGCTGCCACAGACCAAAAAGTGTTAAAAGACCTTGTAACTGCTGAAACAACTGCTCTAAAGGAAGCCCTAAACGAACAATTTGAAAGCAGGGTGAAGGCGCTAATCTTCGAAGACCGCGACAGACAGAAGAGAAGATTGAATATAGTGGCCTTTGGGGTTGCTACTCAAACTGATGATGCCCAGTTTGTCCGCGAGCACCTAGCTAATGAATACGGCTTACCTGGTGTTCCTATTTCAAATATTCACTGCCTAGTGAATCCCACTGTCTCTATAACCCAAAATCCACTACGCCCATCCCCAATCATGTTCGCTGTCCCCAAGTTCAAGATTAAGAAGCTAATTCTCCAGAAATCTTTTGAGGAAAAAGGGGCAGTTCAGTTCAGAAATGATATATCGAAAACAGACTGTGACAAAAGGCAAAAGTTTTATGAAGAACTATACAGAAGGCGGGCAGGTGGTGAATCAAATATTGTGATTACAGGCAACAAGATTGTCCCAAAAAACTTCCAGCAGCCTCCAGCTACCCTGGGGTTGCAGGTGATGGAGATCTAGGAGTTGACGCCCGTCAAAACAATGTAAATAGTACTGTACATAGAAACTTTAGTGTGAGTGATTCAAACACAAGCCCCACATTTGAGATCAATAATGATGAATCGTTTGCAAGTGCATTATCAAGTAATCATAGCGGAGAACCTTTGGATAGTTCTACTTTCGAATCTTGTGAGTCGGAATTTAGAGATATTGGTGATGCCCATATTGAAAATGAAGATAGACTATTAATGCTTCACAGTAACGTGGATTGCATCACCACAGAAATGGATGAAATAAAAGCTGTAGTTTTAGCAAGACCTGAAGTGAGTGTGTTTGCCTTCACTGAAGTTAAACCAAAGTATACTTCAGTGCCACTGACTGATGTACAAATCCAGATTACCGGATTCAGAATAATTTCAAATCTGTCGAAACCAGAAGGAAGAGGAATTGTCCTGTACATCAATTCATCACTGAAGGTAGGGACCTTAATCTTGGTTCTCAGTATGAGCTGTGGGTGGAGCAGGTCTGGATAAAAATTGAGCTAAAGGGTCACCCATTAATTATAGGTTGTATTTATAGAAGCCCAAGCTCTCCCTGTCAGAAAAGTTCTCACCTGCCTCAGATCCAATGGATTAGTGGTTATGCTGCCACAGGAGATAACGATGACCAGATTGGCACACTCCTCAAATGCCTGCAAGAACATTCATTGTACCAGACAATCAATTTCCCGACTAGGTACAGAGAGGGCCAGAACCCATCTCTCTTAGATCTCCTATTTGTCAAAGATGAGGAGGCAATCCAAAGTATAGACTCAGAGCCACCTTTTGGCGCAAGCGACCATATAGCCATAACTTGTCGACTAAAGTTGTACCCACAGACAAATAATTTTAGAAAACATGTGTCTACAAATTACAACAAGGTCAGGCAAGATCTGGCTAGCCAAGATTGGTCTTTTGTTGAAAAGAATAATGTACAGGGAGCTTGGCTTGAGATGAAAAGGGTCCTCAGTGAGACAATCGCAAAACACACGACAACCACTTGGAAAAGAAGACCAAGAACGCTCCCTTTCATCACACGAGAAATCAAACTAGCAGTTCGGAAGAAGAAGAAGTTCTGGAGAAGGAAGGACGTCCCAACGCAGGCTAATCATGACAAATTCAAACAAATACGAAACAAAGTCCGCTACCTTACAAGAGAAGTTACTAGCAAGTATGAGGAGTCTTTAGCTTCAGCATCAAAAACAAATCCGAAGAAATTTTGGAAGTATGCCTCCACTCAAAAGCCCGGAAGACATTCGGTAACCGAACTCTCAGTTAATGGGAATACCATAATCAACCCTGGAAATATAGCTGAAGCTCTGAACCAGCAGTTCAAGTCAGTTTTTACACCTCCAGATAATGACCTCTTGCCACAAATTCCGGAATATGATATTCAGAAACTGATGCAAATTATTACTATCAGCACTTTGGATGTTGAATCACAGCTCAAAAGATTGAACCCAAATAAGTCAGTTGGCCCTGATGGGGTACACCCTCGAACTTTGAAAAAGGCTCATGCGGAGCTTGCCCTCCCCCTAGCAAAACTGTTCCAGAAGTCTCTTGACACGAAACAAGTCCCTCAAGATTGGAGAAATGTAAATATTACACCTGTTCACAAGGGTGGAAGTAGGAACTGTGCTGCCAATAACCGACAAATTAGCATCACCTTGACATTCAGTAAAATCCACGAAAGACTTACAAACACTACTGTTATGAAACACCTAATTGACAATAAAATACTTACCGATACCCAACATGGATTCAGATCTGGACGCTCGGTCGAGACAAATCTTATTGACGCATATGAATGTGTCACCAAACTGCTAGACCAGGATATCCCTGTTGATATGATTTTATTACACTTTGCAAAAGCTTTTGACAAAGTTTGCCATCGTCATTTGAAGGCTAAACTTCTATCTACCAGGATACATGTGGAGGTTGTTGAATGGGTTATGCAGTTCCTCTCAGGAAGAAAGCAGAGAGTTAGAGTGTTTGGGGATAACGGGCAAGAGTTTTTCTCAGAAGTTGCTGGAGTTGATACTGGCATGCCCCAGGGAACGATCTTGGGCCCAACACTTTTCAATATTTATATTAATGATGCTCCACGGGCTGTAAGAAATAAGATGAGCTTCTATGCTGATGATGCAAAGCTTATTGGGCCCTCGGAGTTGTCAGTGACTAGAGCCACCATACAGGAAGACCTGGATGCACTTTCCCTTTGGGCCTGCCAATGGAAGCTTGAGTTTAACATCCAGAAGTGCAAGGCAGTATATTTCGGGAAAAAGAATGAGAAGTACCATATGAGTGGGGGGGGGGATGGCTCGAGACAAGCGATTGGGTTCTCGGTAGCTGAAAGAGATTTGGGAATAGTCGTCAATGAAGAATTATAATTCAACAAACACACCCAAACAGTGGTTGCCAAAGCATATCAGACCCTCGGAATAATTAAGCATACAGTACATAGCAGATCATCTAAAGTTATGACGAAGCTGTACAAGGGTCTTGTACGACCATTGCTGGAGTTTGGGATGTGTGTTGCCACGCCTCTGAATAAGAGTGACCAACAGAAAATAGAATCTGTTCAAAGGCGCACAACCAAAGCTATTGATGGATGCAAGAACCTCGACTATCCATCCCACCTGAACAAACTACAGCTCCATACACTCGTCTACAGACGGCGGAGGGGTGATGTCATTATGGCTTACAAGCTACTGCATGCTGATTCCTCTTCTCTGAGTCCTTTACAACTTGACAAATCATTCAGGACAAGAGGGCATAGTAAGAAGCTGCTACCGCTCCCTCTGTCAATGCATTCAAGATTGCCATTGATAAGAATTGGTCCACCAAACCATGGAAAACAGAGTGGGACGCCGCCGAACCAGTGACTCCCCATCATCACTGACCAGCGACTCTACAGGATCTTTCCTTATTTCGCTGGACAATGCGATTTAAGGTAATTTAAGGATGATGTGTGCCTGCTTTTTAAAGCTTTTGGTCTGCCCATTTTGGTCCCAAAAACAAAGGCAATAGTGTTTTATAACCGTCAAACAACCCTCCCTAAACCCTTAGTGATAGAAGGGAGCATAATAGCTTATCAGCCATCTGTCTGTCTACTGGGTATGACCCTTGACAGCCATTAAAAAAGGCAAACAACATGTGATGACGTTGAGAATGTCAATCTTAAAGTGACTCATCATCTTAAAGCAACTTGCAGGATCTAAATGGGGATCCTTACCAAAATTGATTATTGATTTTTATAAACTGTATATTTGCTCAAAAATGGAATATGGCATTCATTTCCTTATAAATATCCCTGTAACTCTATTTAAAACCCTTGAGACACTCCAAAATTCAGCCATAAGAATTGCATTGGGTCTGCATAAACATACTGCAGTATATAAGCTAAAAGAGCTCTCTGGACTACCTGCTCTGAAAGATAAAGCTACTATGCAGAGAAACTGTTACTTTACAAAAATACAATATTATGGTGATAAACATGCAATCTTTCCAGCCATTTTTCCAAACCCTAGCAAGCCTCAGCACCATAAGTCTTCTTGGTGTCAATAACTGAAAGATCATCCAAATTGGAAAAATGAACATGCAGATAGTTACTCTTTTCCAAATTCTCCGCCTTGGGAAATGGAGGTCCCTGAGTACTATCTCCAACTGCTCCCTAGGGATAAATCTTTTTATACTGATCAGTCTGTTTGTCAGCTTTTTGCCAATAAAATTTCCTCATTATTTCCTGAATATACTCAAGTTTATACTGATGACTCAGTAAAGGGAACAAATGCAGGAGCAAGGGTTTGCATTAAGTATGTTTCCTTGAATATTTCAGTAACTCTCCCATCCAATACTTCAATTTTGCCAGCAGAGTTGTTTGCCATTCTAAAAGCACTGGAAGTTATGGTCAACCTCAGACCAGCTTCAAAAAGAGTGTTAATCCTCACAGATTCTAACTCTGCCATCCAGCTAATCAAAAAATAAATTTTAAGGCTGCTGATTCAGATTTAAAATCTATTAGAGATTCTCTCCTAAGCCTTAAGAATGTGGACACTTCAGTTTGCTTCCACCATATCCCTAGCCATAAAGGACTGACTCACAATATGACAGACAATAGGCTAGCTAATGAAGGAGCAAATGCTTGTGCCCCTCCAGACTCATAACTTGGGAACCTTCAAGACATTATAAAACACCATGGAAAAACAAAGTGCACCCAATTTCTGAATTCCCCATTTCAATCAAGGGAAGATTCAGTGTGGTATTGCAGGTTAAAATCTCGATACCTGTAGCTGAATTCTCTTTGATTCCAATGGAATCTCCATCATTCACCACTGTGAAGGTGGTGTAAAACATCAGTGGAAACACCCCCAACATATCTTTTTTGAGTGTTTGGTACTGGCACCACAAATCACAAAGATTAAGTTAAGCTGCCAGATAATGGGTGTTCCAGAAACATTTGATACCATTATTAATTTACAACAACATCCAAACACTGAAAGACCAATCTATAATTTGATGATTCAGATCATGAAGAAGACAATGGAACATTGATAGAATTCTACAGTGCAGAAGAGAGCAAAAATGAGCAGGAAGCACCATGCTGGTACTGGCCAGCATATTGGACTTCAATTGCTGGGGACAGGTAGCTGAGGTACTCAAGATTGCCACAACCCAGCATCAAAATTATGTTTTCAAATGACATGACTAGTGGAGTGTATTTTTAATTTTCAGGTGCTGCTTTTACAAAGATAAAGAATTATTTCTGACCACTTCTGAGCTGAAGAAAAAGAAGGATTGAAGATATGAAATCAAAGGGTTGAAAGGACTGCAAGGTAGTCAATATACTCTCATACAAATTCTGGAACTGGAAGGGTGCATATTGGCACATTAGGAGGATGGGAGGGGGGGGGGAAGTACATGGTAAATTTGCAATGGGTCATATAATTTAGCTAGGATGAAAGAGAAAGCATCATTTTATGTTTTTTGATAAAATTCAACTTTAGCTACTTTTGGCTATCTTGGAAAGGGGCCAGGAGAATGAAACTTTCAGGAATGGGTCTACAGGCTCAAGAATGTCCCAGGAAGGTATTTTGAAGCCCCTGCCTCTACTCCTTCTCCTGCTAGAGGGTCCTGAAATTTTCCTACATGACAGGTCTAGCCTATACCAATTGAAATTTTGACAAGCAACATTTCACCCTAATCTTCAGTTATCAGTTTCTTTTTCTTGAGTTTTAGTTCTGAAAACCAATTCCTGTTATTTGAGTTGAATTTTAAGCCACATCAGCATTTTTTTTTTCAGAACTTAGGCAATGTAATTGCATATCTTTAAAAGCTTATAAATTTAGATTGAGCAATGTTGTGAAGATGAAAAAAATTTTGTTGTACTTCATTTAAGCAGAAGATCTATTTTGCAAGGTTTTAATTTTATAATACACACATTTTTAAAAGGTCAGGGCCCTCTAGAAGGAGAAGTAACCTAACAGAGGTAGGTACTTGAAAAGGTAAATTTTTATCAAATCATATTAATGAGTTTCAAATAAAGTGAATATACCATTTGATGCCTTTTTTATGCTGATAAAAAATAAAACAATCATCTCTATCAGAAATGAATTTTAGTCCCCCCCCCTATATATGCCAATTCAAGATATAGGCTATGTTTGCACACATGGGGTGGGGGGTAGGGGGGGGCTGAAATTCATTTCTGATAGAAATGATTGTTATATTTGTAATCAGCATAAAAAAGCCATCAAAAGGTGTATTCACTTTATTCCTTACTCAATAATATGATTTGGTAAAAATTTACCCTTGAAAATACCTTCCCAGGGCATACTTTAGCCTTGAAACCCATTCTTGAAAGTTTCATTTTCCTACCTTAGCCCTTCCCAAGAAAACACAAAGTAACTAAAGTAGAAATTTTATTTCTTATGTAAATGAGAGGTAAATTAAAACTCCCCCTCCCCCCCTTAATGTGCAAATATATTACCTGAATCGATGTATATAGAGGTGAGGGTAAAATTCATTTCTAACAAAAATGATTAGCCTATTATATTTGGAAAGAGCATAAAGGCATCAAGTGGTGTGTTTACTTTATTCATAAGTCAATAACATGAATATAGACCTGACATGTAGGCAAATTCCAGGGCCCTCTAAAAGGAGTTGAGGTAGAAACTTCAAAATGCCTTCCCAGACCCAGGGCATACTTTAGCCTGTAGACCCATCCCTGGAAGGTTCATTTTCCTAACAAAACCCCTTTCCAAGACAGCCAAAAGTAGAATTATACCTCATCTTGATTTAACCTAGTATTGGTTGTAATATTTTCCAAAAAATTATTTAGATTGGAATAAAAGGTAGAAAAAAATGGAAAGAAGCATAAAATCAAGTTAATAGGAACACGCTTGATATTATAAAGTAGGAATTCCATTGTTAAGCATTTACAGGCTTGCACCAATTATTCTAATATTTTCCAGGCCAAAAACAGTGCAACACTTTAAAGATTGAATCGGATAAAAAAAATGATCTCACCTTTAGCTGATGTGTGAATCAAATGAACTCGTAATCTTCTTCGGAAAATTATTACGTCTGCTAAACTGATGCGTAAAATGGTCGAGCCGCTTTTGTAAAAGTGTCATCTATTTCAATATCAGTGTTTGACCATAAGTTTTTTTGGTGTTTTGTTATGGGCTGAAGAGGCTTATGTCTTGCAAAAATATATAAGGTATATAAAAGTGTAAAATTGTCTCAGATTGATGGATTATTTTTAGTTGACGGTTTTGCCCTTGGTTCACAGCGTTAGGATTTTCTTCTTCTTTTTTTTAACACAACGTCTCACGGATACCGGAAAATCGTAAAAATGCTCACGCAGAAACAGCTCATTGCCGACGTTGAAGCACAAAAACTGTTACGAGATATTTAAACAGCATAAGTATAGAATTAGGTTAAACCATATCCTAGATGAAAAAGAAAAATTTTCAAAGGGATTAAAGTCTTGGATGGATCAAAAGAACATGAGTCCTTTTCACTTTAGTCTTGATCTAGCATTCCACCTAATAACACTTTGTGACAAATCGGAGTATATTTAGTTTGTTAACCTTTTCGCATACATACTGAATAGACAAGGCCAAGTTTTTCCGGAATGGAGATTAGGAGTGTTTTCTAATTCTGGTGAAATGTGGAGGATACAATTCTATCTTTCATCCAGGCGCTGAACAGTGTGCTCGAACTGACGCTACTAACTAGAATGAAAGTTGATTGTGTCCTTACTGTTTCTCTAAAGATACTCTTGGCGTGAAGGTAAACCCTTTAAAGTTGCCTGTTTTATCTTCGCCTCGCACTACCCGCTC
This sequence comes from Artemia sp. Qi Xiang Cuo, assembly GCF_049724085.1. Lineage (NCBI taxonomy): Eukaryota > Metazoa > Arthropoda > Branchiopoda > Anostraca > Artemiidae > Artemia > Artemia sp. Qi Xiang Cuo. The sequence continues at coordinate 55,527,852 of NC_142795.1, read as the reverse complement.
TACAAATTCAAGATTCAACATGCTGAGTATCCCCAAGGCGATTAATGCCGAATCTCCACTGACCCTCGTTTCCCAAAGGATGATTTTAACTTCCCCCAATCGCCATCACGAAGAGCTGTTTACCCCTCAGGAACTAACGAGCCAGACTGAGGGTAGTACTTCAATTTTTCTACACCTTCTCCTACCCTCATTAACCCTTGCGTTAACTCTAATCCCACCTCACGAAAAGTTTCAGTTCAAATGTAATTTTATCCCAAACTGCCAGCTCCCCTTGTTGAGAACTTTGCATGACAGATCTAGTTACACACGATCAAATCTGAAACCAGAGACAGTTTTGTGGCTTTCGGAATTGAAGCAAAAGCTAGATCAATCTTCGAATCATATATCCTGAATTATTTCAAATATATTGCCCACAATGCCAAATGTAGAATTCTTTAACCCATTGAACACCCTAAATGTGTATAATAATGCCTGCGACATTCCTCTTCCCTTCCAACTCAGAAGAAAGGATCCAAAGCATTATAATGTCACCTCAGTGGAAGTTTTTAATTTATCAGTAATTAATCCTGCCAAGAAAATGACCCTGTACAGTTCTCCTAAGAGGAACAAAAACCTTAAATAAGCGTCTAGTCAGGTTAGTGAAAATGTCACCGAACAGTCCTGTCAAAATCTGAGTGATGAAGGAATTTCAGTTATCTATGAATAAAAAAGGAGTCACAACATAAAACATTGCTACAAATAAAAAAATTTGTTGAACCCTGACCTTGCCAGAAGTGACATTTTATTATGAGTTCTTAAAAAATCTTAATTCTTAAGTGTAGATCTGGTTGTTGTAGTTTGTTACATTTATGCAAATTTTACTTATCAGGAAAATGCAGTAAGCTCGAGCATAATTTTAGCTTGTAAATATTTGTACTGCCTTTTTTCTAGTGGTCATTGTTTTGGTTGTGCTAACGGTCATGTTAAGGTGCCCCCTTCTTTTTATCTTAAAGCCTGACAATTTTTAGAGCTACGCACAAAGCATCTGCGACCACTCCTCCTTGTCGTGTTCAATTCGACCTCCAATCATGTCTCCCTCCATATTTATTATTGAGTAGCATACCCCGCAGCTCCGATCCTCTCCGTGTGGCTCGAGTCCCCATCCTCCATTTGTTAAAATAAACCCAGCCCCTCTCCTCCCAGACACTTCCCACCCTATTTCCCTATTCCAGCACCATCCTGCTTTTCCATACCCCCTCTCCCTCCGTTGAAGAGCCCTCCCAGTTTGACTTCTTCCTGCCCAATCCTTTTAAAATCCTACCCCCTCCCATTAATTTTATTCATCGTGACAACAATGTATGATTCAGGTTTGATAGTTCTTGCACATAAAATTAATTTTGTCATAAATTCTAATTGTTCTCCCTTGTTGTCGACTGGAAACTAGTTCTGTCTTCCTGATCACATTTCCTCTATATCTATATTGTCTCTTTTCTTAACTCTCAACACCCAGGATAGACCCTTGCTCCATTTGTGATATAAAATAAGTCAAGTGTAAAAATGGTACCTTCACAAGTCATTTTCAATTTCCCACTTTTTTGTTATGGAACACTAAAAGTCTTAACTTTGAAAAACTTAACAAATTAGAGTCCCTTTCTAAAATATATAGCTAAGAAATGATCGCTATTACTGAAGTACGAGCTCAAAATTCATATCTGTTATGTATGTTATGTTCACATATGTTAAATTAATATTTTCTCCAAGTTAATTAAACTCGGACCCAAAAACCACACTCTGGATAAGAAAGGTGGCAGAATTCTTTTCTTCTTTCCGTAATGATATTTATCCAATTGAAATCTCAATTCCGCGTTTAGCTCCCTTTGATGAGAAAATGTGGGCGTGTGTTCGATTTAAAGTCTTACCCTGTCCTTTCAATTTAATCGTCCTGTGTTGTTTTTCTTACCCTCCTATCCTAATCAAAGATCTGCTAATAAAATAAATTTTACCGAAAAATTACATACCAGTACTGATTATGTACTATCAAAATACCCTAATGCTAAAATCTTCCTATTAGGTGATGCAAATGAATTACAACTGTAATCTTAAAGGTTCCAACTACGAAAGGCAACACTATTATTGATTTAATATGCACCATTCTATCAAACTTTTGCAAAATCGTCTCTGCTCTACCCCTTCTAGGGGGTAGTTATCATTTCAGCCTACTATGATCTCCGCTGGTCAAAGTTAAGAGTCCTTTGCTATTCCTGAAACCGTCTATAGACTTGTTATTGACTGAGAACTCTATCATTTTGGCTCTTGAATTACTGCTGAGAATTCGTACCCTGTGTATCAAATAAATTACGTTGACTGCAAAGCTTTGTCCCTCCAAAATTTATTGAGGAGTAATTATGAAGCCTCTTTTCCGCAGCAGAAAGTTAAAAGGTGTCTTTCCCCTAATTTCTCCCTCTGATGTTATAAATAAAATCCTCAATCTTAGGAAATCAATCACTTGCCCCTTGAATACTTCAACTGAATTAATTAAAGCCTTTTGATACAAAATTGTTGAACCTTTATCAAAAATTTTCAACCAAGTCACAAAATTCGGCATATTCCAAAGTTGCTGGAAACAAGGTTTTACAACACCTGTCCCAAAGAAATCTACTAGCCTGACTTTCAACAACGTATGTCCCATTACACCCACTTAAGTATTTCAAAAGGTTTATGAAGATTTCCCCTGTGACTGGCTTAAAGTTAAAACGAGTCAACGCATTAGCGTCCGACAGTTTGGTAATTTATAAAAAACTCCACAACCAATTACATTGTGCAGTTGGCACATACTATCCTAAGTAACCCTGAGAAACCAAATGCTCTGCTAAACCTTTTCTTAATCAATTTCCAAAAAGCCTTCGACTTGGTTAACCACAACATCCTAATTCCTAATTTGTTTATTAGTTCAGTTCCGGTCATTTTACTTAACATCAAAAATACATTTAAGGGGGAACAAGGTAGAAACAATTCCAGCTATCTCTTCTATGTTAAATATTTTTAGCTTGTATGGCGACAACAGACGCATTAAGGCATAGCTTTTGGTTTCTATCTGTTCCCCATGATCTAGCAATATAATCTGAGTTTGCTATTTTTTTAATATTTTTTACTTGGCTTTCTAAATTAGACTTTTTCGTGCAAATTCCATTTCAACTTGTATGAGGAAACGGTAAATACAAGTATAATAAATTTAACACCGACTTATAGAGAATTTTGAAAGGAACAACTTAACTTTTAAGTTTTTTTTCATAATTAGTTCAAAAAGACATTTTGATCAGTTTATTTAAAAGTTGTTACCATCAGTTTTATATTAGTAACTCATGAACTGTTGCATATTTAGTTTGAATAGGCGGGCATAATTACCGATGTTCAGGTGATAAACATTCAGGGTTTCAACTTGTATTGACTGACATCAAAGGCGAATGTTTCAACATATTATGCAAATAGGAATGCTCCGTCAAATTAGGTTGCGGTCAAAGATTTTGAAAGAAGAGAAAGGCAATTAAAGAAATTGGCCTTGTTAGTTCAAAAAAGTGCTTGAAAGTGTTTCGACTAATTTTATTTAATAACTTTCGACAGTTTTCGACTAATTTTATTTTATAACTGAGAAGTCACAAAAGAGTCCATATCCAGCATGTTAATATTATAGTCACCTAGAACAAAACATATTATGTTTGATATTACTCTTTACTTTCATAATAACAGCGTAGACGGAGATATCCCCAGAAATCAAGAGAGAGTAAATATCAGTTTCACATTTTTGATGTGAAAGTTTTTTTTTCTCCAAAAAATAAATAAATAAATAATTCCCAAACAAAAGTCCCGAATACAGCCCAAGGGATTATGCATCAATCTCTAACCCCACCCTCCCCTTGTCTCGTTCTTAGAACTAATTCTGTATTTATCTGAAGGCTCAATGAAATTTGGGATTCTTTGGCATCATAAAACATCCTTTGAGGCATGTCCCTCCATCCCTAATTAGCCAAAATATTTTTAAGGTCCAATTTCAAATTTCAACACAAATTTCACCGTCTTAGGTAAATTCTCTGTTGTTTTACAATTCCACACGCTATTTTAAGGTCATACAATATCATCTCCCCCTACTTTCAATAAAAGATTTATTTAACCTAGATTTAATACACTTTCAAGCTTGTTTTCACTAGCGACCTAATGAAAAAATCAAAATAATTGTAAGTTCCAGGGCTATTCCTACGTAATTTTATTTGTGTGTCTTAAATTCCGAAAAAAGGATGTTTTTGTTTTAATTTTCCCGTCTCTTTTCATTTTTGGCTATGTTTGTTGAAAAGGCTATCATTTGAATGAAACTAAAAGGAGAGAAATCTGTCAGAAAAAATGGTATACGAATTATTCGTGGTTCCAACCCTCCAGTGCTCCTTGTCACTTTGATCTAGAAAAGTTCACTAAAAAATCCATCAAAATGTATCAGTAAACCTACTTTACGAATCTTCGACCAATCATACAGTATTTCTTTTCAACTCCCCGTAAAAAAAAAAAAAAAAAAAAAAAAAAAAAAAAAAAAAAAAAACATAAAAACATATGTGGCAAATCTACGTGACGGAAATTGTGAGCAAAGATGTTCATAAGATTTTATTTGTACTTATAAGCAAGAACTTATCCAGTATTTCTGTTTGGAAGTGGGAGGTAACAAAAACTTTTAAAAAATATACCAAATAAATTTTTTGCGCATTTTTTCTACAATTTTTGGAGGGGTGGAGATTCAAACCCGGTATATACCCCTTCCCTGGATACAGCCTTGATTTTATAAGAATCGTGTGTCTGTTGTTAACGACTGCAAGAAGTGTAAGGCCTTAATAGTAGAAAAAAAAAATGTGTCAAAACGACACTACAAAACTAATTAAGCAACACCTATGAAATACTACCATCGCTTTCTTCACTTCTTTTTACGACATTTACTTTTTATTTACCAGATTAAATAGGCATACACATAAAAATTTTCTTTGACCTCTCTACATTTACAATTACAATTAAAAAAAAATAGAAATAAAACCCTTTTTTATTTTTTTTTCTTTTTTTTTTTTTTTTTTTTTTTTTTTTTTTTTTTTTTTACAAGGGATATGAATTGAAGGAACTAAATTCGCTGCTCTTATTTTAGAACTATCTGCTGAACTATAACGACAAAAAGTCGACGACCTGAACTGCTTCTCATAATAAGAATGAAAATTATGGCCTAGAAACCTTGTTTTTGTAGCTTCGGCCCTCCCCCTCCCCCCACAGACACACATTAATGTTAATTCCCCGGCCAAAAATTATGTGAAGCTATAAATAGTACGGTAAAATATTATATAAAACAATAAATTAAAATATATAAGGCAAAAGAAAAAAAAACTATGTGGAATAAATTGTTAATATCACTAAGCATAAGGTCATAAATCAAGGTATAGTTTTTTTTTTATATTTACGCTACAAAATAAAATGAATGATAGTTGCATGCCTAGAAAAAGTGTTATTTGTTTGGAGGCTGCAATCCCCTACCCCTCTTCTTGCGGCAAATAATATTTTACTTCCTATCTTTATCCCGTATTATCAAAAGAAATTTCTGCTAGGACTAAGTGGGATATATATTAAAGATTTATAATTTTTGAAGATTCAATACCCTCCCCTCACGGCCGTATCCTTGGGAAGGGGGGTTACCCATTTTGAACCCCCCCCCCCCGAAATTTTTTACTGAGTCGAAAATTAGTAAACCCTATGTAAAAATTAATCAAATTACTCGACATCTGAGTCAAAAATTACTAACCCCCCACCCCGAAAAAGTCAAAAATTAGTAGCCCCCTCTCCCGAAAAAGAAATCCTGGATCCACCCTTGCCTCCCCTCCCCCTTCATTTTTTTAAAATTTATTGTCAAAATATTATAGTATTATTCGTCTCCCGGTAAAATATTTTGTAAAATTATTCACTAAAAAAAGTAAATAAAAAATAAAAAAAAATACATTACATAAATCGTTATGAAGTACTTCATATGGCCGTACAAGCGTGGGCCCATCCCTTGATCTTCCAGTGACTAAATAGGTCATAGGTCAAAGTCTATTTGTTATGATTTACGGCACAGAATAGAATGATTTTTGGTTGTATGCCTAAAAAGAAAGCTATTTGTTAGGGGGCTACAATCCCCTACCTCTCTCCTTGAAACAAAAATTTGTATCGTATTTCATTTTTCATACATTTCTAAACATTTTTTATAATACGGACAAAGTGCAACACAAATTGAAGGGTCATAAGTCACATGCTGTTTCATAAGGCACATTCAGTGTGTTTTAATTTGAAAGTCTGTAGGTGGATAGAATTAAAAAAGAAAGAAAACCATTAAATAAACTTAAACACAAAATGGGCATTTGCCCTTTCCTCTGTTGCCCGTGTTGGTTTGTTTATCAGTCTGAATCTATTAATTCATCCGAACAACTTCCTAAGAGAAGTATGAGAATTCGGATCTAATCCCCTAAAAGCACATAAACCTATAATAAGTCTAAGGTCTTTGAAAGGTTCATACTACAAAATTAATCAAGTGGTACTTACATATGTTTGATTACCAATTCTTCCTAGCTCTTTAGAAAATATGGCACATTAACCATCCAGCAAGATTTTTTATAATATCCGATTCTAAAATGCGACCCGTAGTTACAACTTTCAGTCTTGGGATTTCTGCTGCAGGCTCTTCTTGAAGAGATGTTTCGTTCAAGTCGAGTAAATGTTTTGGAAGTCGTGGTCTTCCAAGCTTTTTGTGTATTTGCTTTAGTTTTTCTCTGTGCTACTGTACAGAAACCAAGCCAATGCCTCTTTTATTACGCTTCTTTACCATCTTTCACAAAGCACTTTTGTGAACTAACAAGGCCAATTTCTTTAATTGCCTTTCCCTTCTTTCAAAATCTTTGACCGCAACCTAATTTGACGGAGTATTCCTATTTGCATAATATGCTGAAACATTCACCTTCGATGTCAGTCGATACAAGTTGAAACCCTGAACGTGTAACACCTAAAACAGGTAATTATGCCCGCCTATTGAAACTAAATATGCAACAGTTCAGGAGTTACTAATATAAAACTGATGGTAACAACTTTTAAATAAACTGATCAAAATGTCTTTTTTGAACAAATTAGGAAAAAAAACTTAAAAGTCAAGTTGTTTCTTTCAAAATCCTCTCTAAGTCGGTATTAAATTTATGAAATTTGTATTTACCGTTTCCTCATACAATTTGAAATGGAATTTGCACGAAAAAGTCTAATTTAGAAAGCCAAGTAAAAAATATTAAAAAAATAGCAAACTCAGATTATATTGCTAGATCATGGGGAACAGATAGAAACCAAAAGCTATGCTTTAATGCGTCTGTTGTCGCCATACAAGCTAAAAATATTTAACATGGAAGAGATAGCTGGGATTGTTTTACCTCGTTCCCCCTTAAATGTATTTTTGATGTTAAGTAAAATGACCTTCCTTTAAAATCAATGCTCCAGACATGGTACTATTGAATAGAAAAAAAAGAAACATAGTATTGAATAAAAATATTGCAGCAGGCAGCGCCATCTCAGAAATTTCAAAAAAGATCCTGTTGGAATTCTACTACAATTTAGCTAGGGTACAATGGCCGGGGAAGCAATAAGTAGAGCTCTGCTACGGGGATAAAGATTCTCTATTGTTAAAAGTCAAAACAGAAAACCTACTTGACGATTTGGCTAACGGTGAAATCATCAGTTCTCGGATGGACTATACAAACTGGAATGGGGGAATCTAACCGGAACTAGTCAAATGTCAAGCTCCAAACCAACTTTTATTTTTAAAATCAGAAACAGAAAGTGACTTGATTTCTCGGGGTATGTTTGTAAGTCCAAAGGTGTACTTTATACTGACACACACCGAGGAAATAAAAAAAACGTTGCAAAGGAGTGCCCATGCACTATGTGGAAAAGAATTTCGATATGGACGTCTATAGGAATTGTATTGTTGAAAATACAATTCCACGAGCAAAACTGTTGGTAATTCGCTCGTTAAAATATAAAAATTTTACTGTAAATGTTGGAAAGATTGCCATGAGTACGAATTCTGACAAGGTTTATGTTTGTAGAGATGGTGTAAGTACCCTTCCCCTTGGACACTACTTAACATCCGACCGAGACGAGTGGGTTCATCATAAGGAAAGTCTCGGTGTGAGTAAACTTATTTAAAAATTCCTAAGCCTTGGGAGGGGCCTCGCGGCCCAAGTCCGGGGGGGCCTTCGGCGGGGGGGGGGGGCGCTACTGGTAGCATCTTTTAATGATTTAGAGCAGATTTATTTTTTCCCAGTGTTCTATTATTAAAAGTTTTTATTTCTTTATTTATATGTACATACATTTACTAGTTTTCATTGTACAATGTAAAAAAAATTGTTGTATTTCTAATGTTTTTTTTGTATTGACTATTTAATATAGTAAACACTTTGATTTTACTTCAGTTGTTGTTGTTCATTGAATAGAGTTAGATACAAATAGCAGAGAAAAAAAGATTATTTATCAGTTTATAATACCTTTCAGAGCTTTTCTCTGTGGACCATCAATGAGTGGGAAAAACACACTTTTGATGAAAATAATTCAGAATCGAGGTGAAATGTTGGCAGCAGGAGACCATCAAACTACCATAAGAAATATATACTATTGCTATAGTGATTGGGAACAATCATATGATAGAGTAAGGACTATTGAACCTCAAATCAAATTTATGAAGAGATTGGATGTTGTGTTCAATTCAATTGAACCAAATTCTTGGCTTATTATTGATGATTTAGCCGAATCAATAGAGCAATGGTCTGAGAAAATGATCCAATTGTTCACAGTACGGTCTCATAATGAAAAAATTTCTGTCACCATTGTTCTACACAATCTCTTTCATCAGAGTAAATGTATGCGAACTCTTGCATTGAACTGTACTCATTACATTGTGTACAAAGTTGTTCGTGACTAAAGAAGAAGTTCCCTCATAACATTAAACAGACAAATTTATCCGGGTCAACCAAAATTCTTGTTGACAGCTTACAATCAGGCGAAAAATAAACCCATATGGGTACATTGTAATTGACCTTTTTCAAAACATACCTGAAGAACTACGTGTTATTAGTAATATATTTGATCGTGAGATAACAGTACAGCTGCCGGTGAGTGATAGGAAAAGATATTAGTTGAAACTATGACGTTGAAAAAGTTACATCACAATAGACACTTGTTCTCTGTTTTGAGTAGTTCAAAACCACGACTTAGGAAAGTCATATTAAACAATATAGATCGAGAGTTTATTAGACTCAATTCCGAACTGTGTTTAAATTTAACTGCAGGAAATGTTCAACTACCAGATGCTATTAAGAAGCAGACTAGACAACATCAATCCATTTTTTTGCGCTGTCCAAGAGAAAGACCAGTCAAAAACAGAAAAGAAAACATTTAGTTCAGGCAGGGGAAGGTTTTTTCATAGTTTTATTGCCAATTATTGCCGGTCTTGTTAGCAATTTTCTTCTTTCTCCGTCTCAATCGTAACTCTATTGCAAAAAAAAAATATGGCGAAACCATGTGGTATCCTAGCCTAGGTAAGCTTGGTCTAGGAAAATAAAAAAGTAATGGATACAAACTTTTGCAATTTTGTAGGTAAACAACCTAGTAATAGCCAATACGGTGTTTGGTCATAAAATAGCCCATAAGTTAATATGGTTTTCACGTGATGATAAGACAGCAAACCTTATTGATTATATTATAGTAAATCGAAGACTGGTAGGATCAATACAAGATACTAGGGCATGTAGCAGTGCTGTTATTGATGTTAAAAGTAAATATCACCCTCTAGTAGTGTCTAGGGTTAATCTAAAGCTGAAATTTCGGAAGGGTAACTACCTCTCGGGAAGTTCCCTTCCCGGATGATGAAGTTCCCTTCCCAATTGATGAAGCTCTATCTCCACTACAAACTTTTGAGGGTAATCTCACAGATTTCCTTAATGATAATAGCATACCTGATGATCAGAAACTTTTAATTTTTCAAACGGCACTTCGTCTTGTTGACAAGCCAAAACCCTATCAAATTAAACCTATTAGTGCTGTGAATGTTGCAGATAAGATAGGAGAGGCAAATATTACACAATCAACAACACTACTGCCACTCGAAAACCACATATCAAGAATATTAGATCTATTACCAGTTTCTTATCGGGAACAGGGCAAAAGATTTTTAAACTATTTGAATGGAAGCAGTGATATTAAAATTGATGCTACAAATCATCAAATCACCCTAGGTAGCAGCCCTTATAATCTCATTGATCTAATAACTTATTTTGTCTCAAATCGCAAGAAAACTCTATCCATTGACACGAATCTTTTGAAATATTTACACACATCATACTTTCCCAAAGCCATTGTGATCAACAGAAAAATTTTAAAGGATTTGAGATTATTCAATAATGAAAAGGATGAGGAGGATGATGATTCTGAAAAAGATGATTTCAAGACTCTAATGCTAACAAGTACACCTAAATTAAATTATAAAAGTTGCAGCTAGCAGCAGCAGCAGCAGCAGCGATGATTCAACTTTAGCCAGTAGAAAAAAGCATCTTTCCCCGACAACTGCCAACACCTCTGTTGGTATACAAAAGGGTAGCGGTGGTGATACACATTTACATGCAAAATGGATAAAACTCTAAACCGTATTTATGTAAATCTTGGTGAGATGGGGAGTCTTAGTGCTCCCAGTACACTTGCTCAAGTCTCCAATGTTCAACAGAGTGTAGCAAAATAATATCTTCAAAATGAACCTAGCTACACACTTCATCGAAATCGCAGACTTCGCACATATCAATATCGGAAAACTAAGGCATTCTACCCTCTACAAATCATGCAAGCTGATCTTATGACTTTGGATGAATGGCAACACCAAAACAATAAACCATACAAGTACATTCTATTTGCAATCAGTATTTTTAGTCGCTACTCCAATGCCATTCCACTGAAATCTAAGCGTGGAGAGGAGATTGCAATTGCTCTAGAAACAATACTTGATTGAGATTCCTATAAAAAAATACAAACGGATCGAGGAAGTGAATTTGTCAATCCACATGTGAAGAAAATAAGAAAATTCTACTAAAATATAATACACAGTTATATCATAGTCACAGTCCAATCAATGCTGTATTGGCTGAACGATTGATTAGAACCATTCGTCTTCTCATTTCTAGATATTGCACACTCAAAAACACTGCTGTCTTTATTCATGATTTGGATAAAATTATGCAAGTTTACAATCAACGTCCTCATCGTTCCCTGTCCAATCTTAGTCCTTTTGAAGCTCATCAGAATGATAACAATACACTTGACATTTTTGTCAAACAATATGCTTCTAACAATGAAAATGGAATAAAAAGCAAATTGATTGTGGGTGATAGGGTTCGAATCAATCGGTCAATTAATATTTTTGAAAAAGGGAATTACCTATGGTCTACTGAACTTTTTAAAGTGTTAAAAGTTCTAGATACTAGTCCCGTGACCTATCGACTACGCGATAGCAAAGATGATGAGATTTTGGGGGGATTTTATGACTATGAATTGCAAAAAGTTAAAGATAGTGGTATTTATCAAATTGAAAAAGTATTAAAAACTCGAACGTGGGGTGGTAAGAAACAGTTGTTGGTTTGCTGGCTTGGGTACAACTCTGAATTTGATTGTGGGATAGGTGTTGAGGACTTACACAATATCCCATGATTTCTGTGTGACATGCATGTCCAATATTTCCGATCCTCTCTATGATGATTCGAATAGAACAAGTTATTTTTGGACCAAATTGTCGCCTACCATTAAATTTCAAGGTAGCTATGAAGTTTTTCTCGTAGATTGTATTATCAAGAATACATATGATGTTCTAAGAAAAGAGATCTCATATGATATTAAAATAAGATATATATATATATATAAGATAATATATATATATATATATATATATATATATATATATATATATATATATATATATATATATATATATATATATATATATATATATATATATATATATATATATATATATTAGTTTATAAATTATATAGCCCCACTAGATATTTACTTGATAATTCAATAGCTATGAAATTTATAAATTATATATTTTAATATGACTATCTCTCTTCGACTTATATTCACTAAGAATACAAAAAGAAAAACTTACTCTCTCCACAGAATCGCTATAGTCTAAATTTCTTTTCCCAGACATAATTTATTCACTTCACTATTCTGCACTAGTCGAGTATTGTTAAACTATTGATAATATTATCATTGATTTCTCACCTTATATGTACGTTTCAGAGGGTCATGGGTTCCCCCCCCCCAAAGTCCCGATTTCATCCAATCACAATACTTATTGCCCAAGTGAATTGGATTTTCCCAAAACCAGAAAACAAGTTAAGTAATTGGGTTTTCCCCATGTTACATAGTACTTCAGTGGTGACCCCATATTGAAGGTATATTTTTCACCCAAGGTCTTCCCCTGTTGAGAAACAAATTAGGTTTTCCCAAAATTGTTCACAAAAACATGTTATGTAACTAGGGTTTTTCCCAAGGTCTCAGGGACTTCATTTCAGGGAAAATATTTCTGGGTTTTCCACAGTGACCTTGACCTCAGGGCTCAGGGACTTCGGACTCCCTAGCAAACGTGTATAGCGGCACGCAATATGGAAAGGCACATACTACTGTTAGACTCGATCAATTCAGCAATTGTTGATGTGAACTTATGCTGAAATCCAAGAAAACAACAGCAATTGTTGTTGAAATCCAAGTTGTTGTTGGACTTATGTTGATATCCAAGAAAACAACAAATAAATTGACCAGCACACATAACCCTCAAACAATAACCAGATGTCTATATCCAAGTTGTTTTCGACATCCAAGAAAACAACAAATAAATTGATCAACACACATAACCATCAAACAATAACCAGATGTCTACATCCATCAATTGTTGATGTGAACTTATTTTTACATCCATCAAACAATGAGAAGAACCATGAAAAAACATTCTCAGTGAGAAAAACCATGAAAACATGCATAAATTATGTCCTGTTCGGGCCTTCTGACCCATCCCTACAAATACGGCCGTTTTTAGATTTTTAAAACAGCGTTATTCTGCCTCTTTATAAATATTAAATAAAAAACATGGTTTTTCAAACTGAAAGTAAGGAGCGACATTAAAACTTAAAACGAACAGAAATTATTTTGTATATTTAAGGGGCTGTCCCCTCCTCAACACCTTGCTCTTTACGCTAAAGTTTGACTCTGTCTCACAACTTTATATTTTTAAAACAATAAACAACTTTCTCGTTTTCTAGAGTTTCGGTTACCATTGAGCATTGTCGCTCCTTACTTACAGTTCTTTACGACGAACTGTTTGATCATCTGAGCTAAGCAACACTTAGAAAATTCATAAATAATTCGACAAACTTCTTTGTGGAAAACGTGCTTGCATGGAAATCGTTTTTGATCATTATCTGACATCTCTGACATGCATATGCTGCATTCATTCTTCCGAGACTCAATATCTCTGAACTCTTTGTCTAGTTGAGCCCACTTCTCCTTCGGACCCTTCTTCTTCTTCTGAGCATTGACCTTGACTAGATTTTGAATTATACCGTTTCTCCTAAAATGATCGTTTAGTCAGTAAGTGAGGTAGTCAAGGAGGAGTCATTAAGACGAAATTCTTGACGAAATTTCATATATATATTTAGCATCTCTACATTGCATAATTATATTTTTTTAACATCACCCTTCATCAGTGGTGATATATTGCGACAAAAATAGACCCAGCTACTAATATTACAATTACATGACTCGTCAGGAAAGGTGTATAAGATACGAAATGAATCTTCAATCTAATTTTAGAAAAAAAAACTATTTTTTGAGGGCATTCGATACCAAAATTTTATTTTGTGAGTCTCAATGTCGCCTGAAATTCTCAAAGACAAAGGACCAATTAGCAAATTTTCTCAGCGCCACAGGGAGCTTCTGAAGCAATTTTGGTGTAAATTGATAGGCGATTTTAGATGTGTCAATAATTCGAAAAGCTAATGAAAGGCTAGTTTAAAACAAAGGAAACCTCTAGGCATAATCTCTTACAAATTGTATAGCAAAACGCTGTCAAATAAATGTACGTACAGCATAAATAATATGCATCCTATGTCCACAAAGATCTCAATCAAGGTAGTTAGCACAACAGGATATTTAAAAGCTATCAAATTATTCAAACTGACTTTTTTTGAGCTGATTTTTATGTTTTCTAAGCAGGTATACTAGAACATTTTTAGGGACTGTCCTTTCTTGAACTTCGAAAAATTATGCTCCGTTCAAAAAAATTACTTTTTAATAATGTAAATTTCATTAAATCTGAATATGTATATCTCTAGTACAAAACTGGAGAAGTCTAATAGCTCGAGTAAATATAATCGAGCTGTAAATATTCTTTCATTGGTAAAGAGCCAATAAACCTAAGAAAGAAACCATTTATTGTTCATCTTCGAAACATGCAAACCAGGGGCGTAATTTGCTATGGGGCAAGTGTTCGCCAAGACCTTGGTTTACCCCCTCCTGGACCCCCGTTTGATCCCTCTCCAAGCTGAAATTTATTTTCTTCAAAAATATCGTCAAAACTAAGATACGCCTGCATGATTCAAGTATCCACAGAAACGGATCAGTTTTCTTTAGTATTTCTTTACCTTTATAGTATATGGCTAATTTTTCAGTTTTCCCTGTCACTTTCACCTTATTTGGTAAAATTGGCGCTAACTTTGCCCTCCCCCCCAGGATTTTGACGAAGTTACGCCACTGATGCAAACACACAAATATATTTGCCCGCATTTCCAGGTTACTTAATGGTCAGGTGTCAGTTCTAAAATTTGTTTCAACCTGCCTGAGACTTTAGACGGGCGTGCCTCTCCAAAAGCTAAGACACAAGTATTTGTCCAATTGGAGAGTCATAGCTACTACCGCCGTTTACCAAAAGACGGACAACTTTAGGTCTACCCGTTCGCGCTGCGAGTCCATGGAACTTGTCTGTCATGTGTCAATCCTAAAACACGGTAGTCCGCCTGAGACTCTAGGCGGGCAAGCCTATTAGGCTTAGGTCACTTGTTCGCCTGTGAGTCCAAGCAAATTCAGTCCCCTTTTCTGCATATAAATCCAGTCGATATTGTCCGTCATGAGTTAAAACAAAAGTCTTAATCATACCTTAGTTTTATGGCTATCTACCCTGGATTGATTATTGACAAAATCTAACAACAAGGGGAAATTACAGCATTTTGTATAATCCTGAAAAAGGCTTGTCAGCCTTACTACCTCTCACTCAAACTACCTGTCTTGGCTTTGTCTCCAATTGGCCAATGGCTTGATGACAACTACATTTTAATTCAAAAATCAACCGATTGTTTAAAATATATAAAGCAGGAGCATAATTTCACGAATAATAAATGAGAAGAGGCAGCAGTAGACAACACTCTTTTTGCACGCATTTTGAGGAATTGCAGAGGACAAAATTACTGAAAACGGCATAACAGGCATACACTGGAAACATTCCTAATTTTCATGAAAAAAAAAGATCTAGTCTATGATTGTGCAGGAAAAAAGATAGTTTCCCAGGGTATGGTTGCAAAGTTATAGAAGTTGTCCTCCGCAACTTTGTCATCACGGATCCTTGACCATTCAGAACACTTTAGCTTTTTACATTTGTTTTAAAGACAAATTAAAATGTATCATTGGATTGAAATTTTCTAATGATATATATCACTATATTTAACAAAAAAGCTATAATCCCCAAATAAACAAAAGGCAAACAATATTTTTTACCTCCTACCCGGATGTAAAATTTTCTAACAGGACATAGAAAGAATATATTTATTAACTGCCCAACGCTTCCATTTTTAGTCCTAAATAAACTCAAATTTTTCCAAGTATGTTTTTCTCACTGGTTTTTCGTGGTTTTTATCACTGTTTGATGGATGTAACAACACATATTTTAGGAGATTTTATCCTAGAATAATTGGGGCATTATAAACTAGTTAGATGTTGGAGGGATTACCCGAAAAGAAAAAGAACCGGTTAATTAAAAAAGTCGGAGAACTAGCCTTTAATAACAGAATGGTATTATAAATTTCACTAGCTGTTAATCAAACCAAATTAGACGCGGAAGTTTGTGAAAGGAGCTTCAGCTTATACCTTTGCATATAATTCATCAGTTTAATGTTGACATATCCAAGCGGAAATGATCAAATAAGGCGGATCTTGCACTTGCAGCTGGATGAAAGGCGCTTACAATTTTTCAAAAGAATAATTTTCAGTCGTTCATTTACATGCTTTCTCTGGATACAAACGATTGATCTTACCTTGACCTTTTGTTTCACGTCACTATCAGCTGTCTTCTTTAGCGGAAAGTCTTTAGGGACATTTGGCTTCTGTACTTCAGACTCTGTAAAAGAAGGAAAAAAACAATCAGTATTAATCCCTAGTATTATTAAAGTATAATATATATAATATTAATATTATAATAATTACCATTATTACTGTTTGGTTCTTAGTAAATTTTTGTTATCAATTGTGCAAAGATATGTCTCTAAATTTATGCATAAACATTAAATAAATGGACAAAATAAATTCACCACTATGTCAAATACTTTTACTATGGGCACAAGAAATGCCACAAAATGGAAGACACACAAAAAAGAAAAAAAAGGTGCTGAGCTGTAGAATTTAGAAAAACAGTCATTTAGTTTTTTTTTCTAAACGAATAAAATGCGAACACATTCCAAAAAACGAGAGACAGTTGTAAAAGTATCCGTGAGTCATTAAGGAAAAAAAATTGAAAAAAAACCGAAAAAATTGAAAAAGCAGGAAATTGTTGGAAAGTAGACAATAATCTATTACTATGTTTGAGGTTCCTCCTTGAAAACTGTAAGTTTATTTTTCGACATTCATAAAAAAATAAATCAAACAACACTGTCACGCTTTAGAAAATAAGACTTTTTGCCTATTATCTTTTACCATTGACATTTCGCATACTGTGAGCAGATGTCCAAACAGCCAAATATTAGAGACATGAGGTGGCGGGGGGACATGTTTAAATGCGAAAAAAGACATTTTTTATTCCCCAATATGAAGGATTTCCGTATTTAGTGCGTTCTTAACAAAAAAGCCCAAATCATGTTCTGAAGCCCAATATTTAGAGGGGATCTTGATCTATACTCCTATCTGCCGACGTGATCATGAAACTTTCGAACTCAATTAATTTTTCATGTTGAAACTTAGACGCAATGACCAGACCTTAGCCTTTGAAATATGGTCCCCAGCGTTGCCAACGGTTTGGCCACTTCGCAAAATACTGATAGTCACTTCTCAAAACAACCTACAAACATAATTTAGATGTCCAGCCTTCGTAGAGAACACATTTTTCGGCCTTTCTGAAGATTTAATTTTTCTGCATACATTATCGTCAGTATAATTTGGGTTTGGCATGACAAACGGAAATAAAGAGTTTAATGGCAAACAAATAGGATTCAGCCACTATTTCAATATCTTCTTTATCGTAATAGAAATAGAAACAGATGGTCAAGAGTTTATCGGCCTTGAATCAAGATTTTTAACGAGATTTCGCTTTCTCCTTGTGCGTTATTTATCACATGAATATCAAATGTGACGTCCCATAGGAACGTTATAAGACAAACACTTCTTGAAAAGGATAAAAAAAAACATAGTTTTAACAGTCACCCAAATTTCACACAATAATTTTTTAAATGAAAATAATGTATTTTGAAGCAAAATTTGAAACTACCTTGCTGTTTCACGAAAAAAGACATCTTCATAAGAAGAAAAGGGAGAGACAAAGATGCTGAAATCAATAATTTTGAATAAAAATCGACAATATTCTTTACTGGTAGTGTTATTCTCATTCGAAAAAAGACACCGGATTCAATAGCATCACTTAGCGTGGAAAAATCATAATTTTACAACAAAAATAAGATATAACAAATAATGATTTTTATATCCATAAAATACAATGCTCATTTGAAATGAGGATGATCCGAGAAAAGAACTAATTTGTCCATTGGAACGGTGCCATCTGTCAAAGAGTCTGCGAAGCAAGATTTCGATAGTCTTAAAAGTCAGAGCCTCAGAGGGAGCGCTGCTTCAGATCTAGTGACTAATAAAGTACTTGGCGTAGGTAGGAAAACAAGATTCGACGCATTCAAAACGTTTGGCATTCAAACAACTTCGGCTTGTACTTAATTAACAATGTCTTTTGCA
The DNA here is from genome assembly GCF_049724085.1 of Artemia sp. Qi Xiang Cuo. Lineage (NCBI taxonomy): Eukaryota > Metazoa > Arthropoda > Branchiopoda > Anostraca > Artemiidae > Artemia > Artemia sp. Qi Xiang Cuo. The sequence goes on along the minus strand of NC_142795.1, from coordinate 55,509,519 downwards.
CTTACAGAAGGCACCGAATCGGCCTTCAAATTATCAAATGACCATACAAAAACTCGTTACAGTGGATTAGGGCTGATTAAAACAAATCACAGAAAATTTGAGTAAAAACTAGTGAACATACTGTATTTCGATGTCCCCTAATAATCAGCCACAACTGAATTAAATAGAATAAACGGTAAATTCAACTGGTTTCAAACTGGCACTAATATTTGTATAAAACAAAAACAACTAGATTTTCTACCTTACAAAACTGACATTGCTGAATTTTCGCGTCGAACTAGTTGAAGAAAAGACCAATGAAATAAAAATTTACTTGAAAAACAATGCGTGGTATTACTTCACGTATGGATACTGGTATGGTCAAGGTAAGGTCACATAAAAGGTAAGGTCAAGAATACGGTATTACATTTTATAGTCCCAACCGGCGGTACTGATCTCTGTTTCACGGCCTTTCAGCCAAGAAGTGCGAGGAGGGGGGCAGCCATCCTGTGCTGTCGCATAACCTTCCTGTTTACCTCCCCCAGATTTTTCCAGCCACTCATTTAGAGCCGGGTTGACTCTGGCTGAGCTTACAAAGTCAAGTCACTGACCCATGTTCCAAACCCCCAGCAACACCAGGATTCGAACCCCTGTCCTCATGTACAAAGCATTTCAAGCGTAACACGCTAACCAATTGGCTATGACGGCTAGGATACTGAAAAGTTGTATGAAAATTGATCAAACATATGAAAAAAAGAAGTGAAATGAAAAAGTCATGGACAGTCAAAAACGTTCATGCAATATTTGTAAATATGACTCCACCAGGACTAATGGTTTCATATTTACCAGTGCTAAATATGAAACCAGGATTAGAACCTCCTTTTACTTAACAAAGACTAGTCTGAGCTGTCAAGATATGTAACTGAAAAGTGGTTTCCATAATTAATCAAACACTTCCCTGTATGGCACTTCTGACGCAACTGGGAAATCCTCGAAAAGGAGGTAAAGGTATTCAAAAGTCGATCTGCGCTCAGGTTCCTTGTGCCAACACTTAAGAACAACTTCATATAGGACGTTTGGGAACATAAAACCCCTTGGCTTTGGCATTCGGTAGCCTCGTTTCACCTGTTTAATCACTTCTCGATTATCCTTATCTGCAAATAAAGTTGTACGTGAATAAAATGAAATATTGAATAAACTGAATGAATGAATTGAATTTTGAACTATCACGAACAATGAATGAACGTTAATTCATAGAATCGCCTAATAAAGTTTTACATGAATAAATTGAATGAATGAACTAAAGTATTATAACTGAGAGCGCGTTCAAAACCACAATTATTGCTATTTACCATCTTATATCTCTCTTTAAAGGACACCCTAGACGGACAATCATTTTGATCAAAAGCTTCCGTCAATCAATTGATTAAAGCATGATTGACTGTCTAGGAACTGATTGGATCATCTAAATTTTCTATCAATCACCATTAACGCTTGACTCAAGCGTCAAACTGGTTCTTAGACGGTCAATTATGCTTTAATCAATTGATTGACGGAAGCTTTTGATCAAAATGATTGACCGTCTAGGGTGTCCTTAACGTCACTGGATAATAAATAGATGTACTCAATATGGCCAAGCTATCACCATAAGGGTGTTGAGAAATATTCAATTAAGCAATTCGTCAAGTTTATTGGAATTCCCGACTCAAGGTTTTTCGGAAAAATATTTCAGCTTTAAAAAAAAAAAAAAAAAAAATCAGAGACAAATTTAAAATACATATTGATGAAGATGGTATCAATGATTGTTTTTCCTTGTTGCAAATGTTTGCAACCTCCAATGAAATTAATTTGTAATTTCCTGTTGAAGAACACCTATCACAGCTTATTAAATGGCTCAAAAAATACTTTTAAGCAAACTATATCGAGAAATTTACGTGGATTCAAGACCCATTCAGGGCCAAGGCTTCATCTGAATTTACTTCTTTGGAAGAAGAGTCTCTCTTTGAGCTGTCCTGCGATAATATGTTGAAGAAAAAGTTTGGTGGCATAAGCCTTTCTAATTTCTGGATATCAGTAAGAGCCATATCAAGAACTTACCGAGCATTTTTTTTGGAGGGGGTTTTACCCCTCAAAAATTGGGGGTGGGGGGTTTACACACAAAAAAATCTCAAAAAACGCATACAAAATTTGTTCACATCCATTTTTGTTGCGTTTTTAAGAGTCAGAAAAATATTTGGGGGGGGGGGGTTCAAACCAGGTAAACCCCCCTTGGATACAGCCGTGAGGCATATATCCGAAAGCTGTAGCCTACGTATATTAATTTCATTTGTAGTGTTTTATTTGTGCGAAGCTGGCTTTTCAGCTGTCGTCGTAATAAAAATAAGAATGGCTCGAAAATTAACGCTGCACAAGAAATGAGAGTTGCCATGTTTAATCTTATTCCAAAGTTTGAGATGTTGTTTAGTGAACAGCAAGCACATCCCTCCCACCAATGATTTTAATAATGTCAATCATTAACCATTGTTCAATAAATTTTTCCTGCATTTGAAATTTGCGTTTAATCTATTTCTAAACTAACGTAACAACATTAAAGTGAACCTCAATTGCACGTGGAACCGTTAATGAATGCATTTGCACTATGATCAGCTGCTGCAACAAACACCATGGTGACTGGCCAGACTCAATATGTATTTTACCGAAATTAAATAAAAAAAAATATCATCTGAAAGTAAGGAGCAATATTAAAACTTAAAACGAGCAAAAATTATTAAGTACTGTATATGAGGGGGTTCGCCCCCTCGTCCATACCTCGCTCTTTAAGCTAAACTTCGAATTTTGTTCCAATTCTCTAAGAATGACCCCGGAATTATAAAGGTCGTTTAATTAGAATGCATAGCTCTTTTGAAAGTGCTAAAAAAAAAACACGTAAAGAGCGCGATATTAACGAGGGGGCGAACCCCCTCATATACGCAATAAAAACTGTTCGTGATACCATGTATGACTTTTATGCGGTCCCATACTTGTCTCTAGGATGCACCATGTAGGTTCATACATATAGCTAGCACTATCTAAAAAGTTGTATGACTTTTAAAAGATCTCATATTTGTCCCTAGCTAGCACCGTGTAGCTTAGTCAATGCAAAATGTATAAATATCAGAATCTAGCGTGATTATTAAAAATCATCTTGGAGAGTCCCCTACAGCGAAATCTATTCTTGGTTGGTCTAAACATATTAATTCGGAAGTCTAGTACAATCAAAAAAGACAAAATAAGATATGAAAAAAGTTAACCTCCATTAACGAGATTTAACGCAGTAGCGTTGCCTAAGTAACTTTGCGCTAGGGCGTTACAAAAGAAATGACAAGATTTACTAGGGGGGCTTGAAGAAGGCGGTAAACACTTTGTTATTTGTGTTAGCTTCTATTCGTTTAAGTTGGACTTAATTATTCATGGAATTTCTATCCGATGTTTCATTTATTGGTTCGTAGTCATTAGTTTCCTTTTAGGTTAAACTCGCACGATTTTATTTCTGGTCACTTTGAGCGTTCATTAGTCAACGGTACCCCTTTATGGAAAATTTATGGAAAATGCTGAACAAAATAGCTATTTAAAAATTTTAATGTGGTGAGTTTGGGAAAAAATGAACGTGAGAGGGGGCCTAGTTGCCCTCCATTTTTTTCACTTAAAAAGTGCACAATAACTTTTAATTTTCTTTTGAATGAGCCCTCTCTCTATATTCTAGGACCACTGGGTCGATATGATCACCCCTGGAGGGAAAAAACTTCTTTCTTCTGGCAAAAATACAAAATTCCACATTTTTGCAGATAGGAGTCCGAAACCTCTACAGTAAGGTTCTCTGATATGCTAAATCTGATGGTGTGTCATTAAGATTTTATGACTTTTGGGGAGTGTTTAAACTTGATGAGACTTATATATTTGAAATCAGCATAAAAATCCAATTTTCTGATGTATCTATTGGAATCAAAATTCTGTTTCATAGAGTTTTGGTATCTATTGAGCCGGGTCACTCCTTACTTACAGTTCGTTACTACAAACTGTTTGATTGTCAAAATCATACGTTATATATCATCCTAAGGAAAATAATATCTATCTCAAGTTTTCGCTGTTAAATCAATAATCACTTTTAAAAAGGCAAATTTTCCAATTTCTCAAGAAGATCAGAAATAATAAAAAAAAATATAACTTTTTCTTTGAGACCCAAGGAAAAGTTTTTGCATAATCCGAAAAATATTTAGAACATCTGGAATAAAATAATATACAATTCTCCAGAGCGTCGCTTTAATCCCACAAGTCAGATTACTAGTAGGTAAACCCTAATATCTCCCATGTACACATTATTTATTCAAGGAATATTGATCGAGTCTAATGGGGTCAATGCCCCCTTTTCCAAGGTCGATGGATTTGTTGTTTCTAGGTGTGATGACTCCGGGGCGAAGTTTGCACATGCGCATTAAGGGGAAGAGATGTATTGATCGACTCGAGGGGAAGTGGATTTCTGAGAAATTGATTTGCATAATCGGTGGGGAATTATTGATTCACAAAAGGGGAATTTATTTAATGTTTCTAAGGGAAGCATACGGGACTCTAAAGAGATAGAAATTCCCTTTTTAAATATGGCTTCTCTGGGCTTTAGGTCTGAGAAATCAAATTAATATTCTATCGAGGCCATAATAGTGTAAGTAAAAACACCTATGAGATGAAGAAATTAACGCGGGATATGGTTTCCAAGGAATTTCAAGTGTGACAGCGCAGGGATGCCGAAACAAAAGAAAACGCAGAAATTAGTTTTAGGGGATTATTTGGGCAAAACCGTTTGAGACATTTTAGAAGATGATTTCGGCGAAACAGTTTGAGATGTTTTAGAAGATGATTTTGAAAATGATTTGGGGTGAAACTCTGTGGTCGTTATAATACACACGTTCCATTTGAAAAGTGTTGTGGGGTCCTCTACCCCAACCCCAAAGGGCCCCATCCCCCCCGGCCACCTCCCCTGGGCTCCTTCAACCCCGTGTTTTAATACTTTTTTTTGTGCACTTGAGACGCAGAAGGGCCCCCCTCACCCTCAACTTTTTGGCTCTCCCCGAATATATTTTTTAAGAACAAGTTCTTTTCTTCATGTCCCTCCTAAACCAATTTTACAACTTGAAGTACTCATCCTTTTCACCCACAACTTTAATTTACGACTTTTTGCATACCCCAACATCAAGCAATACTTTTCAAAAGGCTTTATTATATGTTTCAGAAAAAGTTCTTTGAGTAATGTCCTTCCTAAATCAATTTTAAAAGTTGATGTACTTATCTTTTTCACCCAGAGCTTTACTTTACGACTTTTTGCATACTCCAACATCAAGCAATACTTCTCAAAAGGCATTATTATATTTTTTCAGAACAAGTTCTTGGCGTAATGTCCTTCCTAAACCGATTTTACAATTTGAAGTACTCATCCTTTTCATCCACAACTTTACTTTACGGATTTTTACATACACCAACACCAAGCAATACATTCAAAAGGCTTTATTATATCTTTTAAGAACAAGTTCCTTTCTTAATATCCCTCCTAAACCAATTTTACAACTTGAAGTACTTATCTTTTTCACCCAAAACTTTACTTTATGACTTTTTGAATACTCCAACACCAAGCAATACATTCAAAAGGCTTTTTTTATCTCTTTTCAGAACAAGTTCTTTTCTTAATGTCCTTCCTATCCCTCTTTTACAAGTTGAATACTCATCTTTTTCACCCACAGCTTTAATTTACGACTTTTTGCATACCCCAACATCAAGCAATACTTTTCAAAAGGCTTTATTATATGTTTTAGAAAAAGTTCTTTACGTAATGTCCTTCCTAAATCAATTTTACAAGTTGATGTACTTATATTTTTCACCCACAACTTTACTTTACGATTTTTTGCATACCCCAATACTTCTTGATGTATTAACTTTACAGCTCTTTGCACACCCTGACATCAAGCAATACTTTTCAAAAGGCTGTATTTTATCTTTTCAGAACAAGTTCTTTACGCAATGTCCCTCCTAAACCAAACTTACAAGTTGAAGTACTCATCCTTTTCACCAAAACTTTACTTTACGGATTTTTTAATACCCCAACACAAAGCAATACATTTTAAAAGGCTTTATTATATCTTTTCAGAACAAGTTCTTTTCTTAATGTTCTTCCTAAACCTATTTTACAAGTTGAACTACTCATCCTTTTCACCCACAAATTTACTTTATGGCTTTTTGAATACCCCAAAACATAAATTTTTTCAGAACAAGTTCTTTACGTAATGTCCCTCCTAAACCAATTTTACAAGTTGAATTACTTATCTTTTTCACCACAATTTTACTATATGGCTTTATGCATACCCCAAAACAAAGCAATACATTAAAAAGGCTTTATTATATCTTTTCAGAACAAGTTCTTTTCTTAATTTCCTTCCTAAACCTATTTTACAAGTTGAACTACTCATCTTTGTCACCCACAACTTTACTTTATGGCTTTTTGAATACCCCAACACCAAGCAATACATTCAAAAGTCTTTTTTATATTGTTCCAGAGCAAGTTCTTTGGGTAATGTCCTTCCTAAACCAATTTTACAACTTGAAGTACTCATCCTTTTCATCCACAACTTTACTTTATGGCTTTTTGCAGACCCCAACACCAAGCAATACTTTTCAAAAGGCTTTATTATATCTTTTCAGAACAAGTTCCTTTCTTAATATTCCCCGTAAACCAATTTTACAACTTGAAATACTTATCTTTTTCAACCACAACTTTACTTTATGACTTTTTGAATACCAAAACACCAAGCAATACATCCAAAAGGCTTTTTTTTATATCTTTTCAGAAAAAGTTCTTTACATAATGCCCCTCCTAAACCAATTTTACTAAGTTGAAGTACTCTTCCTTTTCACCGCAACTTTACTTTACGGCTTTTTGCATACCCGAAAACCAAGCAATACATTAAAAAGGCTTTATTATATCTTTTCAGAATAAATTCTTTTCTTAATGTCCTTCCTAAACCTATTTTACAAGTTGAATTACTCATCTTTTTCAAACACAACTTTACTTTATGGCTTTTTGAATACCCCAACACCAAGCAATACATTTAAAAGGCTTTTTTTTATATTTTTTTCAGAACAAGTTCCTTACGTAATATCCTTCCTAAACCAATTATACAACTTGAAGTACTCATCCTTTTCACCCACAACTTTACTTTACGAATTTTTACATACCCCAACACCAAGCAATACATTCAAAAGGCTTTATTATATCCTTTCAGAACAAGTTCCTTACTTAATATCCCTCCTAAACCAATTTTACAACTTGAATTACTTATCTTTTTCACCCACAACTTTGCTTTATGACTTTTTGAATACCCCAACACCAAGCAATACATTCAAAAGACTTTATTATATCTTTTCAGAACAAGTTCTTTTCTTAATGTCCTTCCTAAACCTATTTTACAAGTTAAACTACTCATCTTTTTCACCCACAACTTTACTTTACGACATTTTGCATACCCCAACACCAAGCAATACTTTTCAAAAGGCTTTATTATATCTTTTTAGAACAAGTTCTTTTTTTAATGTCCCTCCTAAACCCATTTTACAAGTTGAAGTACCCATCTTTTTCACCCACAACTTTACTTTATGGCTTTTTGAATACCCCAACACTAAGCAGTACTTTCAAAAGGCTTTTTTGTATCTTTTAAGAACAAGTTCATTTTATTAATGGCCCTTCTAAACCAATTTTACAACTTGAAGTACTCATCCTTACCACCCACAACTTTACATTATGGTGTTTTGAATACCTCAACACCAAGCCATACTTTCAAAATGTTTTTTTTTCCAGAGAAAATAAAAAACTTCCTCTTCAGTTCTTTATTTCACAAGGACACAAAGAAATTTAAAGTTATATTCTAAATTTTTCCGTAGAAGATAGAAAAAGCTATACCATAGCTGTGAATATTTTCCTGGAAGATAAAAAGTTCTACATCAATTTTAAAATTTCTGAACTAAGTGAAGAAAAGTTCAAGATCTACTCTGAATTTTCTCAATGAAAAACAAAATTACTTATTGATCAATTCTATTTTTCCAAATAATATAAAAAGGTTCCACTTCAGTTCAGATTTCTCTCAAAGAGATGGAAAAATTTTAATTACTTTTCTAAATTTTTAATAGAAGATAGAAAAAGTTATACTTCGATCATGAAAAGTTAACTCAATTCTGAATTTTATTAAAGAACTGAAGTGGAAATTTTTATTTTCTCTGGAGAAATTGGAATTGAAGTGTGTTCTTTGGTGAAATTCAGAAGAGAACTTGAACTTTTCTATCTTCTTTAAAAAAATTTTGAACAGTATTTAAAAAATTTTCATCTCTTTGAGAAAAATCTGAACCGAAGTGGAAATTTTTTTATATTATTTGGAAAAATAGAATTGATCAATAACTTATTTCTTTTTTCATTGAGAAAATTCAGACTAGAACTTGAACTTTTCTTCACTTCATTGAGAAAATTTAAAATTGAAGTAGAACTTTTTATCTTCTGGGAAAATATTCACAACTATGGTATCGCTTTTTCTATCTTCTACGGAAAAAATTTAGAATAGAACTATAAATTTCTTTGCGTCTTTGTGAAATTAAGAACTGAAGTGGAAGGTTTTTATTTTCTCTGGATAAATTAGAATTGAACTGTAAGTTCTTTAATAAAATTCATAAGAGAACTTAAACTTTTCTATTTTCTATGCAAAATTTGGAACAGTATTTTAAATTTTTCATCTCTTTGAAAAAAATCTGAACTGAAATCGAACCTTGCTTGATGCTGGGGTGTGCAAAAAGTTGTAAAGTAAAGTTGTGGTGAAAAGGATGGGTACTTCAACTTGTAAAATGGGTTTAGGAGGTACATTAAGAAAAGAACTTGTTCTGAAAAATATGAAAAAGCCTTTTGAAAAGTATTGCTTGATGTTGGGGTATTCAAAAAGCTATAAAGTAAAGTTGTGGGTGAAAGGGATGGGTACTTAAACTTGTAAAATGGGTTTAGGAGGGACATTAAAAAAACTTGTTCTGAAATACCTTTGAAAAGTATTTGCTTGGTGTTGGAGCATTCAAAAAGCTGTTAAGTAAAGTTTTGGCTGAAAAGAATGGGTACTTAAAACTTGTAAAATTGGTTTAGGAGGGACATTAAGAAAGGAACTTGTTCTGAAAAGCCTTTTGAAAAGTATTGCTTGATGTTGGGGTATGTAAAGAGTCTTAAAGTAAAGTTGTGGTGAAAAGGAGGAGTACTTCAACTTTTAAAATTGGTTTAGGAGGGACATTACGTAAAGAACTTGTTCTGAAAAGCCTTTTGAATGTATTGCTTGGTGTTGGGGCATTGAAAAGGCCATAAAGTAACGTTGTGGTGAAAAAGATGAGTACTTCAACTTGTAAAATTGGTTTAGGAGGGACATTACGTAAAGAAATTGTTCTGAAAAGATATATTAAAGCATTTTGAAAGTATTGCTTGGTCTTGAGGTATTCCAAAAGCCATAATGTAAAATTTTGGGTGAAAAGGATGAGTACTTAAAGTTGTAAAATTCATTTCGGAAGGACATTACGTAAAGAACTTTTTCTGAAAGATATAATAAAACCTTTTGAAAAGTATTGTTTGATGTTGGGGTATGAAAAAAGTCATAAAGTAAAGATGTGGGTGAAAAAGATAAGTACTTCAAGTTGTAAAATTGGTTTAGGAGGGATATTAAGAAAGGAACTTTTACTGAAAAGATATAATAAAGCCTTTCGAATGTATTGCTTGATGTTAGGGTATGCAAAATGTCGTGAAGTAAAGTTGTGGTGAAAAAGATAAGTACTTCAAGTTGTAAATTGGTTTACTAAGGACATTATGTAAAGAACTTGTTCTGGAAAGATATAATAAAGCCTTTTGAAAAGTATTGCTTGGTGTTTGGGTGTGCAAAAAGTCGTAAAGTAAAGTTGTGGGTGAAAAAGATGAGTAGTTCAACTTGTAAAATAGGTTTAGGAAGGACATTAAGAAAAGAACTTGTTCTGAAAATATATAATAAAGCCTTTTGAAAAGTATTGCTTGGTGTTGGGGTATTCAAAAGTCATAAAGCAAAGTTGTGGGTGAAAAAGATAAGTAATTCAAGTTGTAAAATTGGTTTAGGAGGGATATTAAGAAAGGAACTTGTTCTGAAAGGATATAATAAAGCCTTTTGAATGTATTGCTTCTTTGTTGGGGTATGTAAAAAGCAATAAAGTAAAGTTGTGGATGAAAAGGATGAGTACTTCAAGTTGTAAAATTGGTTTAGGAAGGACATTACGTAAATAACTTGTTCTGAAAAGATATAATAAAGCCTTTTGATAAGTATTGGTTGATGTTGTAAAGTTGTGGGTGAAGAAGATGAGTACTTCAACTTGTAAAATCGGTGTAGTTGTGGGTGAAAAAGATGAGTACTGGAACTTGTAAAATTGGTTTTGGAAGGCCATTACGTAAAGAATTTGTTCTGAAAAAATATAATAAAGCCTTTTAAAAAGTATTGCTTGATGTTTGGGTATGCAAAAAGTCGTAAAGTAAAATTATGGGTGAAAAAGATAAGTACTTCAAGTTGTAAAATTGGTTTAGGAGGGATATTAAGAAAGGAACTTGTTCTTAAAGGATATAATAAAGCCTTTTGAATGTATTGCTTGGTGTTGGGGTATGTAAAAATCCGTAAAGTAAAGTTGTGGATGAAAAGGATGAGTACTTCAAATTGTAAAATCGGTTTAGGAAGGACATTACGTAAAGAACTTGTTCTGAAAAAATATAATAATGCCTTTTGAGAAGTATTGCTTGATGTTTGGGTATGCAAAAAGTCGTAAAGTAAAGTTGTGGGTGAACATCAATTTGTAAAATTGATTTAGGGAGGATATTACGCAAAGAACTTTTTCTGACTGATATAATAAAGTCTTTTGAAAAGTATTGCTTGATGTTGGGATATACAAAAAGTCGTAAAGTAAAGTTGTGGGTGAAAAAGATGAGTGCTTCAACCTGTAAAATTGGTTTAAGAGGGACGTTACGTAAAGAACTGGTTCTGAAAAGATATAATAAAGCCTTTTGAATGTAGTGCTTGGTGTTGGGGTATGCAAAAAGCCGTAAAGAAAATTTTTGGATGAAAAGGATGATTAAATCAAGTTCTAAAATTGGTTTAGGAGGGAAATTACGTAAAGAACTTGTTCTGAAAATTTAGAATAAAGCCTTTTGAAAAGTATTGCTTGGTGTTGGGGTATGCAAAAAGTCGTAAAGTAAAGTTATGGGTGAAAAAGATGAGTACTTCAACTTGTAAAATTGGCTTAGGAAGGATATTACGTAAAGAACTTGTTCTGAAAATATATAATAACCCCTTTTGAAAAGTATTGCTTGATGTTAGGGTATGCAAAAAGTCGTAAAGTAAAGTTGTGGGTGAAAAAGATGAGTACTCCAATTTGTAAAATTGGTTTAGGCAGGACATTACGTAAAGAACTTGTTCTGAAAAGATATAATTCAACTTGTAAAATAGGTTTAGGAAGGACATTAAGAAAAGAACTTGTTCTGGATAGATATAAAAAAGCCTTTTGAATGTATTGCTTGGTGTTTGGGTATTCAAAAAATCATAAAGTAAAGTTGTGGGTGAAAAAGATAAGTACTTCAACTTGTAAAATTGGTTTAGGAGGGATATTAAGAAAGGAACTTGTTGTGAAAAGATATAATAAAGCCTTTTGAATGTATTTCTTGGTGTTGGGGTATATAAAAAGCCTTAATGTAAAGTTATGGATGAAAAGGATGAGTACTTCAAGTTGTAAAATTGGTTAAGGAAGGATATTACGTAAAGAACTTGTTCTGAATAAATATAATAAAGCCTTTTGAAAAGTATTGCTTGATGTTTGGGTATGCAAAAAGTCGTAAAGTAAAGTTGTGGGTGAACATCAATTTGTAAAATTGATTTAGGAAGGATATTACGTAAAGAACTTTTTCTGAAAGATATAATAAAGCCTTTTGAAAAGTATTGGTGTTTCATACTAGTAAGACATTTTTTTTAATGACAGCAAGTTTTCCGTCGAAGTTAAGATATTTCTCTTAGAAGTAACAATTTTCTATTTATGCTAATTTCTTTTTGAAATAACAGATTTTTCTTAATAGTGAAAGATTTTTCTAATGACAGAAAGTTTTCTGTCAGAGATAAGATATTTTTCTTAGAAGCAACAATTTTCTGTTAATGCTAAAAAGTTTTCTACTATAAGTAGCAATTTTTTCTTAACACTAACAAATATTCTCTTCGAAGTAACAATTATTTTAATGCTAACGAACTTTTACTTAATATTATCAAATTTTCCTTATAGGCAACAGGTTTTTTTCTTAATAGTAACAAATTTTTTTCTAATAGCAGCAAGTTATCCGTCAAAGATAACAATTTTTTTATAGAAGTAACAATTGTCTGTCTATGCTAACAAATTTTCTGCTAGAAGAAGCAAATTTTTCTTAACACTAACTAATTTTCTGTTCGAACAAAAAACTTTTTTCTTAATACTAACAAAGTTTTACTTAATACTATCAAACGTCTCTTGGAATTAATAGGTTTTTTTTAATAGTAAAAAAAGGTTTTTCTAATAACAGCAAGTTTTCTGTAAAAGATACGATATTTCTCTTAGAAGTAACAATTATCTGCTTACACTAACAAGTTTTTTATTAGAACTAGCAAGTTTATTCTTAAACCTAACAAATTTCTCTTAGAAGTAAAAATTTTCTGTTACGCTAACAAGTTTTCAGCTAGAAGTAGCAAGTTTTTCTTAACAAAAACAAATTTTTTCTTAGAAATAACAAGTTTTTCCTTCATACTAAAAAAGTTTTACTTAATACTATCAATTTTCTCTGGGAAGGTTTTACAGGTTTTTCATAATAGTAAGAAGGTTTTTCTAACAATATCAAGGTTTCTGTCAAGTATAACAAATTTCTCTTAGACGTAACAATTTTCTGTCTATGCTAACAAGTTTTCTGTTAGAAGTAGCAAGTTTTTCTTAACACTTGCAAATTTTCTCTTCCAAGTAACAATTTTCTTCTTAATAATAACGAAGTTTTACATAATACTATCAAATGTCGCTTGGAAGCAATAGGTTGTCTTAATAGTAAGAAATTTTTCTATTAACAGTAAGTTTTCCGTGAAAGATAAGACATTTCTCTTAAAAGTAACAATTTTCTGTTTATGCTAACAAGTTTACTGATAGAAGTAGCATTTTTTTCTTAACACTAACAAATTTTCTCTTCGAAGTGAGAACTTTATCCTTAATAATAGCAAGTTTTCTGGGAAGTAACAGTTGTTTCATAATAGTAGGACATTTTTTCTAATGAAAGGAAGGTTTCCGTCAAAGTTAAGATATTTTTCTTACAAGTAACAATTTTCTATTTCAGCTAATTTTTCAAAGGAAGTAAAAGATTTTTCTTAATAGTAATAGAGTTTTTCTAATGACAGCAAGTTTTCTGTCAGAGATAAGATATTTATCTTAGAAGCAACAATTTCCTGTTTATGCTAACAAGTTGTCTGGTAGAAGTAGCAATTTTTTATTAGCACTAACAAATATTCTCTTTGAAGTAACAATTTTTTTAATGATAACAAACTTTTACTTAATATTATAAAATTTTCCTTGTAGGTAACAGGTTTTTTCTTAATAGTAACAAAATTTTTTCTAATAGCAGCAAGTTATCCGTCAAAGATAACAAATTTTTCATAAAATTAACAATTTTCTGTCCATGATAACAAGTTTTCTGTTAGAAGTAGCAAGTTTGTCTTATAACGAATAAATTTTCTATTCGAAGTAACAAAGTTTTCTTAATACTAACGATGTTTTACTTAATACTATCAAACGTCTCTTGTAAGTATTAGGTTTTTCTTAATAGTAAGAAAGCTTTTCACATAAAAGCAAGTTTTCTGTCAACAATAAGATATTTCTCTTAAAAGTAACAATTATCTGCTTACGCTAATAAGTTTTTTATTAGAACTAGCAAGTTTATTCTTAACACTAACAAATGTCTATTAAAAGTAACAATTTCCTGCTTTCGTTAACAAGTTTACCGCTAGAAGTAGCAAGTTTTTCTTAACACAAACAAATTTTTTCTTCGAAGTAACCACTTATTGCTTAATTCTAGAAAAATTTTACTTAAAACTATCAAATTGCTCCGAGAAGTAACAGGTTTTTCTTAATAGCAGGAATGTTTATCTAATAGCAGAGAATTTTTCGTCAAATATAACAAGTTTCCCTTAGAATTACTAAATTTTTGTTTATGTTAATACGTTTTATGTGAGAAGAACCAATTTTTCTTAACACTAACAAATTTTTTCTTCGAAGTAACAACTTTGTCCTTAATAATAACGACTTTTCTGGGAAGCAACAGTTGTTTCATAATAGTAGGACTTTTTTTCTAATGACAGCAAGGTTTCCGTCGAAGTTAAGACATTTTTCTTACAAGTAACAATTTTCTATTTATGCTAATTTTTCAAAGGAAGTAAAAGATTTTTCTTAATAGTAATAGAGTTTTTCTAATGACAGCAAGTTTTCTGTCAGAGATAAGATATTTATCTTAGATTTAACAATTTCCTGTTTATACTAACAAGTTGTCTGCTAGAAGTAGCAATTTTTTCTTAGCACTAACAAATATTCTCTTTGAAGTAACTATTTTTTTAATGATAACAAACTTTTACTTAATATTATCAAATTTTCCTTGTAGGTAACAGGTTTTTTTTATAGTAACAATTTTTTTTCTAATAGCAGCAAGTTATCCGTCAAAGATAACAAATTTTTCATAAAATTAACAATTTTCTGTCCATGATAACAGGTTTTCTGTTAGAAGTAGCAAGTTTGTCTTAACACTAATAAATTTTCTATTCGAAGTAACAAATTTTTTTTAATACTAACGAAGTTTTACTTAATACTATCAAACGTCTCTTATAAGTAATAGGTTTTTCTTAATAGTAAGAAAGCTTTTCACATAAAAGCAAGTTTTCTGTTAACGATAAGATATTTCTCTTAAAAGTAACAATTATCTGCTTAGGCTAACAAGTTTTTTATTAGAACTAGCAGGTTTATTCTTAACACTAACAAATGTCTCTTAAAAGTAACAATTTCCTGCTTTCGTTAACAAGTTTACCGCTAGAAGTAGCAAGTTGTTCTTAACACAAACAAATTTTTTCTTCGAAGTAACCACTTTTTGCTTAATTCTAGAAAAATTTTACTTAAAACTATCAAATTGCTCTGGGAAGTAACAGGTTTTTCATAATAGTAAGAATGTTTCTCTAATAATAGCAAGTTTTCTGTCAAAGATAACAAATTTCTCTTAGAAGTGACAATTCTTATGTTTATGCTGACAAGTTTTCTGTTATAATTGGTAATTTTTTCTTAACACTAACAAATTTTCTCTTCGAAGTGAGAACTTTGTCCTTAATAATAGCAACTTTTCTGGGAAGCAACAGTTGTTTCATAATAGTAGGACATTTTTTCTAATGACAGCAAGGTTTTCGTCGCAGTTAAGATATTTTTCTTACAAGTAACAATTTTCTATTTATGCTAATTTCTCAAAGGAAGTAAAATATTTTTCTTAATAGTAATAGAGTTTTTCTAATGACAGCAAGTTTTCTGCCAGAGATAAGATATTTATCTTAGAAGTAACAATTTCCTGTTTATACTAACAAGTTGTCTGCTAGAAGTAGCAATTTTTTCTTAGCACTAGCAAATATTCTCTTTGAAGTAACAATTTTTTTAATGATAACAAAATTTTACTTAATATTATCAAATTTTCCTTGTAGGTAACAGGTTTTTTTTAATAGTAACAATTTTTTTTCTAATAGCAGCAAGTTATCCGTCAAAGATAACAAATTTCTCATAGAATTAACAATTTTCTGTCCATGATAACAGGTTTTCTGTTAGAAGTAGCAAGTTTGTCTTAACATCAATAAATTTTCTATTCGAAGTAACAAATTTTTTTTAATACTAACGAAGTTTTACTTAATACTATCAAACGTCTCTTGTAAGTAATAGGTTTTTCTTAATAGTAAGAAAGCTTTTCACATAAAAGCAAGTTTTCTGTCAACGATAAGATATTTCTCTTAAAAGTAACAATTATCTACTTAGGCTAACAAGTTTTTTATTAGAACTAGCAAGTTTATTCTTAACACTAACAAATGTCTCTTAAAAGTAACAATTTCCTGCTTTCGTTAACAAGTTTACCGCTAGAAGTAGCAAGTTGTTCTTAACACAAACAAATTTTTTCTTCGAAGTAACCACTTTTTGCTTAATTCTAGAAAAATTTTACTTAAAACTATCAAATTGCTCTGGGAAGTAACAGGTTTTTCATAATAGTAGGAATGTTTCTCTAATAATAGCAAGTTTTCCGTCAAAGATAATAAATTTCTCTTAGAAGTGACAATTTTCTATCTATGTTAATAAGTTTTCTGTTAGAAGTAGCAAGTTTATCTTTACACTAACAAATTTTTTCTTAGAAGTGACAACTTTATCCTTAATAATAACGACTTTTCTGGGAAGCAACAGTTGTTTCATAATAGTAGGACATTTTTTCTAATGACAGCAAGGTTTCCGTCGAAGTTAAGATATTTTTCTTACAAGTAACAATTTTCTATTTATGCTAATTTTTCAAAGGAAGTAAAAGATTTTTCTTAATAGTAATAGAGTTTTTCTAATGACAGCAAGTTTTCTGTCAGAGATAAGATATTTATCTTAGAAGCAACAATTTTCTGTTTATACTAACAAGTTGTCTGCTAGAAGTAGCAATTTTTTCTTAGCACTAACAAATATTCTCTTTGAAGTAACAATTTTTTTAATGATAACAAACTTTTACTTAATATTATCAAATTTTCTTTGGAAGTAACAGGTTTTTTCTTATAGTAACAAATTTTTTTCTTTTAGGAGCAAGTTTTCCATCAAAGATAACAAATTTTTCATAGAAGCAACAATTTTCTGTCCGTGCTAACAAGTTTTCTGTTAGAAGAAGCAAGTTTTTCTTGAAACTAATAAATTTTCTATTCGAAGTAACAAATTTTTCTTAATACTAACGAAGTTTTACTTAATACTATCAAACGTCTCTTGTAAGTAATAGGTTTTTCTTAATAGTAAGAAAGCTTTTCACATAAAAGCAAGTTTTCTGTTAACGATAAGATATTTCTCTTAAAAGTAACAATTATCTGCTTAGGCTAACAAGTTTTTTATTAGAACTAGCAAGTTTATTCTTAACACTAACAAATGTCTCTTAAAAGTAACAATTTCCTGCTTTCGCTAACAAGTTTACCGCTAGAAGTAGCAAGTTTTTCTTAACACAAACAAATTTTTTCTTCGAAGTAACCACTTTTTGCTTGATTCTAGAAAAATTTTACTTAGAAATATCAAATTGCTCTGGAAAGTAACAGGTTTTTCATAATAGTAAGAATGTTTCTCTAATAGTAGCAAGTTTTCCGTCAAAGATAGAAAATTTTTCTTAGAATTACCAATTTTCTGTCTATGATAACACGTTTTCTGTGAGAAGTACCAAGTTTATCTTTACACTAATAATCGTTCTCTTAGAAGTAACAACTTTATGCTTAATACCAACAAAGTTTTACATAATGCTATCAAATGTCGCTTGGAAACAATAGGTTTTCATAATAGTAATTTTTTTTTCTATTAACAGTAAGTTTTCCGTCAAAGATAAAACATATCTCTTAAAAGTATCAGTTTTCTGTTTATGCTAACAAGTTTTCTGTTATAAGTAGCAATTTTTTCTTAACACTAAAAAATTTTCTCTTCGAAGTTACAACTTTTTCCTTAATACTAACAAAGATTAGTTAATACTATCAAATTTCTCTTGGAGGTAACAAGTTTTTTCATAATAGTAAGAACTGTTTTTCTAATACCAGCAAGTCCTCCATCAAAGATAAGAAATTTGTCCTTAAAGTGACAATTTTCTGTTAACGCTAATAAGTTATCTGCTAGAAAACTTCTTAACTACATTAAGTTAACTATGTTTAAGTTAAGTTCATTTAACTTAGGTGAATATGACCGCTCATGCTAACCTAAGCTAAATGAACATAACTTAAATTTAGTTAACTTAATGTAGTTAAGAAGAAAAAAATGTTGCAATAAAAAAAAACCTGTTACTTCGAAGAGAAAATTTGCTAGTATTAAGAAGATCTGCTACTTCTACCAGACGATTTGTTGTTATGAGAAAAACTTTCTTACTATTAAGAAAAACCTGTTACTTCCAAGAGAAATTAGCATAAACGGAAAATTGTTACTTCTAAGAGAAATATCTTATCTTTGACGGAAAACTTGCTGCTATTAGAAAAATTTGTTTACTATTAAGAAAAAGCTGTTAATTCCCAGTTAAACTCGATAGTATGAAGTAAAACTTTGTTAGTATTAAGGAAAGAGTTGTTACTTCGAAGAGAAAATTTGTTAGTGTTAAGAAAAACTTGCTACTTGGAACAGAAGACTTGTTAGCGTAAACAGAAAATTTTTACTTCTAAGAGATATTTGTTAGTGTTAAAAAAAATGCTAGTTCGACCAGAAAACTTGTTAGTCTAAACAGAAAATTGCTACTTCTAAGAGAAATTTGTAATCTCTGTCGGAAAACTTGCTGCTATTAGAAACAATTTGTTTCTATTTAGAAAAAAACATGTTATTTCCAAAATAAATTGGATACTAATAAGTAAAAGTTTGTTAGTATTAAAGAAAAAAGCTGTTACTTCGAAAAGAAAGTTTGTTAGTGTTTAAAAAAATTGGTACTTCTAGTAGAAAACGTGTTAGCATTAACAGAAAATTGTTATTTCTAATTAGAAAATTTTTTTTACTATTAAGGAAAAGCTGCTACTTCCAAAAGAAATTTGATATTGTTCGGTCAAAGTTTGTTAGTATTAAGGAAAAAGTTGTTACTTCTAAGAAAAAATTTGTCAGTCTTAAGAAAAACTTGCTAGTTCTAACAGAAAACTTGTCATAAAAAACACAAAAAATTGTTACTTCTAAGAGAAATTTGTTATCTTTAACTGAAAACTTGCTGCTATTAGAAAAAATTTGTTACCATTCAGAAAAACCTGTTACCACCAAAAGAAGTTTGATAGTACTAAGTAAACCTTTGTTAGTATTAAGAAAAAGTTGTTACTCCTAAGAAAAAATATATTAGTGTTAAGTAAAACTTGCTACTTCTTATAGAAAACTTGTTAGCGTAAGCAGAAAATCGTTACTTTTAAGAGAAATCTTTTATCGGAAAACTTGCTGCTATTGGGAAAAATTCCAAATTCTTGAAATTATTCCAAAACTGTTACTTCCAAGAGAAATTTAAAAGTATTAAGTAAAACTTTGTTAGTATTAAGGAAAAACTTGTTACTTTTAAGAAAAATATTATTAGTTTTGTCGTGGATTTTCTTATCACTGTTACCTCCATTGATGTTTCAAATTGCATTTGGGAGCTTTCTCCTTTGAATCGTATGACTCGGAACGTATTTATAGCGTTGTGTCGTGCTTTATTTTGTCAGTGTTACCTCTCTTGATTTTTCAAAGTGCATTTTTTTCATAGGAAACGTCTGACTCAATATATTTTTATAGTGTTGTGTCATGCTTTATCATGTCAGTTTTACCTCGGTTGATGTCTCAAATTGCATTTTGGAAGTTTTCTCGTTTGAAACATGTGATTCAAGATATTTTGTAATTTTGTGTCGTGCTTTATCTTGACTGGGTTACATCTGTTGATTTTTCAAAGTTCATTTTGGAAGTTTCTCGTTTGATACGTATGACACAAGATGTTTTTGTAGTGTAGCGTCAAGGCTTGTCTTCTCACTGTTACCTCAGTTGATGTTTCAAAGTTCATTTTGGAATTTTTTAGTCTTAAACGTATCACTCAAGATGTTTTTCTAGTATTGTGTCGGGGTTAGACTTGCCAGTGTTACCTAAGTTGATTTTTCAAGTTTTTTTTGGAATTTTTTGTTTGAAACGTTTTAAGGAAAACCTTTTCTCTTGGAAGTAACAACTTCTTCTTAATAGTAACAATTTTTTATAATAGCAGCAAGTTCTCTGCCAAAGATAACAAATTTCTCTTGGAAGTAAAAATTTTCTGCTATTACTACCAATTTTTCTGGTAGAAGTAGGAATTTGTTTCTTAAGACTAACAGATTTTCTCTTAGAAGTAACGATTTTTTACTTAATACTAACAAACTTTTACTTAATATTATCAATTTTATTATGGAGGTAACAGATTTGTTTTTAATAGTAACAATTTTTTTCTAATAGAAGCAAGTTTTCCGTCAAAGACAACAATTTTCTCGTAGAAGTAACAATTTTCTGACTATGCGAACAAGTTTTCTGTTAGAAGAAGTAAGTTTTTCTTAATACTAACAAATTTTCTCTTCGAAGTAAGAACTTTTTTCCATAATAGTAACAATTTTTTCTTATAGCTTTAATTGTCCTGTCAAACATAAAAAATATCTCTTTAAAGTAACAACTTTACAGTTTTACTAAAAGATTATTTCTAGAAGTAAAATTTTCTTCCTTGTATCAACAAATGTTTACTTTGGGTTAACAATTTTTTCTTTAACACTGGCAAACTTTTATTTAATATTATAAAATTTCTCTTGGAGGTAACATGTTTTTTCTTAATAGTAACAAACTTTTTTTCTAATAGCAACAAGTTTTCTATCAAAGATAACCAATTCCTCTAAGAAGCAACAATTTTCTGTCTATGCTAACAAGCTTTCGGTTCAAATTTTCTCTTCGAAGTAACAAATTTTTACTTAATGCTATCAAATTTCTCTTGGAAGTAATAGGTTTTTCTTAATACTAGGAAAGTTTTTCTTACTAGTAAGAAAGTTTTTCTAATAATAACAAGTTTTTTGTCAAAGATAAGATACTTCTCTTAGATTTAACAATTTTTTTTGTTTACGATAACAAGTTGTCCGCTCGAAGTAGCAAGTTTTTCTTAACAATAACAAATTTTCTCTTCGAAGTAACAACTTTTTCTTTAATACTAACAAACCTTTACTTTATACTATCAAGTTTCTCTTGGAAGTAAAAGATTTTTTCCTAATAGTAACAAATTTTTTTATTAGCAGCAAGTTTTCTTTCAAAGATAAGATTTTCCTCTTAGAAGTAACAGTTTCCTGTCTATGCTAACAAGTTTTCCGCTAGAATCAGCAATTTTTTCTTAACACTAACAAATTTTCTCTTCGAAGTAACAACTTTCTCCTTAATACTAACAAAGTTTTACTTAATACGATCAAATGTTTTTGGAAGTAACAGGGTTTTTTTAATGACCGCTAATACTAACCTAAATTACATAAACCTAACTAAAACGCAATTAAATTAATGTACTTAAAAAGTGTTCTAGCAGATAACGTGTTAGCGTAAACAGGAAATTGTTACTTCTGAGAAAAATTTCTTATCTTTGGCGAAAAACTTGCCGTTATTAGAATTTCTTTTTTTATTATTAAGAAAAAACCTGTTACTTCTAAAGACATTTGGTAGTACTAACTAAAACCTTGTTAATATTAAGTAAAAAGTTGTTACTTTGAAGATAAAATGTGTTAAGTGTTAAGAAAAACTTGCTGCTTCTAGCGGAAAACTTGTTAGCATAGACAGAAAATTGTTATTTCTAAGAGAAATATCTTATCTTTTACGGAAAACTTGCTGCTAATAGAAATTTGTTACTATTTAAATAGAAATTTCTTACTATTAAGAAAAAACCTGTTACTTCCAAGAGACACTTGATAGTATTAAGTAAAAGCCTGTTAGTATTAAAGAAAAAGTTATTACTTCGAAGAGAAAATTTGTTAGTGTTAAGCAAAATTTGCTACTTCCAGGGGGAAACTTGTTACCATAAACAAAAAAGTGTTACTTCCAAGAGAAGTATCTTATCTTTGCCAGAAAACTTGCTATTATAGAAAAACTTTCTTATTATTAAGAAAAACTTTCTTACTATTAAGAAAAACCTATTACTTTCAAGAGAAATTTGATAGTATTAAGTAGAGATTTGCTAGTATTAAGGAAAAAAGTTGTTACTTCGAAGAAAAAATTTGTTAGTGTTGAGAAAAACGTGCTTCTAACAGAAAACTTGTTAGCATAGACGGAAACTTGTTACTTCTAAGAGAAATTTGTGATCTTTGACGGAAAACTTGCTGCTATTAGAAAAAAATTGTAATTATAAAGAAAAAGCTGTTACCTCTCGAAGTTGCTACTTCGAAGAGAAAATTTGTTAGTGTTAAGAAAAAGTTGCTACTTCTAACAAAAAATTACATAAAGAAAGAAAAACGAGCAAAAATGGGGTTTTTATAGGCCAAATGACGAAACTGAAAAAACAAAGCGAATATTTCGAGAGGACAAACGCCTCTCTTCTTCAGCGCGAAACGAAACGATGTAACAATAAAAGCCAAAAATTAAAAGAATTAAAACCAACTACCTAACAACCTTAAAAGCGAGTTATTCGCCAATATCCGCGATTTGCACAAAATCCAAAAAAACCTGACCTGCCATCGACGGATACTAGCGAGCAACTGACAAATGAAAGGAATCAAGTCATTCACTCGAAAAAACAAAACGAACCAGCAATTAAATAAGTTGGAAAACTATGTCATTTGATTTCGGATTTTAATTAAGTCATTTCTTGCAGACACCCTTTAAGACCTAAGGGGTTGTTCACGTGTCTGATTAGATGACTGGGAAAGTGGTTCAATGTTTATTTCAGGGATTACTAACGTATCGGCTTCTCTTTTGAGAAAACCGAAATATGACTCGTTTATTCTTAAATCACCGGAATCTCTGTTTAAAGCTAGACCTAAATGTTGGTATTTATAAATTTCAACAGCTTCTCTGTAGTGCTGGACAATACCTTTGTCATGCGAAATAAGACTAGCTTGATTAAGCAAAATGGTATGGTCTGGTTTTTCAAAAATGTGCTGTGCAAGGGCAGAGTCAAAATTTTCTGGTTTTTCTGCTTTTTAAGTGTATTATTAATTGAACTAGAACGCTGGGTTAATCTATCTGTTAGTCGCTGATTTGTTCTTCCGATATACCAGAGACCACACGAACAAGGAATTCTGTAGACACCGGAATTTTCACCTATCGGAATAGGGTCTTTACCTTGATAAATTTGGGACCTGATAGTTTTTCTGGGTCTATAATAAGTGTAAATGTTATTTTTCCTTAGATTTTTTGAAATGTGGTCTGAAATTCCTTTAATGTATGGTCTCCCATACATTAAAGGAATTTCAGACCACATTTCAAAAAATCTAAGGAAAAATAACATTTACACTTATTATAGACCCAGGAAAACTATCAGGTCCCAAATTTATCAAGGTAAAGACCCTATTCCGATGGGTGAAAATTCCGGTGTCTACAGAATTCCTTGTTTGTGTGGTCTTTGGTATATCTGAAGAACAAATCAGCGACTAACAGATAGATTAACCCAGCATTCTAGTTCAATTAATAATACACTTAAAAAGCGGAAAAAACCAGAAAATTTTGACTGCCCTTGCAGAGCACATTTTTGAAAAACCAGACCATACTATTTTGTTTAATCAAGCTAGTCTTATTTCGCATGATAAAGGTATTGTCCAGCACTACAGAGAAGCTGTTGAAATTTATGAATACCAACATTTAGGTCTAGCTTTAAACAGAGATTCCGGTGATTTAAGAATAAACGAGTCATATTTCGGTTTTCTCAAGAGAGAAGCCGATACGTTAGTAATCCCTGAAATAAACCTTGAACCACTTTCCCAGTCATCTAATCAGACACGTGAACAACCCTTAGGTCTCAAAGGGTGTCTGCAAGAAATGCATTAATTAAAATCCGAAATAAAATGACATAGTTTTCCAACTTATTTAATTGCTGGTTCGTTTTGTTTTTTTCGAGTGAATGAATTGATTCCTTTCATTTGTCAGTTGCTCGCTAGTATCCGTCGATGGCAGTTCATGTTTTTCTGGATTTTGTGCAAATCGCGGATATTGGCGAATAACTCGCTTTTATGGTTGTTAGGTAGTTGGTTTTAATTCTTTTAATTTTTGGCTTTTATTGTTACATCGTTTCGTATCAACAAAAAATTAGTAGCATTAACAGAAAATTGTTACTTCTAAGAGAAATTTGTTATTTAGAATGGAAAACTTGTTGCTATTACAAAAAGTTCGTTACTATTAAGAAAAAAGTTGTTACTTCGAAGAAAACAATTGTTAATGTTAAGAAAAACTTACCTCTTCTAACAGAAAACTTGTTAGCATAGTCTTGTTACTATTAAGAAAAACATATTACTTTCCATGGAAATTTGATAGTATTAAGTAAAACTTCGTTAGTGTTAAGAAAAGCTGTCACTTCGAAGGGAAAATTTGTTAGTGTTAAGAAAAACGTTTTAGTTCTAACAGAAAACTTGTTAGCGTAAGCAAAAAATTGTTACTTCTGAGAGAAATTTTTTATCCTTGACGGAAAAGTTGCTGCTATTAGAAAAAAAATTGTTACTATTATGAAAGAACCTTTTACTTCCAAGAAAAATTTGATAGTATCCAGTAAATGTTTGTTGCACTGATAAGATAAACCTTGATACAACGCTAGAAAAATATCTTGAGTCATGTGTTTCAAACGAAAAAATTTCCAAAATGCACTTTGAAGAATCAAGTGAGGTAACAGTCACAAGACAAACCAGGACAGTATAAAAATATCTTGAGTCATATGTTTCAAACGAAAAAAACTTCCAAGATGCACTTTGAAACATTACCAAAGGTAAGACTGACAAGATAAACCACGACACAACACTATATTTACATCCTGTGTCATAAGATTCAAACGCAAAAACTTCCAGAATGCACTTTGAAAGCATCAAGAGAGGTAACAAAGACAAGTCACGATACATTATTTCAAAAATATCCAAAGTCATAGGTTTCACACGTGAAAATTCCAAAAAGCACTTTGAAAGCATCAAGTAAGGTAACAGTGACAAGACAAACCAGGACAGTACAAAAAATATTTTGAGTCATATGTTTCAAACGAAAAAAAACATCCAAAATTAACTTTGAAACATCAACTGAGGTAACACTGACAAGATAAGCCATGACGCAGCACTATTAAAACATTCTGATTCATATGTTTCAAATCATAATACTTCCAAAATGCACCTTGAAAGCATCAAGAGAGGTAACAAAGACAAGTCATGACACATAATAACAAAAATATCCCAAGTAAGATGTTTCAAACGAGAAACTTTCAAAATACACTTTGAAAGCATCCAAATGAATTTTGAAACATCAACTGAGGTACCACTGACAAGATAAGCCATAACCCAACACTTTTAAAACATTCCGAGTCTTATGTTTCAAACGATAAAACTTCCAAAATGAACTTTGAAACATTAACAGAGGTAAGTCTGACAAGATAAACTACGACACAACACTATATTTACATCCTGTGTCTTAAGATTCAAACGCAAAAATTTCCACAATGCACTTTGAAAGTATCAAAAGAGGTAATAAAGACAAGTCACGACACATCACAACAAAAATATCCCAAGTCAAATGTTTCAAACGAGAAACTTTCGAAATACACTTTGAAAGCATCAACTGAGGTAACACTGGCATGATAAACCACGACATAGCGCTACAAGAACATTATGAGTCATACTTTTTAAACGAGAAACTTCCAAAATGCACTTTGAAACATCAAATGAGGTAACAGCGTCAAGCCAAACCACAACACACCAGTACAGAAATATCCTGAGTCATACGTTTCAAACGAGAAACTTTCCAAAATGAACTTTGAATTATCAACTGAGGTAACATAGACTAGATATAGCGAGACACTACACTACCAAAAAATATCTTGAGTCTTATGTTTTAAACGAGAATACTTCCAAGATATAATTTGAACATTAACAAAGTAAGCACTGAAAAGAAAAACCACAACACAACACTAGAAAAATACACCAAGTCATATGTTCCAAAGGAAAAAAACTTCCAAAATGCACTTTGAAAACATTAATTGAGGTGATACAGGCAAGATAACAACACTACAAAATATCTTGAGTCGTACGTTTCATACGAGAAACTTCTAAAATACACTTGAAAAATAAATAGAGGTAAAATGACAAGATAAACCAGGACAAAGCAGTATAAAATATTCTGAGTCATACGTTTCGAACGAAAAAATTCCAAGATGAAATTTGAAACAGCAACTTAGGTAACAGTGACAAGACAAACCCTGAAACTACACTACAAAAACCTTTTGAGTCATACGTATCAAACGAGAAACTTCCAAAATGAACTTAGAAACATCCACAGATGTAACACAGTCAAGGTAAAGCACGACACAAAACTACATTAAATATCTTGAATCTAATATTCCAAACGAGAAGACTTCCAAAATGCAATTTCAGACATCAACAGAGGTAACATTGAAATGATTAAGCACGATGCAACACTATAAAAACATCTTGAGTCATACACTTCCTATGAAAAAGAAAATGCACTTCGAGACTTTAAGAGAGGTAAAACTGACAAGATAGAGCACGACACAACGCTATAAATACATCATGAGTAATACGATTCAAAGGAGAAATCTTCTAAATGCACTTTGAAACATCAATGGAGGTAAAACCGATACAAAAAACCACGACAACAATATAAAGATAGCCTATGTCATATATCTCACTCGAGGCTGAACTTTTCATGCCCTGGATCTATTAAACCCCAGGAAAATAGTAAAAATCTGTAAAAATAATAAAATATGGAAAATAACATCTTAAAACTGTAAAACCTCGGGCCATAAGCCCTAGAAAATATTAAATATATGAAGTAACTGTTAACATATTGAAGGTAATTGCTTAAATCCTTAAATGGCTGTATAACCATAGTCAAAATGTCCCCACAGTGAGCCGGGCGCGTAATGCCGTGGTGGTGTGATGTGTTTTCTGGAGCATCATGAATGGAATGGCTTGTGAAAAAGAAGAATTAATGGGTTGAAGCATAAATTTTAGCAAGAAATGTCTGAAAAATGTCTTAAGAATGATGATGTGATGTCAGAGGATGCCAAAGAGCAATAGTAGTGGGGTACTGTGTAACGTGATTTGGTTGGAGTATCATGCTGTAGCAAAGAAATAGCGACTTCTCACTGTTCGAAAATATACTGTTTAATTTAGATTCACAAGCTTATTTTCGGAGCGAAACAGTTGAAAATGTCCAAGGGGGAGGGGGTGATGATGGGTGCTGGCACGTGGATGAGGATGTCAAGGTTTGCATTGACATAGTGTATCACGTAGGGATGGGTTAGTAAATCTTGAATCACCGGATTGAGGCAAACTTTTTAACAAGAAATATCTGAAAAATGTCTTAGGAATGATTGTTAGGGGCTGTGGGGGTAGTCAAATAATGGTACTGTGGCGTGAATTCCATGGAGTAACGCGTTCTACAGTTTAATTTAACAGGACCGGTGACTGCGTTGCAAAGGTGCAAGGGATTAGGAACTCCCCTATGTGTCCCTTTAAAATCCCATGCTAGTTAAAGCTCGAGGGTGTGTCGTGACGCCAGAGGGCATCTCATAGGAATCCCATGTTAATTTTTCTATCTGACCGTTGCAATGCGAGGGTGTTTCGTGCCGTCAGAGGGCAGGAATCTTGCCGGGAATGGGCTCGGAATCTTACCAGCTAACCGCTTGTATTCTGGGAACGCTTGAAATCTCATGTTAATCTGCTATCTGACCGCTTGAATAGGCTGCCCCCACTACTAACCAGGTTATCAGATAGCATAGATAAAAGGTTTTGGGAATGATATTTTTTTTTCAGGAAAAACACTATGTCAATTAAAAACAAACAGAAATTAATTGAAAAAACTTTTTCCACAAAAAAAATTTTTCAAAGAAAAGTAAAGAGCTCTATTAAGCCAAAATTGGGTTTAAATAAATTGTAATAATCTTCCAAGCGTAAAACTACCACAAATTCCCATAAATAAACAAATGAAATGAGTAAAAATTAACATGAGTAGGGCTGACAACCCTTATGCCATCTCAAAATCAGGACATTATTTGCACTTTACTGAATAATAAACAACAAATGAACGTGGATTGTCACTTAAATATACATATACTAGCATTTATTCTTTTAAGTTCTAGTAATTTTTCATTTATTAAAGTCAAAAAGTGAAAAGCTTTAAAATATATTTTGTTTTCAGTAAAGTGCAAATTATGTTCTGGTCTTGGGATGGAATAAGGGTTTTCAGCCCTACTCATGTTAATTTTGCTTGTTTTGAGTTTTACTCGGTTATTTATTGTAATTTCTCTCCGTTTTGGGTTTCATTTCTTTATTGACAGTGATTTGTGGTAATTTTACGCTTGGAAGATTATTTCAATTTATTTAAGCTAATCTTTGGTTTAGTGGAGCTCCGTTTTGTGAAAAAGTTTTTAAATTATTATTTTTAAATAACGCAAATTTTGGGTGCTTTACTTTTACCAATGTTATCTCAGTGAATAAGGGAAGTTTTAAAATTACGCTGCCCGAGGAGAAAAACTTTTGACTAAAAGCTTAAAACCTCTATTTTCTTTTTTTGATCTGCTAAGAGTTGAAGAGATATATTCATAAAAGTGGCCTCGCATTGCAGCTTACGTCACAGCGAGCGAAAATGCCTTTACTTTCGAAGGTTTTGTTTTAACTACTAAATAGGGTACGTTTGTAGAAAGCGGTAAGAGCACGACAATTGTATTGAACATCAGATCAAAACCCGGTACTTATACAAGACGCTGTATAAAGATAGGCATTACAGAAAGGCTTTCTCACTTAGGGAACTATATTTAAACTTTAGTTTTTGGGGTTTAGGGGGACTAAAAGGTACCTAAGTTGGGTTGAATAGGTTAAGTTACGTATTTAATATATGCTCTGCTTTACCCCCCCCCCCCCTCTGTAATATGCAAATATATCGCCCAAATTTGTTTCTGAACCAGTATATTTTCACCGTATTTTGTTTTATTTCATTAGCGTTAACGAAACTTAATCGTTAACAATTTTCGCGCGCTTACCGCTTTCTACAAAAGTACGCAAAATAGTTTATGCCACAAGCGTTCTACCTTTCTTCATATTTTAGAGGGGAAGGTTTATAAGGCAATCAATTGATCACAAAATAATGTTTAAGATAAAGAACAAAGTTAAAGCCCAAAATCATGTGACAGTTTAAGCAACCCAGGGGGGGGGGGCACAATCAAAGTCCCGCACTGAACGCCGTGCTTTAAAATTAGCTTTAATGAAAAAATAAAATTGTTTTATCATTATGCACTCACTTTTTCTCATTCTAATTATTTGACTTGACTGAATTCTCCTAGTCCTAGAGACTTGGCATTAACGTAAAGAGAGCAGACACCCTCTGCTCTCTTGAGGCACCACCTCAGTAGAGATGCCCCTATTGATCCTGTACGAACCACGTGGTTAATGGGGTCAATGACCTGACACCTGTGCTGTCAGTCATTAATCAAATTGTGTCTGGGCAAAGTTCAATAAAGTCTGACAGATGACGTCAAGTAAATTAATGTTTTTGGAGGTTCACCAGAATAGATTCTGAGGCAAAGCTTAGATCACACATGACAGATGATGTCATGATTGATTGATTGTCAAGAAAGGGAAATTAATTTGTTGTTTCTAAGGGGAATTATTGATTCACGAAAGGGGAATTAATTTGTTGTTTCTAAAGAGAATTGTTTTCGAGCGAATGTTTTGATCTTAGCGATGAAGTGATTAGCGCGCGAAAGGGTTTCTTTGTAATTTCAAATGTGAAAGCACAGGGATGTCAAAAGCAAAAAGAACTCTCTGAAATCGCGTTTAGGGATTATTTGGATGAAACCGTTTTAGCCATTTTAGGGATTTATTTCGGCGAAACAGTTAGATAAATTTTAAAAGATGATTTTAGAAAAGGTTTTAGAAGAGAATTTGAGGGTAAAACTCTGTGATCGTTATAATACACAAGTTGTATTTTAACAGGGTCGTGAGGTCCCCTACCCCAACCCCAAAGGGTTCCGATCCCCCTAACCCAACCCCAAAGGGTTCCAATCCCCCTACCCCAACCCCAGAGGCCCTCCCCCGGTCCCCAAAGGTCCACCGGGCTCCCAAAGGACCAATCGGCGCTCAAGGGCCCCTCAGACCCCCAAAGACCCTTTCCGGGCCCCCAAAGGCCCTCCCCGGTCCTCAAAGGTCCCCCAGGCTCCCAAAGGGTCCCCGGACCCCCAAAGTCCCTCCCCCGGTCCCCAAAGGTCCAATGGGCTCCCAAAGGACCAATCGGCCCTCAAGGGCCCCCCAGACTGCCAAAGGCCCACCCCGGGCCCCCAAAGGCCCTCCCCCGATCCCCAAAGGTCCCCCGGGCTCCCAAAGGACCACCCAGCCCTCAAGGGCCCCCCCAAGACCCCCAAAGGCCCTCTCCGGTGCCCCAAAGGCCCCTGAGCCCCCATTTTTTAATAATTTTTTATGGCTTTATTATATCTTTTCAGAACAAGTTATTTTCTTAATTTCCATCCTAAACCCATTTTACAAGTTGAAGTACCCACCCTTTTCGCCCGCAACTTTACTATACTGCTTTTTTGAATGCTCCAACACCAAGCAATACTTTTCAAAGACATTTCAGAACAATTTTTTTTCTTAATGTCCCTCCTAAAACCATTTAGAAATTGAAGTACCCATCCATTTTACACACAACTTTACTTTACAGCTTTTTGAATGCTCCGACACCAAGCAATACTTTTCAAAAGACATTTCAGAACAAGTTCTTTTCATAATGTCCATCCTAAACCCATTTTACAAGTCGAAGTTCCCATCCTTTTCACCCACAACCTTACTATACAGCTTTTTGAATGTCCAACATCAAGCAATACTTTTCAAAAGGCATTTCAGAACAAGTTCTTTTCTTAATGTCCCTTCTAAACCCACTTTACAAATTGAAGTACCCATCCTTTTCACCCACACCTTAGTTATAGGTAGGATTTTTAAGTTTTACCTTAAAGACTTAGCTTAGAGTTTTAGTTTGGTTTAGTTTTAGTTAAAAGTTTAGAGTTTTTCAACTTAGAGTCTTAGCTTAGAGTTTTTTTTTAGAGTTCTAGTTTAGTTTAGTTTTAGTTAAGAATTTAGAGTTTTTAGATTATAGTCTTAGCTTAGAGCTTTATTCAGAGTTCTAGTTTAGTTTAGTTTAGATACAGTTCAGAATTTAGAGTTTTAGCTGAGAGTCTTAGCTTAGAGTTTTTGTTGAAGTTCTAGTTTAGTTTAGTTTTAGTTAAGAGTTTCGAGTTTTAGCTTAGAGTATTAGCTTAGAGTTTTTGTTAGAGTTCTAGTTTAGTTTAGTTTTAGTTAAGAGTTTATTTTTTTAGCTTAGAGTCTTAAATTAGAGTTTTTGTTAGAGTTCTAGTTTAGTTTAGTTTTAGTTAAGAGTTTAGTGTTTTACCTTAGAGTCTTAGCATAGAGTTTTAGATAGAGTTCTAATTTAGTTTATTTTTACTTTTGACTTTGACATTTTATGTTTGTTTTTCAGTTAGGGTTATTGTTTCTTTTAGTTTTAGTTAAGGGTTTAAATTTTTAGTTTAGTATTAGCTTAGAGTTTTTTTTAGAGTTCTAGTTTATTTTAGATAAAGTTAATAGTTTGGAGTTTTACCTTAGAGACTTAGCTTACAGTTTTATATTAGTTTAGTTTTAGTTAAGAGTTAGAGTTTTTTACCTTAGAATCTCAGTTTAAAGTTTTTGTTAAGAGTTCTAGTTTAGTTTAATTTTAGTTAAGAGTTTGATTTTTCACCTTTGAGTTTCAGTTAGAGTTCTAGTTTAGTTTAGTTTTAGTTAAGAGTTTGGTGTTTTACCTTAGAGTCTTAGCTTAGAGTTTTAGTTAGAGTTCTAGTTTAGTTTAGTTTTAGTTAAGAGTCTGGAATTTTACCTTAGAGTCTTAGCTTAAAGCTTTTCTTACAGCCCTAGTTTTTTTTATTTTTAGTTAAGAGTTTAGAGATTTTAGCTTAGAGTTTTAGCTTAGAGTTTTTGTTGAAGTTCTAGTTTAGTTCAGTTTTAGTTAATAGTTTAGAGTTTTAGCGTAGAGTCTTAGCTTAAAGTTTTTGTTAGAGTTGAAGTTTAGTTTAGTAATAGTTGAGAGATTGGTGTTTTAGCTTAGAGTTTTTGTTAGAGTTCTACTTTAGTTTAGATATAGTTAAGAGTTTGGATTTTTACCTTAGAGACTTAGCTTAGAGTTTTAGTTTAGTTTAGATTTAGTTAAGAGTATAGAGTTTTTTAGCTTAGAGTCTTAGCTTAGAGTTTTTTTTAGAGTTCTAGTCTGGTTTAGTTTTAGTTAAGAGTATGGTGTTTTACCTTAGAGTCATAGCTTAGAGTTTTAGTTAGAGTTCTAGTTTAGTTTAGGTTTAGTTAAGAGTTTACATTTTTAGCTTAGAGTCTCAGCCAAGAGTGTTTGTTAGAGTTCTATGTTCGTGTATATACATTTAACAGATCGTATCTCTACCTTAGAAAATTAGCTTACCGGTTCATATTAGTTTCATTTAAGAGTTTAGAGTTTTTTAGATTAGAATTTTAGATTAGAGTTTTTGCTAGAGTTTTAGTTTTGTTTAATTCTATTTTATAGTTTGGTTTTTAACCTTTGGTTTTCAGTTAGAGTTCTAGTTTAGTTTAGTTTTAGTTAAGAGTTTGGTATTTTACCTTAAAGTCTTAGCTTAGAGTTTTAGTTAGAGTTCTAGTTTAGTTTAGTTTTAGTTAAGAGTTGAGAATTTTAGCTTAGAGTCTTAGCTTAAGAGTTTTTGTTAGACCTCTAGTTTATTTTAGTTTTAGTTAAGAGTTTAGAGTTTTTAGCTTAGAGTCTTAGCTTAGAGTTTTTGTCAAAGATCTAGTTTAGTTTAGTTTTAGTTAATAGTTTAGAGTTTTAGCGTAGAGTCTTAGCTTAAATTTTTTGTTAGAGTTGAAGTTTAGTTTAGTAATAGTTGAGAGTTTGATGTTTTAGCTTAGAGTTTTTGTTAGAGTTCTACTTTAGTTTAGATATAGTTAAGAGTTTGGAGTTTTACCTTAGAGACTTAGCTTAGAGTTGTAGTTTAGTTTAGTTTTAATTCAGAGTTGAGAGTGTTTTATCCTAGAGTCTTAGCTTAGGGTTTTTTTTTAGAGTTATAGTTAGGTATAGTTTTAGTTAAGAGCTTGGTTTTTTACCTTAGAGTCATAGCTTAGAGTTTTAGTTAGAGTTCTAGCTTAGCTTAGTTTTAATTAAGAGTTTAGAATTTTAGCTTAGAGTCTTGGCTTAGAGTTTTTGTTGAAGTTCTAGTTTAGTTTAGATATAGTTAAGAGTTTGGAGTTTTAACTTAGAGACTTAGATTAGAGTTTTAGCTTAGTTTTAGGTAAGAGTCTTAGCTTAGAGTTTTTGTTGAAGTTTTAGTTTAGTTTAGTTTTAGTTAAGAGTTTCGAGTTTTAGCTTAGAGTATTAGCTTAGAGGTTTTGTTAGAGTTCTAGTTTAGTTTAGTTTTAGTTAAGAGTTTTTTTTTTAGCTTAGAGTCTTAGATTAGAGTTTTTGTTAGAGTTCTAGTTTAGTTTAGTTTTAGTTAAGAATTTGGTGTTTTACCTTAGAGTCTTAGCTTAGAAATTTAGTTAGAGTTCTAGTTTAGTTTAATTTTAGTTAAGAGTTTGACGTTTTATCTTTGAGTTTCTGTTAGAGTTCTAGTTTATTTTAGTTTTAGTTAATAGTTTAGAGTTTTAGCTTAGAGTCTCAGCTTAGAGTTTTTGTTAGAGTTCTAGTTTAGTTTAGATAAAGTTAAGAGTTTGGAGTTTTACCTTAGAGACTTAGCTTAGAGTTTTAGTTTAGTTTTAGTTAAGAGTTAGAGTTTTTTACCTTAGAATCTTAGCTTAGAGTTTTTGTTAGAGTTCTAGATTAGTTTAATTTTAGTTAAGATTTTGATTTTTCACCTTTGAGTTTCAGTTAGAGTTCTAGTTTCGTTAAGTTTTAGTTAAGAGTTTGGTGTTTTACCTTAGAGTCTTAGCTTAGAGTTTTAGTTAGAGTTCTATTTTATTTTAGTTTTAGTCAAGAGTTTAGAGTTTTTAGCTTAGAGTCTTAGCTTAGAGTTTTTGTTGAAGTTCTAGTTTAGTTTAGTTTTAGTTAAGAGTTTAGAGTTTTAGCTTAGAGTCTTATCTTAAAGTTTTTTTTAGAGTTGAACTTTAGTTTAGTAATAGTTGAGAGTTTGGTGTTTTAGCTTAGAGTTTTTGTTAGAGTTCTACTTTAGTTTAGATATAGTTAAGAGTTTGGAGTTTTACCTTAGAGACTTAACTTAGAGTTTAAGTTTAGTTTAGATTTAGTTAAGGGTTTAGAGTTTTTTAGCTTAGAGTCTTAGCTTAGACTTTTTGTTAGAGTTCTAGTTTAGTTTAGTTTTAGTTAAGAGTTTGGTGTTTTATCTTAGAGTCATAGCTTAGAGTTTTAGTTAGAGTTCTAGTCTAGCTTAGAGTTTTTGTTAGAGTTCTAGTTTAGTTTAGTTTTAGTTAAGAGTTTAGAGTTTTACCTTAAAGTCTTAGCCACGTTTAAGTTTCTCCACGTTTAAGTTAGGTTAGATTAGGTTAGCTTATCATGAGCTCTCATGATAAGCTAACCTAATCTAACCTAACTTAAACCTGGAGAAAACTAACCTATGACCTAACCTAGTCGAGCCTATGGTAATGGTATTTCTATGCAATTTTGTAGAATTTGTAGTTATGCTAGTTCATACTAAACTTCAACTCTAAATCTCTAAGCTAAGATTCTAAGCTATAACTCTTAACTAAAACTAAACTAAACAATAACTCTAACTAAAACTCTAAGCTAAGACTCTAAACTAAAACTATAAACTCTTAACTATAATTAAACTATACGAAACTTCAACCCTAACTAAAACTCTAATCTAAAACTTTATGGTAAAATTCAAAAATCTTAACTAAAACTAAACTAGAACTCTAACTAAACTCTAAGCTATGACTTTAAGGTAAAACTCTAAACTCTTAACTAAAACTAAACCAAGCTAGAACTCTAACTAAAACTCTAAGCTAAGACTCCAAGCTAAAACTCTAAACCCTTAACTATAACTAAACTAAACTTAAACTCTAAGTAAAACTGTAAGCTAAGACTCTATTGTAGAACTCTAAACTCTTAACTAAACTAAATTAGAACTTCAACAAAAACTCTAAGCTAAGACTCTAACATAAAACTCTAAACTCTTAACTAAAACTAGACTATACTAGAACTCTAATTAAAACTCTAAGCTAAGACTCTGAGCTAAAAACTCTAAATTCTTAACTATGACTAAACTAAACTTCAACTTCAACAAAAACTATAATCTAAGACTCTATGATAAACCTGTAAACTCTTAACTAAACTAAACTAAAACACTAACAAAAACTCTAAACTACGACTCTAAGCTAAAAACTCTAAATTCTTAACTATAACTAAACTAAACTTCAACTCTACCTATAACTCTAAGCTAAGACTCTAAGCTAAAACTCTAAACTCTTAACTAAAACGAAACTAGACTAAAACTCTAACAAAAACTCTAAGCTAAGACTCTATGCTAAAGCTAAAAACTCTTAACTAAAACTAAACTAGACTAGAGCTTCAACAAAAGATCTAAGCTAAGACTCTAAGCTAAAAACTCTAAACTCTTAACTAAAACTTAACTAAACTAGAACTCTAACAAAAACTCTAAGCTAAGACTCTAAGCTAAAATTCTAAACTCTTAACTAAAACTAAACTAAACTAAAACTCTATGCCATGACTCTAAGGTAAAACACCAACCTCTTAACTAAACTAAACTAAACTAGAACTCTAACAAAAACTCTAATCTAGAGCTTTAATCTAGAAAACTCTAAACTCTAAACTAAAACTTAACTGAACTAAACCTCTAAGATAAGTTTCTAGTTTAAGACTCCAAACGCTTATCTATCTAAACTAAACTAGAAATCTAATTAAAACTCTAAGCTAAAACTCTAAAATAAAACTCTAAACTATGAACTATTAATTAACTAAGGTTCAACTCTAACAAAAACTCTAAGCTAAGACTCTAAGCTAAAACTCTAAACTATTAACTAAAACTAAACTAAACTAGAACTTCAACAAAAACTCTAAGCTAAGACTCTAAGCTAAAAACTCTAAACTCTTAACTAAAACTAAAATAAACTAGAACTCTAACAAAAACTCTAGGCTAAGAGTCTAAGCTAAATTTCTAAACTCTTAACTAAAACTAAACTAAACTAGAACTCTAACTAAAACTCTAAGCTAAGACTCTATGGTAAAACACCAAACTCTTAACTAAAAGTAAACTAAACTAGAACTCTAACTGAAACTCAAATGTAAAACATCAAACTCTTAACTAAAATTAAACTAAACTAGAATTCTAACAAAAACTCTAAGCTATGCCTCTAAGGTAAAACTTTAAACTTTTAACTAAAACTAAACTAAACTAGGACTCTAACAAAAACTCTAAGCTAAGACTCAGCTAAAACTCGAAACTCTTAAATAAACCTTAACCAAACTATAACTTTAAGTAAAACTCTAAGCTATGACTCTAAGCTAAAACTCTAAATTCTTAACTTTAACTAAAATATACTTTAACTCTAAATAAACCTCTAAGCTAAGAATGTGCGGTAGAACTATAAACTCTTAACTAAAACTAAATTAAACTAGAACTCTAAATAAAAATAAACTGTGACTCTAAGCTAAAAACTCTAAACTCTTAACTAAAACTAAACTAAACTAGAACTCTAATTAAAACTCTAAGTCTAAGCTAAATTTCTAAACTAAAACTAAACTAAACTAGAACTTCAACAAAAACTCTAAACTAAGACTCTAAGCTAAAAACTCTAAACTCTTAACTAAAACTAAACAAAACTAGAACTCGAACAAAAGCTCTAAGATAAGACTATAAGATAAAACTCTAAACTCTTAACTAAAACTAAAGAAAAACTCTGAGCTAACTCTCTAAGGTAAAACACCAAACTCTTAACTGTAACTAAACTAAACCAGAACTCTAACAAAAACTGTAAGCTAAGACTCTAAAGCTAAAACTCCAAACTCCTAACTATTACTAAACTAAACTAGAACTCTAGGACAAACTATAAGCTAAGAATCTAAGCTAAAACTCTAAACTCTTAACTAGAAGTTAACTAAACTAGAACTCTAGCAGAAACTCTAAGCTAAGACTCTAAGCTAAAACTCAAAACTCTTAACTAAAACTAAACTAAACTAGAACTCTAACACAAACTATAAGCTAGGACTCCTAGCTAAAACTCTAAACTCTTAACTAAAACTAAACTGAACCAGAACTCTAACTAAAACTCTAAGCTATGACTCTAAGGTAAAACTCTAAACTCTTTACTATAACTTTACTAAACTATAACTTTAACTAAAACTCTAAGCTGCGATTATAATATAAAACTCTAAATTCTTAACTATAACTAAACTAAACTAGAACTCTTACTAAAACTTTAGCTAAGACTTTAAGGTAAAACTCTAAACTCTTAACTAAAACTAAACTAAACTAGAACTCTAACAAAAACTCTAAGCTAGACTAGAACTCTAACTAAAACTCTAAGCTATGACTCTAAGATAAAACACCAAACTCTTAAATAAAACTAAACTAAACTATAACTCTAACAAAAAGTCTAAGCTAAGACTCTAATCTAAAAACTCTAAACTCTTAAATAAAACTAAACAAACACTCTAATCTAAGTCTCTAATTTAAAACTCCAAACTCTTAACTATATCTAAACTAAACTCGAACTTCAACAAAAACTCTAAGCCAAGACTCTAAGCTAAAATTATAAACTCTTAATTAAAACTAAGCTAAGCTAGAACTCTAACTAAAACTCTAAGCTATGACTCTAAGGTAAAACACCATACTATTTACTAAAACTAAACCAAACTAGAACCATAAAAAAACTCTTATCTAAGACTCTATGCTTAAAAACTCCCAACTCTGAACCAAATAAAAACAAAACTAAAACTGTAAGCTAATTCTCTCATGTAAAATTCCAAACTCTTATATATGTCTAAACTAAAATATAACTCGAACAAAATCTCTAAGCTAAAACATCAAACTCTCAACTATTACTAAACTAAACTTCAACTCTAACAAAAAATTTAAGCTAAGACTCTACGCTAAGACTCTAAACTATTAACTAAAACTAAACTAAACTAGAACTTCGACAAAAACTCTAAGCTAAGACTATAATCTAAAAACTCTAAACTCTTAACTAAAACTAAAATAAACTAGAGGTCTAACAAAAACTCTTAAACTAAGACTCTAACCTAAAATTCTAAACTCTTAACTGAAAATAAACTAAACTAAAACTCTATCTAAAACTCTAAGCTAAGACTCTAAGGTAAAACACCAAACTCTTAACTAAAACTAAACTAAACTAGAACTCTAACTGAAACTCAAAGGTGAAAAATCAAACTCTTAACTAAAATTAAACTAAACTAGAACTCTAGCAAAAACTCTAAGCTAAGATTCTAAGGTAAAAACCTCTAACTCTTAACTAAAATTAAACTAAAACTCTAAGCTAAGTCTCTAAGGTAAAACTCCAAACTCTTAACTATATCTAAACTAAACTAGAACTCTAACAAAATCTCTAAGCTAAGACTCTAAGCTAAAACTCTAAACTCTTAACTAACACTAAACTAAACTAGAACTCTAACTAAAACTCTAAGCTATGACTCTAAGGTAAAACACCATACTCTTGACTATAACTAAACCAAACTAGAACCATAAAAAAACTCTAAGCTAAGACTCTAAGCTAAAAAACTCTAAACTCTTAACCAAATCTAAACTAAACTAAAAATTCTAAGCCAAGTCTCTAATGTAAAACTCCAAACTCTTAACTATATCTAAACTAAAGTAGAACTCTAACAAAAACTCTAAGCTAAAACACAAAACTCTCAACTATTACTAAACTAAACTTCAACTCTAACAAAAACTTTAAGCTAAGACTCTACGCTAAAACTCTAAACTATTAACTAAAACTATACTAAACTAGAACTTCAACAAAAACTCTAAGCTAAGACTCTAAGCTAAAAACTCTAAACTCTTAACTAAAAGTAAACTAAAGTAGAACTCTAACAAAAACTCTAAGCTAAGACTCTACGCTAAAATTCTAAACTCTTAACTAAAACTAAACTAAACTAGAACTCTAACTAAAACTCTAAGCTAAGACTCTAAGGTAAAACACCAAACTCTTAGTTAAAAATAAACTAAACTAAAACTCTAACTAAAACTCAAAGGTTAAAAATCAAACTCTTAACTAAAATTAAACTAAACTAGAACTCTAACAAAAACTCTAAGCTAAGATTCTAAGGTAAAAAAACTCTAACTCTTAACTAAAACTAAACTAAAACTCTAAGCTAAGTCTCTAAGGTAAAACTCCAAACTCTTAACTTTATCTAAACTAAACTAGAACTCTAACAAAAACTCAAAGCTGAGACTCTAAGCTAAAACTCTAAAATATTAACTGAAACTAAAATAAACAAGAACCCTAACAAAAACTCAAAGATAAAACGTCAAACTATTAACTAAAACTAAACTAAATTAGAACTCTAACTAAAACTCTAAGCTAAGACTCTAAGGTAAAACACAAAACTCTTAACTAAAACTAAACTAAACTAGAACTCTAACAAAAACTCTAATTTAAGACTCTAAGCTAAAAAAATATACTCTTAACTAAAACTAAACTAAACTAAAACTCTAACAAAACCTCTAAGCTAATACTCTAAGCTAAAACTCGAAACTCTTAACTAAAACTAAACTAAACTAATACTTCAACAAAAACTCTAAGCTAAGACTCTCAGCCAAAACTCTAAATTCTGAACTGTATCTAAACTAAACTAAACTAGAACTCTGAATAAAACTCTAAGCTAAGACTCTAAGCTAAAAAATCTAAACACTTAACTAAAACTAAACTAAACTAGAACTCTAAAAAAACTCTAAGCTAAGACTCTAAGCTAAAAAACTCTAAACTTTTAACTAAAACTAAACCAAACTAAAACTCTAAGCTAAGTCTTTAAGGTAAAACTTAAAACTCCTACCTATAACTAAGGTGTGGGTGAAAAGGATGGGTACTTCAATTTGTAAAGTGGGTTTAGAAGGGACATTAAGAAAAGAACTGTTCTGAAATGCCTTTTTAAAAGTATTGCTTGATGTTGGACATTCAAAAAGCTGTATAGTAAGGTTGTGGGTGAAAAGGATGGGAACTTCGACTTGTAAAATGGGTTTAGGATGGACATTATGAAAAGAACTTGTTCTGAAATGTCTTTTGAAAAGTATTGCTTGCTGTTGGAGCATTCAAAAAGCTGTAATGTAAAGTAGTGTGTAAAATGAATGGGTACTTCAATTTCTAAAATG
The DNA here is from genome assembly GCF_049724085.1 of Artemia sp. Qi Xiang Cuo. NCBI lineage: Eukaryota > Metazoa > Arthropoda > Branchiopoda > Anostraca > Artemiidae > Artemia > Artemia sp. Qi Xiang Cuo. The sequence continues at coordinate 55,469,168 of NC_142795.1, read as the reverse complement.
GGTTTAGGAGGGACATTAAGAAAAAAAACTTGTTCTGAAATGTCTTTGAAAAGTATTGCTTGGTAATGGAGCATTCAAAAAAGCAGTATAGTAAAGTTGCGGGTGAAAAGGGTGGGTACTTCAACTTGTAAAATGGGTTTAGGATGGACATTAAGAAAATAACTTGTTCTGAAAAGATAAAATAAAGCCATAAAAAATTATTAAAAAAATGGAGGCTCAGGGGCCTTTGGGGCACCGGAGAGGGCCTTTGGGGGTCTGGGGGGGCCCTTGAGGGCTGGGTGGTCCTTTGGGAGCCCGGGGGACCTTTGGGGATCGGAGGAGGGCCTTTGGGAGGCCGGGGAGGGCCTTTGGGGGTCTGGGGGGCCCTTGAGGGCCGATTGGTCCTTTGGGAGCCCGGTAGACCTTTGGGGACGGGGGGCGGGCCTTTGGGGGTCCGGGGGCCCTTTGGGAGCCTGGGGGACCTTTGAGGACCGGGGGAGGGCCTTTGGGGGCCCGGGGAGGGCCTTTGGGGGCGGGCCTTTGGGGGTCTGGGGGCCCTTGAGCGCCGATTGGTCCTTTTGGAGCCCGGTGGACCTTTGGGGACCGGGGGAGGGCCTTTGGGGGTCCGGGGGCCCTTTGGGTGCTTGGGGGACCTTTGAGGAGCGGGGGCTTCCTTCGGGGTTGGGGTAGAAGGATTGGAACCCTTTGGGGTTGGGGTAGGGGGTTCGGAACCCTTAGGGGTTGGGGTATGGGACCTCACGACACTGTTAAAATACAACTTGTGTATTATAACGATCACAGAGTTTTACCCTCAAATTCTCTTCTAAAACCTTTTCTAAAATCATCTTTTAAAATGTCTCTAACTGTTTCGCCGAAATACTACCCTAAAATGGCTTAAACACTATCACCCAAATGCTCCCTAAACGCGATTTCAGCCAGTTCCTATTGTTTTTGGCATCTCTCTGCTGTCACAATTTAAATTACAAAAAAAACCTTTCGCGCACGAATCACTTCATCGCTAAGATCAAAACATTCGCTCGGAAACAATTCTCTTTAGAAACAACAAATTAATTCCCCTTTCGTGAATCAATAATTTCCCTTAGAAACAACAAATTAATTCCCCTTTCATGACAATCAATCAATCATGACATCATCTGTCATGTGTGATCTAAACTTTGCCTCGGAAACAATTCTGGTCGAACTCCAAAGACATTAATTAACTTGACGTCATCTGTCAGACATTATTAAACTTTGCCCGGAAACAATTTGATTAATGACTGACAGCACAGGTGTTAGGTCATTGACCCCATTAACCACGTGGTTCGTACAGGATCAATAGGGGCATCTCTACTCACCTCTTGAGCAGCCACGGGTGCATCTTAAAACTTTATTCCTGCGTTTCTTAGGACCTGATGTAGACTATCAGACCATGTAATTCTCAGACGACTACGTGGTCGTTTCCACCCAGCGGCCACGGGACTGAAATCGTAGGCGATGTGTCACCTTTTCTTTGCATGATTTTTATCATCTAAGCGTTCGCTGCGCTAATCATAGACAGCGCAGCAGTGCTGCCTAAGTAAAGAACGATGTTGGCACAATGTATTATTTCTTTCTTTCTTTTTTTGTTTTAGACCAGTGCACTTTGTATCGAAGGAGTTGTCGTAGAAACTTCGAAAAGGGCTCATTCGATTGGAAATTGGATGGGATTGTGTCCTTCTTAATAGCCGAAAAATATTGGAAAGCAACTAACACCCCTTCCAAGCCCACCGTTTCCCCAAACACATCCAATCAAAATTTTGAAATAGCCATTTTGTTCAACGTAATTGAAAGATTTGGAAATTCTGTCTTTGAGGTGGACACACCCCCCATAGCCCTCAGTGCAAGGGTTGTAAGCTATGCCCTGGGGGTATATAAGGTTTTTATAGAAAGCGTTGTCGTAGAATCATCAAAAAAGGCTCATTCGATTTGAAATTCAAAGGGCTAGTGCCCTTTTTAATAGACGAAAGTGATTAGAGGGCATCTAACCCTACTTTCACGCCCACCATTTCACAAAACACATACAATCAAAATTTTGAGATAGAAATTTTGTTCAACGTAGTTGAAAGTTCGGGAAATTAGGTCTTTGAGTTGAACCCCCCCTCCTCCTACAGACCTCAGAGCAAGGGTTGTAAGTTATGCCCTGGGGCATATAAGTTTTTTTTTATAAAAAGTGTTATCGTAAAAACTTCAAAAAGGGCTCATTCGATTAGAAATTGGAAGGGCTAGTGCCCTTTTTAATAGTAGAAAGTGATTGGAGGGCAACTAACCCTCCTATCACGCCCACCATTTCCCCAAACACAAACAATCAACATTTTGAGATATCCATTTTGTTCAACGTAGTTGAAATTTCTGGAAATCAGGCATTTGAAGACGATAACCCTCTCAGAGCCCTCAGGGCAAGGGTTGTAAGTTATGCCCTGGGGGCATATAAAATTATTTTAGAAAGCGTTGTCGTAGAAAATTCAAAAAGGGCTCATTTGATTGGAAATTGAAAGGGCTAGTGTCCTTTTAAATAGTCGAAAGTGATTGGAGAGCAACTAACCCCCCTGTCACGCCCACCATTTCCTCAAATACATCCAATCAAAATTTTCAGATAGCCATTTTGTTCGAAGTAGTTCAACATTCTGGAAATGATGTCTTTGAGGACGACAAACCCCCCACACCCCTCAGGGCAAACGTTGTAAGTTATGGCCTTTAGGCATAGAAGGTTTTTATAGATAGCGTTTTCGTAGAAACTTTAAAAAGGTCTCATTCAATTAGAAATTGAAGCGCTAGTGCCCTTTTTAATATTCGAAAGTGATTGGAGGGCAACTAACCCCCTTCTCGCCAACCATTTCCCCAAACACATCCAATCAAAATTCTGAGATAGCCATTTTGTTCAACGTATTTTAAAGTCTTGGAAATTAGGTCTTGAGGATGACACCCTCACATCCCTCGGCGCAAGGGTTGTAAGTTATGCCCTGGAGGCATATCAAATTTTTGTAGAAAGTGTTGTCGTAAAAACTTCAAAAAGGGTTCATTCGATTGGAAATTGAAAGGGCTAGTGCCCTTTTTAATAGTTGAAAGTGATTGGAGGGTAATTAACCCCGCTCTCACGCCCAGCATTTCCCCAAACACATGCAATCAAATTTTGAAATAACCGTTTTTTTTTCAACGTCGTTTAAAGTTCTAGAAATTCGGTCTTTGATGATGACAACCCCCCCCCCAACCCCCTGGGCAAAGGTTTTAAGTTATGCCCTATGGTTATGGTTTTTATAGAAAGCATTGTCGTAGAAACTTCAAAAAAGGGCTCACTTAACTGGGAATTGAGTGGGATAGTGCCTTTATTAATATTCAAAAGCGATCGGTGGGCGAATGCCCCCCCCCCCACGCTCATCATTTTGCCAAACACTTCTGATCAACATTTTGATATAGCCTTTTTTTGAACGTAGTTGAAGGGTCAGGAAATTATGTCTTTGAGGATAACGAATCCCCCCAGCCCTCAGGGCAAGGTTTTAAGTTATGCCCTGGGGGCATATAAGGTTTTTATAGAAAGCATGGTCATATAAACTTCGGAAGGGGCTCATTGGATTGGTAATCAGACGCTCTAGTGCTCTTTTTAAGAGTCAAGTGATCGGAGGGCAGCTAAACTGCCCCCCCCCCGCACACACCTCACAGTCTTGATCTAGAGCTTGTGGTATAAAGAACTCTTTTTTGGATAAAACCCTGTTTTTTATTGTGAGTGATTTCCCAGTGGACACTTATTTGAAGATTTTTATTTATAATCAGCTTATCTTTTGTTTGGTTATTTTGACCACTGTCATTTCCCCTGGGAACAATTATTTTAATTCATTGTTGCCGATTGGAGGTTGCCAATAGACGATTTTTTCCGCCGAATCTTGTATTAAAAAAATAGCCAAATTACTAGAATTCAGTCAATTTAAACCAAATTTCAACCGCGACAGTACCGCATGGATCGCTTGGGACCAAACAGAAGAGGGGAGAGAACCTGCCGGAAGCGCCATATAGGCACCTGCCGGTTTTACTTAGCCTTAAATTGCAGGGGATAGGTGAGCAGGTTTCGAAGCTTCCCCTACTCCCGGTGATATCTGTGCGGCTATTAAACCTTGTTTCTGACTAAGTGAGATACCTGCTGTATGTTTGTTTGCAACATACAATGCGGAGCCAGCAGCTTGTATGGTCTCCAATCTTGAACTTCTTATACCGTGCCTGGGCTGTGGGGAATGTTCACGCCGATATTGCGAAAACTGGTGCGGACTTTTTTAGCACTGATTCGTTCAGCCACAAAGAAAATATTGTGGAATTGTGGGATTTTGCAATCTGCACGAATCGCCCAAGTGATCGACAGAAAGCTGCAGATAACTGTCTGGACATGCTAAAAAATTTTGAAAAGTGTGATGAAAAGCAGATACCCCTACCCCGTTTCGTGCTGTACGAGCCTGACGAAGTACCAGTTATCGCAGGGGAATCAAGTGCTACACTTACTCGTAAAGTTAACGAACTGTGTGTCAAATTCGATAATTACGTCCGGTCGAAGCGCAACCCGCTGCCTTCTTTGTCTCAAGCCCCCAAACAATCATCCAAACCCTCTTTTGCCCTTATATTAAAGAATTCACCCAAAATGCTGAATGAACCCAAGGACCGCAAAATTTTTATTGATTCCTTGTGTGGTGACTCGAAGTCGGCGATAACAGAGCTGAGACCCGGGAAAATATACATGGCGCCTCGTTGTAAGTGATGAAAATGAAGCTACTGCTGTAGCTGATGCTATTAAATCTAAGGAACAATCGCTAAGCTTACAACTAAAAATTCCATTGTATTGTGGAATTTCCCGTGTCGTTCCTGACACCGTTACTGGCGGTCAGTTGCAGAACTTGATAACTCACTGTACCGAAGTCTCCCGTATCGGCAAAATTAGGTCCTACAAGCTTCAGTTCTATCGCGAAGAAGACTTATTAGCAGCCATTTCCTCGTCAGTGATAATCGAGTACGAGCGAATCCGCATTGATAAGTTTCTCCCTCTCCCTCCTGGCCGCTACAACTGCCAAGCTGACAGACATATTGCCCAGCACTGTAAAGCTCTTACTCGCTGTTCGCGCTGTGCACAGACAGGACATTCAAACAAGCTGGAAACCCCCTGTCAAAATAAAATGCAGTGTGCTCTGTGCAACCAAGCTGACCATCCTTGTTACTGCTACAAATGTCCTGTCGCACAGAAACTCATGAATCCCCTAAAATGAGCACTGATCTACGCGTTACGTCATAGAATATTAATGGCGGCGTCCCAGTGAAATTACCCATAATCCAAACTTTATGCGACACGAATGACGTTCTCTGTCTACAAGAGCACCTTCTCACTGCCGACAGTCTATGTTTGTTGAGCAAGACTGCTTCTACTGTCGTAATAAGTCGTGCCGATAGACACTCCGGGGCTGGTAGGCCGAGTGGAGGTACTGCTATTCTTGCTAGAAACGTCCTCATGCCCGAACACTTTCGCGACAGTGACTATTTTACGGCAGCCAAAATTCAGAATTATGTGGTGGTCTCAGTGTATTTACCCACCGATTACCGTAATGCTACATCAGACAGACAATTTGATCAAGCATGCGGCCAAGTCAGTTTCTTCGTGTCTGATTGTGAACTGTAAAACCTAGTAGTAATCCTTGCTGGTGATATGAACTGTAACCTTTTTGACGATAGTAGCAGTCGTGCTAATATCTGAATAGTATGTGCCTTCAGCTCTTGGCGGTCGAGAATACCCAATGTTTCACATATATCCATAACTCTGGTAGTACCTCTTCTCTGGACTTCTTCATCTGCTCGCCAAATGTAAAACTAGACTCAGGATCCTCACTTATTGCACCGAGTGGTCCAAGTCCAGACAATGATAGTAAATGGCATGAAACCACTGACTGGGCTTGTGTAGATATGTTTATGTTCCGGGCTGTTAGTGATTCTATTTTGAAAAAGATCAAAGTGCCATTTCATCTACTTTCCCAAAAAAAAAGCTATTAACCTTTGCAGAGAAGCTAATATTGCTGAATATTTACTGTGCAGAGATCGTTCACGCTCTAAGCACTACCAAGTAAGCTAGTGTATCCATACAAAGAGTACGTCTTGGAACGGAGAAGCATGGTTTGTCAAGTAATCTTGACCTTATTAATTTTTATGCTAAATCAAAATTCTATTTTCAGTTCTAGAAGGAGGGCGGAGCGCCATAACTAATTTTGGTAAATCATATTCATCTGAAAACAAAGTGATATTTTGCGAGAGCACTTAGGCAACGCCAGGCTAAATCAGTAGCAGAAGTATCAAGTAAAACCACATATAAACCTAATTTGGTATGGAAACTGCTCAAAAGAGATAATTCCAAAGCCTATAATGCTTTCAAAATTAACAGTGACCAGTAGTGTGGTTTCTTTAAAAGTGAATTTTCCGAGCCTGATCAATGCTTAGGCCAATGAACTAATCAAATAAATTTTATTGTTATTGGATCTGCGGTAACTGGATGCATTGCAAAGATATAAAAGACAACCTCGTGTGGTGTTGATGGCCTCTTTGGACAGCATTTAAGATGTCGGTCCTCTCTCCTAATTCAGCATCTGACCTTACTCTTTCATATGATATTCTGTTGTGGTATAGTTCCTGATTTGCTTATTACTGGTGTAAAAAACACGGTATTAAAGAGGGGAAATCCCAAAGACCCATCTTCTTCTTTGAAACCAATTATTGTGTCGCCGGTTTTATGAAATTTTTTTGAGTTACTAATTATTGACGAGACATCTGATAAGTGTTATACACCGGATAACCAATTCGGCTTCAAGAAAGAAGTAGGCCGTGACCATGCTCACCATTTGATTGCTAATTTACTTCTGCATACTCATGAAAATAATGAGGTATTATATTTTGCCTGGCTAGACGTATCTAGAGCTTTCGACACGGGCATACATCCACATATCTTATTGAGTGCTTATAAGCATGGAGTTAGTATTTCTATCATCAAATCGATACGTGATATGCATAAAAACCTAAATGCAAAAGTTAAGGTTACCATCTCACCTAGTACGGTGGAACTCACTCCTTCAATTCCAGTAAAAAAGGGCATTAGACAGGGCACTGTTATTTCTCCATCCCTGTTTAATAATACTGTCATTCTGCCACAACAGAAAGTTCTAACCACATGTATATTTAATGGTATTGATGTTTCGCTAGCTAACTATGCTGATGACATCCTTGATATTAGTAGAACAGCCTTTAAGAATTGAGGAAAATTTTTGAATTCTCGATAGGGAGTATAAACGTATTGGTCTTCGATTTAATGAGAGTAAGACTGAATTCCTGGGGTTCAATCACCGTTCAGATTGCCCGACAAATGTTCAGTTAGGTGAACATGTTATTAAAGCACAAGATACACTGACGTATCTTGGTGTACCGATTGGGTCAAATCTTTGCGCCACACGTCAACTTTTTAAAGATTTTTTTGCCAGAAAAGCTAGGAATGCGCACATAAGAGGATGTTTACTAGTTGCGTTAAAGTTTAAATTTAACCGCCGTATCTTAGCTAGCGTTTATAATGCATTTGCTGTTCCGCATCTACTTGCCCTTGCACCATTTTGGTCTCTTCTTACTGCTTCATATATTAGGGATATACGGAAGTCTTTCTACAAGTATGCGAAATATTTGCTAAGGCTGCCTCTCTGGACTAATAACAGCTCACTATCCTTGCGGTATGGAGTTGCAAGTTCAGTGTCCGCGGTACAGAAAAGAAATGAGAGATATCGGAGGCAGATTATTGGTGAAAGCACCTCTGAAATTGTCCGTCTTTGATAATATGTTTGTTCTTACATATAATTACCCCTATTTGTAATTTTTTTTTTCTTTTTGTCTGTTCTTCTCTGTTTTGGTTCTGTTTGTATTTGTCAGAATTTATTTGTTTTTTTTCCATTTTCTTTCTTTATACTCCATCAGTGCTGTATTTTACATTTATGATGGGCAATAAGTTTATACATACATACACACACCTGTTATTGTCTCGAAATGCATCTAATAGAAATTTTGAGACAGCCATTCTATTCAAAGTAGTCTAAATATCATATAATAAGGCTATTGGGGTTTATACAAACCCCAGAGATTAGGACACCCCCCACACACCTCTTATTGCCTGGAAATGCATCTAATAGAAATTTTGAGATACCCATTCTATTCAAAATAGTCTAAATACCATATAATAAGGCTTTTGGGAATTAAAGAAACCCCAGGGATTAGGAGCAAGGGTTGTAAGTTATGCCCAGGGGGTACTTAAAGGTTTTATGGAAGGGATGGTTGTTTAACTTTAGAAGAGGCTCAGTCTTTTTCCCTGAAAAAGACTATATCAATATAAAACGAACAGAAATTATAAAAAAAAATTATTTCCACAAAATAAGTTTTTCAAAAAAAAGTAAAGAACTCCATTAAACCAAAAATGAAAAAAAAAAAAAATAGAATCAAATAATCTACCAAGCATACAACTACCACAAATCAGTATCAATAAATAAGTGAAACCCAAAACAAACAGGAATTAAAATAAATAACAGAGTCATACTCAAAACGAGGAGAATTTAATATGAGAAGGGTTCTAAACCCCTATGCTTTCTAAAAGCCAGAATATAATTTGTACTTTACTGAAAAAATTCTTTTTTTATATGTGTATTAAACTGACAATGCAGGTTTTTTTTTCAGAAAATTCATTTGATTTTTTTTCAATAAAGTACAAATTATATTCTGGCTTTTAGAAAGTATTGGGGTTTAGAACCCTACTCATATTAATTTCTGCTCGTTTTGAGTTTGATTCTGTTATTTATTTTAATTTTTGTTTGTTTTTGGTTTCACTTATTTATTGATATTGATCTGTGGCAGTTGAATACTTGGTAGATTATTTGATTCTATTTTTGTTAATTTTTGGTTTAATGGAGTTCGTTCCTTTTTTTTTTGAAAAACTTATTTCGTGGAAATTATTTTGTGGTAAAGCTTTTTTTAACTGTTAAGATGTCGACATTGCTGATAAAATCAAACCAGCGGTGTCCCTATATTTTTCAGCGTATTTTGGCTTGAATCCTATCCAGCTTCTTCCAAGTCGTGGTGATAGTTGACCAGGCATCAACTTAAAAAAAAAAAACTTTTCCCGAGGGAAGTAAAGAGCGAAGTTGAAACTTAAAACGAACAAAAATTATTACTTCACTGCCTATCTAACACATATCAATCGTTTTGAGTTTCTTTTATTTATTGATGGTGACTTGGTGTTTTACGCTTAGAAGCCTATTTGACTTTATTTCTGCTGATTTTTTGCTTATTTGATCTCTTTACTTCTTTCAAAAACTTGTTTTGTGGAAAAAGTTTTTTAAACTGATTTTAATTTTCATCTTAATGCTCTAAGTCTTACAAGTAGCTGCAACAGATGTAGCAACAGTAGTAGTAGAAGCAAGTATACCAGCGGTAGTAGCATGCACATATTGCCTTTTGGTCAATTGATCTTCCCCTTTAAGCATTTTCTGAAAGTTTCGACTTAATACTCAAACCCATTCTTAAGATACACTATTTTGACAATGGGCATGCACATCGTGTCTGTGTCCAAGTTAACGGGAAGCGTAGCCAGACATTCAAGTCTGTACAGAAGTTTGGTAGGGATGCTACCAAATTATTTAATTGCACCATTTACTATGTGATGACGAGGACGACTACCCGACTGAACATTTAATTGAAGTTCAATGAAAGTTTTTTGAGTGACCCTGACGACTTAGCACTCACGATAAACACACTTGAAGAACTTGTTGCAGCACTGACAGTGATAAGAGAAGAAGCTAGCGAAGTTGAGCTCAACATCAGCTAGAGCAAAACGGGAATCATCTTTACTGATGCATAACCATCTCAACCACCCCTCCAGCAGTCAAAGCTTGTCAAAATCAAATAGCAGTCGTGAAAGACATCATCTACCTTGGCCCCATTCTGTCAAGTGATGGTTCACCAGAGAGCAAATTCAACGCACGAATCGCCAAGGCATCTTACGTCTTAGGTAGACTCAAAAAAAATTGGCGCAACCCTTTGTCAGCAAAAAGATGAACTGTCTGCCTCGTTCCAAAGTATCACGGGGAATCTCCTTTCTTTTGTCATGCGTGTTCTTCTTTTGAATTTTGTAAAAAAAAAAGGTTATAAGAACAATTAAAAGCTTAAAAGTATCGCCACACAAATAACCCATGTACAATTTTCAGAAAATTTCAGGTGGGATCAAAATAAACTTAGACCTTTCATCGAGACCCAAATTTTGTTAAATAAACACTATGTTTTTCGGGTTTTTCTAATTCTGCTGGCTCACACTGCACTGGCAGTGGCCATCCTTACAGACCCTAGTTCCACCAGTGCCTTCAGAAGCAAACAAGGCATCAGTGAGTAGCCTCCAAACTTCCCTCAGGTGGCCAGTTGCATAGATACTAACTTCAGGATGAGAGTCGTCTGAAGGGCTCTTCTCTCTCGTTCGTACGTCCTACAGAGCGTGTTCTTCGGTCTTCCTTGGTTACGGGTGCATTTTGGTTGCCAATGGAGCAGCATTTTTGGAAGTCTATAGTCCGGCATGCGGAGGCTATGTCTCAGGTATCGCCATCTTCGTTGTCTCACCACGGAGGCAATGTGTGATTTGCCTATGCGGGTACGAATCTTGCCGTTGCTGACATGATCACTCCAGCTGTGTTTAAGCTCCAAAGGTATGTTACAGCTCCAAATTTCCTATCTTATCACTCTTCCTTAGTTGTTGACTCTAGGCAATGATACACACTCACAAGCCAAGATTTGGAGTCAAATCTCTTAGTTAACGTTTATGGCACATTCAGAATTCATTCGATATGACCAGCGCGTTTTAGTAGGCCAAGGTTCTTTTTTCCACCTCAAAGAAGAATTTATTGGTCAGAGTAAAATCTTAGCTATATAAACAGTTAAAGAATTTAGGCCACAAAATAACTATCCTCAACTTAATTTCTTCAAATGAAAAAAATGATTTCTTCTTCATCTTCAACCGTCTTCTTCATGCTTGAAAAGCGTATTCCACTGAAATAAGTATTTTTATTTACTTTTTGGTTTACCACAGGCATTTACACAGAAATTAATTTCGGAAAGAAGTAGCGAGGAAGTTTTGGAATAAGGATAAGATATTAAAAAAGGAAAAATTAGGCGGATAAAAAATATTTAACTGGTGAATTTCATTTTTTACGACCAGAATACAAACTTGAGAAGAACTGTCCATACAGCACCTGTGGTTATCATTAAGTACCAAATCCTTTCACTTTTTTCATTTATCTACATAACTTTATTTTTAATAGTTGTATAATAAAATGTTTTTTAAGTCTTCCGAAGCTTTGGTTGCTCAAATATTAATTTATGAAGACGTAAAGAGTTTAACGAGTCTGTGCAGTGACCAGTTCAAGGACACGGGCCTGCACAGATGATAAAGTGAGAAGGTGCCATTCAGAATAAGGGCATTAAAAAATATTCAAAAAGAAAATCAGTCTATTTGAGTTATTGTTCAAAAACACCTGCAAGTTGTAAAATATATTGGCACTTTCCATACCAATTACCTCGTCCTAGCCCATCTCTAATAGACGTCAACATAATTTACTTAAAAAAGAATGCAGCTTCTATGACAGCTGCGCGCAGGGGCAAATTTCTGCTCTATGATATCAAAATATTTGAAGTAGACAGGACGATAGATTACTTTTAGTCTTTGGCTGGGCACAGTTCTTACCAGCCCCGAGATTTAAACAAGCTGTCTCAAGTTTTCAGAGGTATTAGTAGAAAGAACGGCTTCTAAAAGGCACTTTAATACTTCCTAAAAGTGAGATTTAGTAGTATAATAGAAAAACAGTCTCGTTTCTGTATGAACAAAACAAGCGAAAGAAAATGTAGCAATTACGCATAAGTAACATGAGATCCAGGATAAAACCAAAGAAATTCATCAACTAGGTATTTTTTCGTAATAAGTTAAGTGACTTAAAAAAAAGGAAATAAAAAAAGTCTAAAATTTGGAGATCTAAAATTTGGAGATTTAAATCCTTTCTCGAATCGAGTAAATGCAAGATTTAATAGGTCAATATTTAAACTTGATCATATCGATCCACAAATGTATTCAGTTTAATTCTTCCAATTTTACAGAAGAAAAAACGAAATCATGAATAATTGTACAAGTGAGAAAATAAGTACTACGCATGTCCTAAAAATGGTTTCTGGATAATCAGACTAAAACGTTAACATAAATTAAAGAGAAGCAGCTGATGATTTTATTGAATGAATTTTGAATGAAACAAGAAAAAACCAACACGGGCAAAATTCCTTTATAATTTAGATAGATACATTCGTAGCTCTGTAACTAATGGTTTAGAATGATTTGTCGCATAAAATAAAAAATTCGGGATGGCACTTATGCTATTTACCCCAAAATCTGAATAGAGTATGATAAGAAAACGTTAAGAATTAGGTCAAGAACTTTGATCCACACTTTAAGGTTTTAAAGATGTCGTCAAAATGTGAATTGTATTTGAAAAAAAAAATTGGCTTATAGCCTCACTCAAATCATTGGAGCTATGCTTTCAACATTTAGAGACCAATGAAGGTATTGAAACTAAAATTCCCGATTTTTTGTTTTAGATACAGAAGGACTGTATATAGGAGTTTGAATAAAAAAAGTTAGCAGAGCATAAGTCTGACCCTGAATCAATTCCTGAAAATTCTAGTTGCCTAAATCCAAGGCCGTACCCAGGGAGGGGGAGTACAGGGTTTGGCCCCCCCCCCCGCAATGTTTGTCTTACACGTAGAAACATAACAAAAATGTACATAAACAAATTTTTTATGCGTTTTTGCCTTCCTCCGGAGTGCTGTGACCCCCTAATGTGAAAATATAAAGCCCAAGTACACATAATAAAATTATGTGTACACATCAACATAAACGAATTACACTTATTTTCCAATAAAGCGTTCAAAACGCTCATGAACAGCATCACAAATAACTCCCAAAAAATGTTCCCTTAAATTAGAGTTCAACATAGTTTTCATCAAGTCTAGATCATTATTGTCCACTATTTTTCTCAGAAAGATCACTTTTTCAGATTCAAAATCACTGATATCACAAGAAAAAATATTTTCATACAGCTCAGCAACATTTTCAGATGTAACTTCTGATGAAATCAAACCGAACATAATATCACTAACAAGATCATCAACAAAATAAGATATGCCCAGGTGAAGAAGCTTACCCTTATCTGTTTGCTTCGAGCCCTTCAGAGCACAGCATTTGTGAATACTTTTACGACACCCAGAGACATAGTGTACAAGATATTTCACTAGCCTGGCGTCTGTGTCTTTCCAAGGGATCTCAGGTGTAGCGTGAAACTTCAACATAGCCTCAAATTTAGAACTTATTTGCTCCCGTTTCGCTCCAATTTTTTTCCCCGAATCCGTAACAAAGAAAACATTCGTCTCGTCAACACAACATGACAGATGGGTTTTCTTTTTTGCCTTGACGATCGAATCATGAACTGGGAAAAATCGTCGTCCATACTCTCGGATAGCACTCAAAACACTTGTGTTATCCTTGATATTTATCATTTTTGGAAAGGTCTGGTCGAACAAGTACAACATCTCTCGGTCATCTCTAGAATATACAATGTGAAGATTATACCCTTTATATAAAACACAAAAAAAGAAAATTATTAAATCGAAAAAAAGAAAATAAAACGACGAAACTCTAAGAAACCTAAAAAAAGAAAAAAAAGACTGCTCAATAAAATGGTGCAAACCAATAGTAGCCAACATTTTACGGATATAAAAAATTATAGTGAAACGGATTGTTTTCAACTAGAGCGTATGACTGAACAAATCATAATTCACTGTTGGCTATTACAAGTGCTAAAAATTTCTGCTAAATCTAGATACCTAAATTGAAGTCTGAGCTTTGAAATCATATCTTTTTGTTTGTTTTTTTGCTACAAAATATAAAAAAATGGAGAAAGAGCTAACAAACAGATTGAAACGTTTCCCAAATATGCCGAGGCTTATATTGAGCTATCAAAGATATGAGAAACGTCATATCGTAGTAGGACAAAAACTGGTTATCGATAAAGCGAGTTTCTATGCTAAAATGCTTGTTCGAGAAACCTGGAAACTTGGCAACAGCAATCAGGGCTTGTGAAAAAATTTTCAGCTTCTCAGAAACTTGTTTCAAAACATGTTGGAAGGCACTGAAATCATATGTGTTGATATTATTTAGTTCTCTAGAATACTAGCTAATTTGCATAACAGATTACTTTACAGACTAAACTTTTTTGGGCTCTCATTAAAGAAAATGGGAATAACGTACAGCGCTATCGTGGTTGCCTTTCTACATCATTTTCTTCAAGACATTTGGAGAAATTGTGAGCTAGTATTGTTATACAAAACTTGGCGCCCATGTCTTACTTTTTGAGAAACTCAGCTATCAGAAAAAGGTTCAATTATTCAAAAATGTTACCCAACAATTGACAAGTGCCGTCATATTTTCTTTTACTCTCTATGTATAATTGCAATCCTGGATTAGAAACTTCAGGTGCGAAAGTAAGTCACTTTCTTAGAAATTTCTACTTTTAGCGAGGCTTAGCTAACGTATAACCTCAAGTACTCAAAAACATTACTGAACACTCGGCTGGTGTCATCAGATTCTCTTTTACTCCCTATATATAATTGCAATCCAAATTAGAAATTTCATGCACAAAATTTCGATCAACAGTTATTTGTTAGCCAAAATATTGCTCTTCTAATAAAATAAGAAAAACATAAATAAATAATATAAAATAATAAAATAAGAAAAGGCAAGCAATTTTTGGTTAAAAATTTTGGTGAATTACAAAGCCAGAGAAATAAGGTAATAAGAAAATAGGAAATAAGGAAATAAAATAAGCTTACATTTTAATGTAAGGCAGAGAAAGAGCTATATTCAAAAAATCTGATTCCAGCAAGGATTCCATTTGACGTAAACCATAGGAAGTGGCTGCTACTTCTGAGATTGATTTGAGAGCTTCCTCAGCAATTTGATTTCTATTACTATGTCTGTCATACAATTGAATTTCAATTTACCAAAATGTGTAACAAAGCCTTCAGAAATGATTTGAGAAAGACGGCTTGTTTTACTTGTGATTCTTTTAAGTACACTACAGCATCTAAGCGATGGTTGTTTCACAGCGTTGATATAAGCACTAAGTACTTCAAGAGTTTTTAAATCACTTTTAATATCTGTTTTTCCCACTCTCCAGTGAATATTATTTAGAAGACTCAAGCTCCAATCTAAAGGAGCTGAAATACTATCATCGACAGTAATTTTGGAGCTTTTTAATGATTCTTTGCTTTGACGAATCAACTCGTTTAAATTCAAAATACTTTCATCTCTTTTTATTCTTTTCTTCTCAACTTCTGCATCCACCACACTTGATTAATCTTCACTTTCAGGTTCACTTGCATAGTCATAGCTCTGAAAAACATCAGACGATCGACTGAGAGGGCGACTAGAACAGGAGCTTGATGATGGGGAGTAATAGGAGCATCCAGGACTAGGAGAAACTGGTATACCAAAAATATTATAGTCCCCAGGACTTTTCTCTCTTCTTGAACGAACTTCTTCCTCGATTGCAAGAAAGCTTGGGCTTGATATACTGAACCGTTTCTTCTTTTTGGAAAAATCTCTATCATATTCTTCATCACTTTCACTTTCTTCTACTACAGTTACAGTTACTTCAGATTTTGGTTTTACAGTAAAGCAGCCATCAAACTCATTTTCTATCGCATAGTTTTCGATTATTTGCAACAAGCTATTATGTAGTCCTAGTTTGTAGAGGGTATTTAAGGAGTCTTCAGAGAGCTGTGGCTGCAAGAACGCGTTCAGAATAAAATTCCGGAATTCATCTGACAAAGTCAAGTCTGTCATAGCGTTATATAGCACAATTAACATATTCTGGTCGGTTTGACTTATCACATTCTTCCTTGTATAAAACGCAATAGCATGCACCATGTTCTTCCAAACTAAAACAAAATGAAGAAACAGAACATTAACATTAAACGTAAATTCAAGATCAAATACACTAAAGAGGATGCATATACAGCATTTTGACACTAGTAAGATGTCATTCTGAAAAATGGCTCTTGTTAAAACTTCTACAGATTCTTTATTAGCATTAAATTCCTTTGCATTAATATTAGCACTAAATCTATTACTTGAAAGAAATAATAAATTAATTTTAACCAAAAAATTCTAATTCAAAACAAATTTACGAAAAGAAACGTTCAACTTTTCTGATAAAAATAACATAAAAGAGAACACAAAAATATATCACAAACCAGCCGAGCAAAGAACCATTCCATGAGAAAATGGAAATGTATGAGAGTTTCGAAAGTTTTAAAGGAATTTAATAAAATATAGGCTAAACAAATAGAATGTCCACAAACTAGTAAAAGTAATTTTACACACTGACTACTGAATGGTAGAAAGCAACAGAGAAAATAAAGATCTAGGGGGGAGGCATTCTCTCGCAATATTTCACCTATGTAGAGGAAAGAAGATAACTTCACCTATGATTCACTAATTGGACATTCGGCAAGTCTGTGATTGAATAAGCTATTTTTCTTTCAGTCTTAATAATTAATTATTTTTTCTGCATTTGTGGACATATGCATAGTGCATAGTCCTTAATAATTTTACGCCTTTGTGGACTTTTCTATGTCATAAAAAGTGCTGCCTATCAAACAGTTTCTCGTAAACTGTAAGAAAAGAAACGCTGTGCTAACAGTAACCGAAAATTTTCCAGGGAATTTTATTTCCCCAGGGGTCGTAACTAGTTACATCGATGGACATAGAAGATTAGGAAAGGACTCATATGACCTAAAATTGAAAGCTCTAGTCCTGCTTTTAAGCAGCCTACTAAAAGAGATTCTGCAACACAGAAATATGGATCTCTGCCATTTGTCCCCTAAAACATAATTTTGGCCCGACTGGGGCCAATGTTCTATTGAGCGAAAATTTTAATACATCGAATTTAGAACCATCAAAAAGTTATATTCAATACCGAGATAGGTTCATTATTAAATTTAGCCAAAATTCTTTGTATTCGGGTTCCATAGAAGATGTCCCCGATGGGGGTTAGTTCCGTGTTAAATATTTCCAAACCAGGATATTTTTTAAAAATTTACCAATGAAAAATTCTTAAAACTTCGTGTAATTTTCGTAAAAGAGCGGAAAACACTGAAAACCTGCGTGTTGAAGTTGTTGAAGTTCAACATGTGCCGGAATGGACGTTTCAAGTTCCTAAAATTTTTTTTTAATTCCCGTGAAAAGTCCTTCGGATCGACATGAAAGGGATATTGACTCCTCCTCCCTAGCCTTAGACATAGATCCAGGGGGAGAGAGCAGATAGGGTTAACCCAACTCCTCTAGACTCCCAAAGAATAAACATCACTATATTCATTGTGTTTCAATTAACAATCCCGAAATAGATTAACTAGCCCACGGTACACATTGCACCCATGATTTCACTATATGCATCTATTTTGAATTAATTTGTCAGTAACATAAAACGTATCATTCTCAGTTCAAAAATAGCTCATTACGTTCACAAGTTTGAACAAGCTCCCCCTCCCAACAAAAAAAAAATACCCTTGATTCGTGCCTGTCGGACACCCCTTCACACGGAAAAATATGTTTAAAATAAACATGAAATATGGGTTCTGATGGCTGGGGGGTGACACCCTTCCTGCTGTGGAAATGTTGCTTCAATGGGAAACATTAGTTTTGGAGATACCAAAGTAATGTAAAGTTGAATTCAAGAGTAAGGAAAGGTGGCCTTCATCACACTTAGAAAGCTTCTATTTTATTGTTTAAAGTAAACATACCTAAATGAGCCCTTGTTTTCAAAGTCTTTCTATACAAAAGTTAAGCTTTATCATAAAAACAGGGGAAAATGAGGGCAACAGTCTCCTCAATATTCTAATGATGGATATTATATAAAAACATACAGTAATTAAATAAAAAGGCTAACTAATAAGAACTAAGAGTTGTTTAATTTCCTTTTAAAGATGAATGCGCTGAACAATTGTTCAGAAAAATTTTACAGTGAGCGAGTATTGCAGAAAAATGACAGGAAAAAAAAGATCAACCAGTTTTTCCTATGTTTCAACAGCTTTTCAAAATTAGGCAATATAAATAAAACTACTACTACTAACATCTCACTGCAGCACCAAGCTCCCTGAGTTCAACACAATTGTGCACGCTCCTCCTACGTCCCATACTATATCCAAAATTTAATTTCCCAGTACCCACTTGAATTTATTGTTTTTTTCTAAGAAAAGAAACAAAGAGCAGGTATTAATTTTCAGACCTTTCTTAAATAAATCTAGTCACACATTTAGTTTTTGCAACTCAGCACTAGGTTATTTTAGAGCATTAAATATCCAAAAAACAAAGCTGATTGAATTAATGTCCTATGCTTTTGAATATGCACAGAACCCACATGGGTGTAGAATAGCAAATCTTACTTCTGCTGTTCCTTGGGTATATATCAATTTTATTCATCAGGATAGATACCCCTCCCGCTCTGAACTTGCATCGGAAGAAATCCTTTCCACTCAATTTACACAAAAGAAGTGTCGCTGTATCCCGTACTTTCAGATCTTCATTCTCACACAGCTCGAGAATTCTACTTGCTCCGTAGTCCCCACACTGCAAAACTGACAAATAGGAAATGACAGCTGGTCTTGACAGTCTTGACAAAAAAATATAGACTTTTTTTGGATGATATTCATTGTTATTTTTCAGGTCAACTTGAGGAGGTTCAAATCTAAATTAAAAAATACTATTTGTGTCAAGATTTTCAAAAGGTTGTATGTTATTAAAAATTGTTAAAAAAGTTTCTCCAGCATACAAATAGCATTCCAAACAATTGATTCTTATAGAAAAAAACAAAAAAATTTAAAACATTAAAACATTTTTTCCTATGAAACAGATTATGTCAATAAATACCACCCAGAAATTAATTTGACACTTTCCCACAAAATAAGTTTATCAAAGACAAGTAAAAGTGCTCCATTAAACCAAAAATGAGTAGAAATAAAGCCAAATAATCTTCCAAGTGTAAAACTACCCCAAATCACTATCAATAAATAAATAAAACTCGAAACAAACAAAATAACTATTAATAGCCGAGTCAAACTCAAAACGAGTAAAAATTAATATGGGCAGGGATGACGACCCTCATGCCTTCCTAAGACCAGAAGATAATTTGCACTTTGCTGAAAAAAAAATGAACTTGGATTGTCAGTTTAATATACATATATTGATATTTATTCCTTGAAGTCCTAATAATTTTTGACTTATTAAAGTTAAAAGTGAAAACATTTAAAATGTGTTTTGTTTTCAGTAAAGTGCAAATTATGTCCGTTTTTGAGAAGGCATGGTGGTTGTCAGCTCTACTGATGTTAGTTTCTGCTCGTTATGAGTTTGACTAGGTTATTTATTTTAATTTCTATTTATTTTGGGTTTCATTTGTTTATTGATGGTGATTTGTGGTAGATGTTTTTTCAACTGAAAGTAAGGAGCAGCATTTAAACTTAAGACTAACAGAAATCATTCCATATATAACAGTCATTCCGTCGACCCCCTCCTCAACCAACATTCTTTACGCTATAGTCTTAGTGTTCTTTAAAAATAATTCTCATACCAATTCAATGTCCCTTGTGTTTGAGCAGTCTCTCTTAAAGAATTGTGACAGAAGTTATACTTTAGCGTAAAGAGCAAGGGCTTAGGAAGGGTAAGTCCTCTTATATGCTGAATAATTTCTGTTTGTTTTAATGTTGCTCCTTACTTTCCGTTGAAATTTTTTTTTAATTTGGTTCTTGACCGCTTTCAAATCATGCAAGGAAATTCCCTTCCCCCCACCCCCGTATAAATCCCCCCGGAAAAATCTCTTCGTGTCCCCCCTCAGAAAGAAATTCTCCCCAATCAAAAAGAATTCCGTGTTTTTCCCAATAGAAGATAATATATGTAGCCAATCGGCAAATTGTGTAACTTACAGCCCTTTCCCCACGGGTTGTGGGGGGGGGGGGTCATGTCATTCTCAAAGGCATATTTGTTGGACCTTTCATCCATGCTGGATCAAAGGCCTATCTAATATTTTGATTGGATGTCTTTGGGGGAAAATGGGTGCAGGATGGGGACCAATTTGCCTTCCAGTCTTTTTGGTCACTTGAAAAGGGGAACAAAACTTTTTATTTCCGTTTGAATTAGCTCTCTCCCGATTTTTCAGGACTATAGTTCGGTAAAATCACCCTTGTGGAAAATAATTAATATGCATCCGTGATCTTTCTTCTGGCAAAAATAAAAAAATCCACATTTTACTAGGTAAAAGCTTGAAACTTCTACAGTAGGGTCTCTGAAATGCTGGATCTGACGATGTGGTTTTCATTAAGAACGCTTGACTTTTTATGGGTGTTTCCCTCCTTCCTCGAAAATCATGCAGATTTTATCACGCTTGTAGCCTTTGATGGGTAACATTAAGCTTAATGAATTTTACATATTTGGAATCAACGTAAATATTTAATTCTTTTGATGTACCAATTGTTATCCAAATTTCGTTTTTTAGAGTTTTGGCTACTGTTGGGCTCAGTCGCTCCTTGCTCACAATTTGTTACCATGCACCTGTTTACCATTTGTTTATAAGCTTTTCAGATTTTCTCACGCTTGTAGCCTTTGATGGGTAACATTAAGCTTAATGAATTTTACATATTTGGAATCAACGTAAATATTTAATTCTTTTGATGTACCAATTGTTATCCAAATTTCGTTTTTTAGAGTTTTGGCTACTGTTGGGCTCAGTCGCTCCTTGCTCACAATTTGTTACCAAGCACCTGTTTACCATTTGTTTATAAGCTTTTCAGATTTTCTCACGCTTGTAGCCTTTGATGGGTAACATTAAGCTTAATGAATTTTACATATTTGGAATCAACGTAAATATTTAATTCTTTTGATGTACCAATTGTTATCCAAGTTTCGTTTTTTAGAGTTTTGGCTACTGTTGGGCTCAGTCGCTCCTTGATCACAATTTGTTACCATGCACCTGTTTACCCTTTGCTTATAAGCTTTTCAGATTTTCTCACGCTTGTAGCCTTTGATGGGTAACATTAAGCTTAATGAATTTTACATATTTGGAATCAAGGTAAATATTTAATTCTTTTGATATACAAATTGTTATCCAAATTTCGTTTTTTAGAGTTTTGGCTACTGTTGTGCTCAGTCGCTCCTTGCTCACAATTTGTTACCATGCACCTGTTTACCATTTGTTTATAAGCTTTTCAGATTTTCTCACGCTTGTAGCCTTTGATGGGTAACATTAAGCTTTATGAATTTTACATATTTGGAATCAACGTAAATATTTAATTCTTTTGATGTACCAATTGTTATCCAAATTTCGTTTTTTAGAGTTTTGGCTACTGTTGGGCTCAGTCGCTCCTTGATCACAATTTTTTACCATGCACCTGTTTACCATTTGTTTATAAGCTTTTCAGATTTTCTCACGCTTGTAGCCTTTGATGCGTAACATTAAGCTTAATGAATTTTACATATTTGGAATCAACGTAAATATTTAATTCTTTTGATGTACCAATTGTTATCCAAGTTTCGTTTTTTAGAGTTTTGGCTACTGTTGGGCTCAGTCGCTCCTTGATCACAATTTTTTACCATGCACCTGTTTACCATCTGTTTATAAGCTTTTCATATTATCTCACGCTTGTAGCCTTGATTGGTAACATTAAGCTTAATGAATTTTACATATTTGGAATCAACGTAAATATTTAATTCTTTTGATGTACCAATTGTTATCCAAATTTCGTTTTTTAGAGTTTTTGCTACAGTTTGGCTCAGTCGCTCCTTGCTCACAATTTGTTACCATGCACCTGTTTACCATTTGTTTATAAGCTTTTCAGATTTTCTCACGCTTGTAGCCTTGATGGGTAACATTAAGCTTAATGAATTTTACATATTTGGAATCAACGTAAATATTTAATTCTTTTGATGTACCAATTGTTATCCAAATTTCGTTCTTTAGAGTTTTGGCTACTGTTGGGCTCAGTCGCTCCTTGCTCACAATTTGTTACCATGCACCTGTTTACCATTTGTTTATAAGCTTTTCAGATTTTCTCACGATTGTAGCCTTTGATGGGTAACATTAAGCTTTATGAATTTTACATATTTGGAATCAACGTAAATATTTAATTCTTTTGATGTACCAATTGTTATCCAAGTTTCGGTTTTTAGAGTTTTGGCTACTGTTGGGCTCAGTTGCTCCTTGCTCACAATTTGTTACCAAGCACCTGTTTACCATTTGTTTATAAGCTTTTCAGATTTTCTCACGCTTGTAGCCTTTGATGGGTAACATTAAGCTTAATGAATTTTACATATTTGGAATCAACGTAAATATTTAATTCTTTTGATGTACCAATTGTTATCCAAATTTCGTTTTTTAGAGTTTTGGCTACTGTTGGGCTCAGTCACTCCTTGCTCACAATTTGTTACCATGCACCTGTTTACCATTTGTTTATAAGCTTTTCAGATTTTCTCACGCTTGTAGCCTTGATGGGTAACATTAAGCTTAATGAATTTTACATATTTGGAATCAACGTAAATATTTAATTCTTTTGATGTACCAATCGTTATCAAAATTTCGTTTTTTAGAGTTTTGGCTACTGTTGGGCTCAGTCGCTCCTTGCTCACAATTTGTTACCATGCACCTGTTTACCATTTGTTTATAAGCTTTTCAGATTTTCTCACGCTTGTAGCCTTTGATGGGTAACATTAAGCTTTATGAATTTTACATATTTGGAATCAAGGTAAATATTTAATTCTTTTGATGTACCAATTGTTATCCAAATTTCGTTTTTTAGAGTTTTGGCTACAGTTGGGCTCAGTCACTCCGTGATCACAATTTTTTACCAAGCACCTGTTTACCATTTGCTTCTAAGCTTTTCAGATTTTCTCACGCTTGTAGCCTTTGATTGGTAACATTAAGCTTTATGAATTTTACATATTTGGAATCAAGGTAAATATTTAATTCTTTTTATGTACCAATTGTTATCCAAATTTCGTTTTTTAGAGTTTTGGCTACTGCTGGGCTCAGTCGCTCCTTGCTCACAATTTGTTACCATGCACCTGTTTACCATCTGTTTATAAGCTTTTCAAACTCCGTCAATTTTAATCGGCGTACTTCCAAAGTGCACGCTGTCGCTGGAAAAAATATTTTGGGGTGCATCCGCCGCCGTCTGTTTAAGATGCAATAGAGGATTGGCGCTGATTTTTTTTTTTTTACTGGCGTTGTACCGGGGTCTTAATTAATCCCTTGTTTACGCTTTGTATCATTTTGAGCGCCTCAAAATATAGGAGAATTTGCTCTAATTCATGTCGTGCGTATTCAACATCTCATCTTTAATTCCCCTTCTTCTTTTTAAAATAGACTATAAATAGCATTAGTAATTATCATATTATAACTTAAAAACTAGGTTTCATATAGGTACTTACACAGGAAATATTCTGGAGAAAATATACTACAAATAGGCAAATTGTGTAGAGAACACACATAATTACAAGAAAAACCTTAAGAATGCCATGATTTCAGAGGGGTTACTGGGCCTGGAGATCCGCCTATGGGCAGATGCCTGATGTCATGTAACGCGAAATTAGTCCAGATATGAAGACTAACGGATAATCACATCAGTTAACTTGACAGAGAAATTTGAATTGTCTTATGAAAGGCAGAACTCTTCCTAAAGTTAGAAAAGCGTCTAGTTTATCGTTTTTACTGTTTTATTTTTTTAATTCCTCTTTTTATAGTCAGCAAGATGGATACAAAAGAAGATGAAAGAATAGTGTATGTGATTTCGAAGCTCAGCAGCTCAAATCCAGAAAAAGTGCTCAGTGGGCTGATTGAAATCCGCACTCGAATAATAAAAAGCAGAGAAGGAATTGAGAAATTTCTAGAATGTGGAGGGATAGAACCAGTAATTAAGCAGCTAACGAAAACAAATCGCAAGATCATGGATGTCTCACTTAGTATCTTAGGAAATTTGGCTTTGGAACCACAAGTCCGTTCAATGGTAAACCTTTGGTGTCAACCTTAATTAATTAAATATGCTATAATTTTTTAGTATAATCACATTACCACATTTTAGTTTCATGACCGTTTTCTCACATCTTGGCCAGTGATTTAAAAGGTGGTCTGTGATTTTTTTTTTTTTTTATTTATTTATTTTTTTTTTGTAAATTAACTATTTCTTCCCACATACCTGATCTAAATATCCGTTCTAACTGTAAAGTACATAATTCTGCCCACATACCTAAACTAAGTATCTGTGCTAAACTATTCAAGCTATACTAGATTATTTGGTTCAGTTTATTTCCATAATCTTTGTGGGTTAGCATGATATCTGGGGTTTGTGATTTTTTAAAATATAATGCTGTTTGTTTTCTGGAGATCTGACCTTTTGATGCTAAAATTGGTTTCAATATATATCCAAAAGGATTAAAAAAAAATATTTTTCTCCACAAACAGCTGATAGTTAATAACAGTCAAAACCATAGAAATTATTTTCTTTTTAATTTTTCTTCTCTTCTGTAAAACTTATACACCGTGGCATAATGAAAGCCTTTTGAAATTTTGCAGCCAATGCCTGACTCAATTAGTTGAGTTTCTCTTCCTTTTTTTATACAAGGTCATGAGGCCTTTTAAATTTTCAGTAAAACTCCTCTCTTAGATTCCATTGAGCAGAAATCTAGTGCTCTTGTGCATAACCTTATCTGCTTTCAGCAGCTGTATATCTCTTTTTAGCTTTAAGGATTGAAAGCAGGGGCGTAACTTACTATGGGGCAGGGGGCTAACTGCCTCTCCCAGACCTTGATTTGCTTCCCCTCCCTCGACCCATGTTTGCCCCTCCAGCTGAAATTTGGTTTCTTCAAAAATTTTGTCAAAACTAAGATAAGCCTGCATAATTCAAGAATCAACAGAAACTTTCTTTAGTATATATTTATCTTCATATTACTATTAAGTATCTTTAAAGTGCTTTTGTAGTACTATACCTTTATGGTACTAAATGGCAGATTTTTAATTTTTTACTTCCATTTTTCGCTTGATTTGGGAAAATTGGCTCCCACTTTGGGGCCCGCCTCCCGGCGGTTGACGACATTACGCCACGGTCGAAAGGCTTACGAAAATATACTATGGCTATTCAGAAAAAAAGTAGTTTTCTGTTTGGAGCAAGAATAATTGAAAAAAGTACTACTCCTTTAAATATTCCCTGTCCAATTCGGAATACTTGTCTAATTGGTGTATCAGCTTATTAATGCCCCCTTTATTATATTCTGCTGCTTTTTTCATGTATGCATATGTTCGTTTCTTAACTTTTGTAATGCTGTTGAATCACATTCAAAAATATATTGTTAATATACCCAAAGCATGTGCTCTCTTCCATAATCAATGCAATAACATCGAAAATGTAATGTATCTTCTATTATCATTTTTTATGGCCTTATCTTGTTTTTCAGGAGTCGTTCTTAAAGAATTGGGACAAAAAGTCAATCTTGTCCATAAAGGGACACCCGTACAGGGACTTCAATTTTTATCCTGGAGAAAAGGGCAATATATGTTTCCCTAGTCCGTACAAAAGAGCAGGGCTATATGCTCCTTTTTTTTATTCTTGTCACCCGACAGGCCCAGCTGTGAGTCAGTATGTACAAAAAATTCAAGGTGAGAACTAAAACATATCTCAGATACATTTATCCATCATTTGCCAAGATACATTACATTTCTAAAGAAAAAAAGTATGACAGATACAAGTAGAATCGCTTCAGAGACTGGGAAAATAACTTTAAGTCTGATTGCAATACTTTCAAAAAATCCCCCGAATCTCCCGATTTCATTTCCTTGTCGCATCGCTACTCTAAGTATCATAGTGGCCGGAAAAACTATAATATTGTCTATAATTTTTGGCTATGTCCTTCTATCTGTGTAATTATCACGTCTGTGCTTCTTCAATTTTCGTCTCAAAAGGTGAATGAATTTAAATATTTCCAGGTTAAAAACACGTCCCTAGTTAGTCACCTCGCTCAGATTGCAAAATCCATTCGAAATGAATCGATACTATGTCGTGCTTATTGAACTATTGGCAATTTAGCTGAGGATAAGGACCTTTGCTCTGCTTTTTTTGAATACAAGACGTCCAAAATTATTATGGAGGCCATTATCGGCGGTGTACTAATAAATGAAGATCTGCCATTTTCCTCTACACGCAGGAGAACTGAAGAATACTGTTTAAAACTTGCTTGTCGTGTAGATTCCACCCATATTCAAAGTCTGAAAAATAATGGAGATGATAATAAAGAACAGACAGGAAAATTGAAAACTGAAGAAACCATTCAAATGGCAGTGTGAGCTCTCAGGTACTACCTTTTCTTTCTTTCTTTTTTGTGTTCAAAATCTATATTCAAAAAATCTGATTCCAGCAAGGATTTCATTTGACGGAGACCATAGGGAGTGGCTGCTGCTTCTGAGATTGATTTGAGAGCTTCCTCAGCAATTTGATTTCTATTACTATGTCTGTCACACTTACATTTGAATTTCAATTTACCCAAATGTGTAACAAAGCCTTCAGAAATGATTTGAGAAAGACGGCTTGTTTTACTTGTGATTCTTTTAAGTACACTACAACATCTAGGCAATGGTTGTTTCACAGCGTTGATATAAGTACTAAGTGCTTCAAGAGTTTTTAAATCACTTTTAATATCTGTTTTTCCCACTCTCCAGTGAATATTATTTAGAAGACTCAAGCTCCAATCTAAAGGAGCTGAAATACTATCATCGACAGTAATTTTGGAGCTTTTTAATGATTCTTGGCTTTGACGAATCAACTCGTCCAAATTCAAAATACTTTCATCTCTTTTTATTCTTTTCTTCTCAACTTCTGCATCCACCACACTTGATTCATCTTCACTTTCAGGTTCACTTGCATAGTCATATCTCTGAAAAACATCAGACGATGGACTGAGAGGGGGACTAGAACAGGGGCTTGATGGAGGGGAGTAATAGGAGCATCCAGGACTAGGAGAAACTGGTATACCAAAAATATTATAGACCCCAGGACTTTTCTCTCTTCTTGAACGAACTTCTTCCTCGATTGCAAGAAAGCTTGGGCTTGATATACTGAACTGTTTCTTCTTTTTGGAAAAATCTCTATCATATTCTTCATCACTTTCACTTTCTTCTACTACAGTTTCAGTTACTTCAGATTTTGGTTTTACAGTAAAGCAGCCATCAAACTCATTTTCTATCGCATAGTTTTCGATTATTTGCAACAAGCTATTATGCACACTGACTATAATATTATATATTATACACACTGACTACTGACTGGTAGAAAGCAACAGAGAAAATAAAGAATTAGGGGGGGAGGCATTCACTCGCAAGATTTCACCTATGTAGAGGAAAGAAGATAGCTTCACCTATCATTCACTAATTGGACATTCGGCAAGTCTGTGATTGAATAAGCTATTTTTCTTTCAGTCTTAATAATTAATTTTTTTTTTCTGCATTTGTAGACATAAGCATAGTGCATAGTCCTTAATAATTTTACACCTTTGTGGACTTTTCTATGTCATAAAAAGTGCTGCCTATCAAACAGTTTCTCGTAAACTGTAAGAAAAGAAACGCTGTGCTAACAGTAACCGAAAATTTTCCAGGGAATTTTATTTCCCCAGGGGTCGTAACCAGTTACATCGATGGACATAGAAGATTAGGAAAAGGCTCATATGACCTAAAATTGAAAGCTCTAGTCCTGCTTTTAAGCAGCCTACTAAAAGAGATTCTGCAACACAGAAATGTGGATCTCTGCCATTTGTCCCTTAAAATATAATTTTGGCCCAACTGGGGCCAATGTTCTACTGAGCGAAAATTCTAATACATCGAATTTAGAACAATCAAAAAGTTATATCCAATACCGAGATAGGTTCATTATTAAATTGAGCCAAAATTCTTTGTATTCAGGTTCCATAGAAGATGTTCCCGATGGGGGTTAGTTCCGTGTTAAGTATTTCTAACATGTTATGGTAACACGGTAACGCTTCTAGGAGATTAAAATAAATAGAGGATACAATTTGTGATTGAGAATCTCGGGTTGAGAGGGTTCATGTCAGTAGAAATCAAAATTCTAAAAAAGAGAATCAATGACAATTTATACATACAAGATTTTTTTTTCACTGACTCCAAACCAGGATATTTTTTAAAAATTTACCTATGAAAAATTCTTAAAACTTCGTGTAATTTTTGTAAAAGAGCGGAAAACACTGAAAACCTGCGTGTTGAAGTTGTTAAAGTTCAACATGTGCCGGAATGGAGGTTTCAAGTTCCTACAAAATTTTTTAAATTCCCGTGAAAAGTCCTTCGAATCGACATGAAAGGGATATTGACTCCTCCTCCCTAGCCTTAGACATAGATCCAGGGGGGGAGAGCAGATAGGGTTAACCCAACTCCTCTAGACTCCCAAAGAATAAACATCACTATATTCATTGTGTTTCAATTAACAATCCCGAAATAGATTAACTAGCCCACGGTACACATTGCACCCATGATTTCACTATATGCATCTATTTTGAATTAATTTGTCAGTAACATAAAACGTATCATTCTCAGTTCAAAAATAGCTCATTACGTTCACAAGTTTGAACAAGCTCCCCCTCCCAACAAAAAAAAATACCCTTGATTCGTGCCTGTCGGACACCCCTTTACACGGAAAAATATGTTTAAAATAAACATGTAATATGGGTTCTGATGGCTGGGGGGTGACACCCTTCCTGCTGTGGAAATGTTGCTTCAATGGGAAACATTAGTTTTAGAGATATCAAAGTATTGTAAAGTTGAATTCAAGAGTAAGGAAAGGTGGTCTTCATCACACTTAGAAAGCTTCTATTTTATTGTTTAAAGTAAACATACCTAAATGAGCCCTTGTTTTCAAAGTCTTTCTATACAAAAGTTAAGCTTTATCATAAAAACAGGGGAAAATGAGGGCAACAGTCTCCTCAATATTCTAATGATGGATATTATATAAAAACATACAGTAATTAAATAAAAAGGCTAACTAATAAAAAACAAGTTGTTCCTTTAATTTCCTTTTAAAGATAAATGCGCTGAACAATTTTTCAGAAAAATTTTACAGTGAGCGAGTATTGCAGAAAAATGACAGGAAAAAAAAAAGATCAACCAGTTTTTCCTATATTTCAACAGCTTTTCAAAATTAGGCAATATAACTAAAACTACTACTACTAACATCTCACTGCAGCATCAAGCTCCCTGAGTTCAACACAATTGTGCACGCTCCTCCTACGTCCCAAACTATATCCAAAATTTAATTTCCCAGTACCCACTTGAATTTATTCTTTTTTTCTAAGAAAAGAAACAAAGAGCAGGTATTAATTTTCAGACCTTTCTTAAATAAATCTAGTCACTCATTTAGTTTTTGCAACTCAGCACTAGGTTATTTTAGAGCATTAAATATCCAAAAAACAAAGCTGATTGAATTAATGTCCTATGCTTTTAAATATGCACAGAACCCACATGGGTGTAGAATAGCAAATCTTACTTCTGCTGTTCCTTGGGTATATATCAATTTTCTTCATCAGGATAGATACCCCTCCCGCTCTGAACTTGCATCGGAAGAAATCCTTTCCACTCAATTTACACAAAAGAAGTGTCGCTGTATCCCGTACTTTCAGATCTTCATTCTCACACAGCTCGAGAATTCTACTTGCTCCGTAGTCCCCACACTGCAAAACTGACAAATAGGAAATGGACAGCTGGTCTTGACAGTCATGCCTCGAGGAAAAAAGTTTGTCTTTTGCTGTTTAAACCCACTCTTCAATGTTATTATTTTCTGAAAAGTAGTGACTATACGTTTCTAAAGCGATTTTCAGAATTGCAGTACTCTCCGACTTCAATGCCTCGGTGAGAACAAGCAAAAGTCCTTCATGGAAAGTCGTCCGACTCTGGCTTTTCGTATGACCAAGTTCTCTAAAAAAAAGTAAATTTGATCTTTTATACAGTAGATAATTAATATCCTCACTATTTTCATACAATTTTTTTTTATTCTTACCACATCCTCTCAACCTTCTTGCCTTTTCTAATTAAGTTATAAAAAAAACTGTTGCTAGGAAAATAAATACAAAGTTTAGAACCTGAAACGAGCAGAAATAGTCTTATAATAAGTTAACCTTAAAACAAATAGAAACTACCGCAAATAAAAATTTGATTCGTCCCCATCAATCCCCTAATGGCTAGAGTATCATTTACCCTTCCCTGAAAACTTTCGAAAACAACCAATCACCTCTGCGGAAAAAAAAACTAAACTTCTTTAAAACAGAAATCATTCCATCGTTGTCACGCCTAAAGTCACACTTCTGAGATGAGTGCCAAAAACTGTTTACTCAGCTACACTCAAAGGGAGGATCAGCAAAGCAATGTAGATAAGGAGGATAAAGTATTACTGTACAACCGTATAAAGGCGTGCTGATCCTCTCTTTGAGAGTAGCTTAGTGATAGCCTTCTTTACCCATCCCCAGTAATGGAAGTGATAACCAATAATCAGCAAATATATTAAAAGCAAAGAGAGAAAAAGAATCTTAGTTTTGGATTTTATTTAATTTTAGGTTTTATTGATTATTTTGGATTTTATCTTTGTTTTTAGCGTTGAAGACACCTTGTTTTATACAGGTGATATATCCGCGTCGTGTTATTTTCTATTTTACTTCTACTGGTCAAAGTACCATTTGTTTTATTTATATTAATATTATTTTTCTCTATGTGGTTTTTGCAATAGCTGGCCCATTTAGGCTTTAGATCTTTCATAAGTTAATATATTCCTCAGTACAAACACACAGATATCTAAATAAATCATTTTACTTACATAGGAGATAATAAAACATTTAGGTTTTCTGGAAAGTTGGCTAGTTTTTCTTTTCTTTTTGTTTAATTAGAAAAATATTGATCTCTGCTTGATTTTAGCTGAACTTCTTGTATGAGTTAATTTATGGTCGTCTTGAGTCTTGTGTTCTCTTCTTTTAATCTATGTTCCTTTCTAGCTACGAAAGTTTTACTATAAGTTAGTAGTAGTAATATTTGCAGTGGTGTCTTAGTAGCAGCATTAACTATAGTACCAACACTAATCCTACAAAAAACAATTCCCCTAGGCTCTACTAGTTCCACCATCTCCACTACCTTCTGATCTACCGATATCTCCATATCCACGGGCATTATCTACGCTATCATACAGTTATATATAACAACTTTTACCAATAGAGTCAACACCTCTGTCCACCATAGGTACCAGACCGTCCCCAAAACTTCCTACCTCCCATCCAGCCCCTTAACTGATTTACCCATTGATCAAATGTAATCTATTACTTTCCGTTAAATCACTAACATTAATAGCCCATAAATGATCCAGATTCGAAAGGGATGTAAAATGTCTACATAAATGAGGTTAGAGGAATCAGAGCTATTGAACCTATGTGGTCCGTCTTTATGAAGTTAGCCAATCTAAACACAATTTTGGTTCAAACAAGGTGTAGCTGAATAAGGCTGAGGAAAAAACCATAAATCATTAATCAAACTCAACAACTGCTTCAAATGATGATCCAAATTAAATTACTGTACATTGAATCAGAGATGTAATCACTGTCAATTTACACTGATTACAATTATTGTTTAATTAATGTTAAATCATTAATAATACAAATTCCCAAAAGAATGCTGGTTAGAAAAGGACCAAAATATCTTTATAAAGGAGGTTGGAGAAGTAAAGACAGAGGAGCTCAATCGAATTCCACCTGAGGCCTCCAGCCACATGAAAATTATCAATCGTTGAATAATATGTATTTTATAAAGGCCTAACATGAGAAGCCAGGAGAAAAAGTAGCTCGATGGTTTTTTCAAGAATCTAATTTAATCATTGGTCAAGTTGCCAAATGGTACACAATCTTTTCACAATTGATATAATCATAATGTTTCGGTACTTAATCGCTAAATAGTAGTCGTGGTAGGAGAGGTAGAGCAGTCGTCGAAGGAGTTGTAGCACTAATCATAGTTGCAGTTTTCATTATAAGAACAATAATACATGCAGTAGGATTAGTCATGGTAGGAATAGTCATAGCGGGAATAGTGACATGGTTGATGGTAGTAGAAGCAGTGGTATTAGTCGCAATGAGATCAGTAGTGATGCTAATAGCATTCTTAGTCACTATGGCCCATACCGACATAAAAAAAAAAACTTTCAAATGCTGACCAATTGTCTGCGCTGCGCAGGTACCGATCTCCTGATTCAATGCCTTCGGCCGAGAGTACAATGCGTGCTTGGTGGCAAATCATCCGACGCTTCCCTTGCTTCCCCCCCAGATTTCTCCAAGTACCCGGAGCATATAGGCCTGCTCTTTTGTACGGACTAGGGAAACATATATTGCCCTTTTCTCCAGGATAAAAATTGAAGTCCCTGTACGGGTGTCCCTTTATGAACAAGTTTGACTTTTTGTCTCAATTCTTTAAGAACGACTCCTGAAAAACATGATAAGGCCATAAAAAATGATAATAGAAGACACATTACATTTTCGATGTTATTGCATTGATTATGGAAGAGAGCACATGCTTTGGGTATATTAACAATATATCTTAGAATGTGATTCAACAGCATTACAAAAGTTAAGAAACGAACATATGCATACATAAAAAAAGCAGCAGAATATAATAAAAGGGGCATTAATAAGCTGATACACCAATTAGACAAGTATTCCGAATTGGACAGGGAATATTTAAAGGAGTAGTACTTTTTTCAATTATTCTTGCTCCAAACAGAAAACTACTTTTTTTCTGAATAGCCATAGTATATTTTCGTAAGCCTTTCGACCGTGGCGTAATTTCGTCAAAATCCTGGAGGCGGGGGGCAAAGTTGGAGCCAATTTTCCCAAGTCAAGCGAAAAATGGAAGTAAAAAATTAAAAATCTGCCATTTAGTACCATAAAGGTATAGTACTACAAAAGCACTATAAAGATACTTAATAGTAATATGAAGATAAATATATACTAAAGAAAACTAATCCGTTTCTGTTGATTCTTGAATTATGCCGGCTTATCTTAGTTTTGACAAGATTTTTGAAGAAACTAAATTTCAGCTGGGGGGGAAACTTGGGTCGAGGGGGGCAAATCAAGGTCTGGGAGAGGCAGTTGGCCCCCTGCCCCATAGTAAGTTACACCCCTGCTTTCAATCCTTAAAGCTAAAAAGAGATATACAGCTGCTGAAAGCAGATAAGGTTATGCACAAGAGCACTAGATTTCTGCTCAATGGAATCTAAGAGAGTAGTTTTACTGAAAATTTAAAAGGCCTCATGACCTTGTATAAAAAAAGGAAGAGAAACACAACTAATTGAGTCAGGCATTGGCTGCAAAATTTCAAAAGGCTTTCATTATGCCACGGTGTATAAGTTTTACAGAAGAGAAGAAAAATTAAAAAGAAAATAATTTCTATGGTTTTGACTGTTATTAACTATCAGCTGTTTGTGGAGAAAAATATTTTTTTTTAATCCTTTTGGATATATATTGAAACCAATTTTAGCATCAAAAGGTCAGATCTCCAGAAAACAAACAGCATTATATTTTCAAAAATCACAAACCCCAGATATCATGCTAACCCACAAAGATTATGGAAATAAACTGAACCAAATAATCTAGTATAGCTTGAATAGTTTACCACAGATACTTAGCTTAGGTACGTGGGCAGAATTATGTAATTTACAGTTAGAAGGGATATTTAGATCAGGTATGTGGGAAGAAATAGGTACTTTACAAAAAAAAAAAAAAAAAAAAAAAAAAAAAAAAAAATCACAGACCACCTTTTAAATCACTCTGGCCAAGATGTGAGAAAACGGTCATGAAACTAAAATTTGGTAATCTGATTATACTAAAAAATTATAGCATATTTAATCAATTAAGGTTGACACCAAAGGTTTACCATTGAACAGACTTGTGGTTCCAAAGCCAAATTTCCTAAGATACTAAGTGAGACATCCATGATTTTGCGATTTGTTTTCGTTAGCTGCTTAATTACTGGTTCTATCCCTCCACATTCTAGAAATTTCTCAATTCCTTCTCTGCTTTTTATTATTCGAGTGCGGATTTCAATCAGCCCACTGAGCACTTTTTCTGGATTTGAGCTGCTGAGCTTCGAAATCACATACACTATTCTTTCATCTTCTTTTGTATCCATCTTGCTGACTATAAAAAGAGGAATTAAAAAAATAAAACAGTAAAAACGATAAACTAGACGCTTTTCTAACTTTAGAAGAGTTCTGCCTTTCATAAGACAATCCAAATTTCTCTGTAAAGTTAACTGATGTGATTATCCGTTAGTCTTCATATCTGGACTAATTTCGCGTTACATGACATCAGGCATCTGCCCATAGGCGGATCTCCAGGCCCAGTAACCCCTCTGAAATCATGGCATTCTTAAGGTTTTTCTTGTAATTATGTGTGTTCTCTACACAATTTGCCTATTTGTAGTATATTTTCTCCAGAATATTTCCTGTGTAAGTACCTATATGAAACCTAGTTTTTAAGTTATAATATGATAATTACTAATGCTATCTATTTTTAAAAGAAGAAGGGGAATTAAAGATGAGATATTGAATACGCACGACATGAATTAGAGCAAATTCTTCTATATTTTGAGTCGCTCAAAATGATACAAAGCGTAAACAAGGGATAATTAAGACCCCGGCACAACGCCAGTTAAAAAAAAATCAGCACCAATTCTCTATTGTATCTTAAACAGATGGCGGCGGATGCAGCCTATTGGGGTGTATGTGCGGGGTCACCACTTTTAAAGGCAAAAATAGCGCAAAAAAGGTTGCTATGCCACTTACTCGAAGGGGAGAACCCCTTGTCGGCCCAAATGTTAGTGAGATTCCCACTCTTACCCCAACGGTTCTGCAAATATCGGGTTTGGTACTACCCTATTTACAGCATATACTGTCCCAGGGTATGATTACATGATCGAGTGGTCAAATGGCCACTTTCTAAAGCCAGATGTACCCGCCTTGGGTTACGGCTAGAAAATCTCTACTCTCTCCTTGGAGGTAACAACCCTCCCTTTCAATATAATAATGACGGTACCTTGTAGCTCTATTCCTACTCTGCCTGGGTTACGGAACATAGTACACAGTTTGTAGAAAATACTTTTCTTGTATTCTTCCAAAAGGGTCACAAATACCTCAATAATATAGATTTCCCCGACTGGGGTCCAAACGCAGACTCTCTCCCCAAGTGGGGTCAAAACATAGACTAAAAGATAATAATAATTTGTACAGCACTGTTTGTATGGGTGGGACCGTCACTTGGCCCAGCCAATCAGCAATCACGCTACATTCAAACCCAATTTTACCTCTTAGATTTATCTTTCAATGACTCCCAACCAGGAAGTATATAAATAACCTTGCTTCACAGCTTACCTATTGCAAAACCACTATCGCTTAGTAACGGGAATTTAACCTCTCTTTTGAAATTACACTATAAGCAAATGTAATTAAAGAAACGAAAATAGGTCATTTATCTGAAAGGAAAAGAAACAGGGGTGGAACCCCAACACTTCCCCCCATAAGATAAATGACCGCCCATGCGCTACCGTGGTCCACCCTTAGAAACATAAACACTTAACTTCAACTTTACAAAATCCATTTGCCTTCACTCTTCCACCAGTGTCTGTGCTGCTACTTCCACCGCTTGGCACTGGAACGGTCGTCCTCGCCACGTCTCTACTGTAGGACCACCATGGTCTAAATCGCAGAGCATCCGCACTAAATTTTGAAAGTTGAAATCTTCAAGGTTCGTAGGTATTGATTGTGTTCAGCACCACTCCAAACAACAAATTTTATCGCTTTCACAAATTTACATTTGAGAGGAGCAGAGAATCAGTTTCTGGCACATGTGATGATGCCAGCCATCGTGAAAAATTGGCTGTACTAGCCTCTTAATTTCCATTTGTGGAAACAACCCCATATCTCAATCAAAAGTAATTTGCCCCTTGGCAAAATTTCAAATAATCTAATGCCGAAAATACAAAGGCCTGTGAAAACGATAAGGGTACTGGAAATGAAGTAAAATTTTTCGCGAACCATGAATCGCCTTTTTTCTGGGTTCCCTCCCCTGGGAAAATTAATATGCGTTCATGCGTTGAAGCTAATTGAAGATGGAACTTGGATACATCTCCCACTGAATACAATTTGCCGGAAATAATTGTCGATTCCCATGAAGAATAACAGCTAAAAATAGGGTTACTGAACAAAGGTTTGGGTGAAGTATGAAGTGACTGAGAGATAGTATCCCCCAAGGACTCCAGATCAGAAAGGCAAAATCTCAGTAAAGGGATTACAACTTGTCCATCAGTTGTGCATTGAGGAAAAGGGGTATATTTCGTGACGTCCCGCAGGGGATCTTCCCCAAGGGCTTCCTCCCCCTCATAAAGGATTTACATATCTTTTGAATTGATAATACTAATTTCAGATTCATTTTCAACCTTTTCCAATCGGACTCGACATTCAATATCTCCCAACTTTCCCCCAACCCGTTGTAGGTCATTCATCTCTCCTTTGTAACCATCTCCTTTTATTCCCCATGGGTCTTGACCTCTTTCCCCCCTACTGTCTATGTCTTCAAGGCACAGCCCATCCGACATTTTATTTTTTTCCCTATTATTTATGTTAGCTAGGCACAGCCCAGATAATTTTTTATTTTTCACCATTGCAGGCGGAATCTCCCAATTTTGTCTCTTTTGCATTTCTCTTTTCGTCTCTACTTTCCTCAATTTTGTCATTCGCGCAAAATAATAAATCATAGTTAAATCGGATTTGGGACTCCAGTGTCCACTATCTTTGTCTGTATTACTTCATTGTAGCTCCGTTTAATATCTCTTTTCTCTCTTTTAGTCTCCTTTATTTTTACCGCAGAAACAAATATTTCGTTATCAAATGGGAATTGAACTCCGACATTTGGTTTTCCATATTCTACCAAAATTTCTCGAACTTTCCGAGGTAAAGCGTGTACAAAAAATTTCGTCTCATTATTCTCTGGTACAATCAACGTCTCATTTTGGCCTGTACTAGTTATCGTTTCATATTCATTAAGTGTTCCCAAGTTTTCTATTATTTGTAAGTTTTCCTGAAAAATCAATTTCGCGCGTCTTTTTTTCAATATTTTGTGGTCTTTTTACTTCCGCATCTCCTTTTTGTGGATTATCAACATTTTGAACCCGAGTATCCAGTATTTCGTTTTTCCGACAGGGTGGCACAGCCCCCCAATTTGTTTTATGGGCCGGTCAACCTCCCCGCCTTGTCATTGAAGTAGCATATTCTTCCGTCGTAATGTAGTTTTGTAATTTGTCCTCTGTTAAAGAAGTCGCTTCTAACGATAGGAGATTTCTGATATCTCCAAAGTCTCCTCCTACTAAAACATCCACTGCTAGCGTAGGTACTACTTTTATCGTTTTTCTCTGGACCGTACCGTCCTTCTTTGCCTTTTCTATTCTTACCCAAGCAGACGGGCATTGGTGCTTATCTCCACAATAACGTAATGTTGTAATATTATTTTTTTGGTTTATTTCTGTTTTTTTAATTAGGTCCATTCGCACAAAAGTTTGCTCACTCCCTGGGTCAATTACCATTTCGGTCAATTTTCCGTTTAATTTTCCTTCTATTTTATTGGATTTCAAAAACTAGTCAACATTTTCTTGGTTATGTGCTATAGTCCAATTCGATTTCTTAAAGGCTAATTTCTTTTCTTTAACTCGGCAATTCGCGGAAAAACGCTCTGAGAAATCAATTTTTACAAGAATGTCATCATTTTGACTATCGAGGATTTCTTTTTTCCGGTAGGGCGGCACAGCCTTCCAATTTGTTTTATGGGCCGGTTCACCTTCCCCCGCAGTCAACAACGTATCATGTTTTCCTGTAAAAGTGTTTAATGTCTGGTAATTTTCTTTTTCTCGCGATTGATTCTTAGACAAATTATTATGGCTATCTGACAGTCTATAGGTAACTTGTGATAAAATGTCACTTTGCGAATTTCCCCAACGAGTTTTCATTAGTCTGTCAATTGTTTTTGCAACATCCTGGTAATATTTTTTATCGGCTTCCCTACGGGACTGTCTTTCTTCCTCTTTTTCTTTTCTCTTTCTTTCTTTGTTTCCTATCTTCCTCCTCTTTTTGCTCTCTGGCTTTTCTTTCAGCCTCTTCCTTTCGTTCCCTGGCTATTCTATCAGCCTCTTCTTTTCGTTCTCTATCTATCCTCTCTTTCTCTTTTTCTTGTCTATCTTTCTCTTCTTCTCGTCTATCTTTTTCAATTTTGTCCATAAAATTTTTTCCAATTTTCAATTTGTGAAGAAGTATTTCATAGGTTTGACTATCTTTTTCAAATTGATCTCTCTCATCCTGTAATTTTTTCATATATTCTCGGTGCTCTCTCTCAAAGGCCTCCATATTAGCATTTCTTTCTATTTTCCTACTTTTTCTATGGGCTTCACTCGCCCTTTTCGGTCTAGAGTTAATCTCATCTCTGTCCGACATAATATCAAAATTCCATCAAAATTGCAATTTATCTTTTCGTGAAAAATTATTTCCTTTTAATTTGTCGATTCTATGTGGGTCCTACGTGGGGGGCGCAGCCTCCCTTGTCTCACAAGTTAATTATTCGCGTGATTTATTGATTATTAAATTTTATTACTTATTATTATCCGTCTAAGCACAGCTCAGATAAAAATTTCTCTTTGCGATTTTTTTTATATATATATAGCCTCTGTAACCACAATAGGTTACTTTTGTAGGCTAAATTACTTGTCTCTTCGAAAGCGCAGAAGTCTTTTATTATCAACTCTTTTAATAATTCCTATTCTTGCTGCCACCACTTATTGGGGTGTACTTGCGGGGTCACCACTTTAAAGGCAAAAATGGCGCAAAAAAGGTTGCTGTGCCACTTACTCGAAGGGGAGAACCCCTTGTCGGCCCAAATGTTAGTGAGATTCCCGCTCTTACCCCAACGGTTCTGCAAATATCGGGTTTGGTACTACCCTATTTACAGCATACCCTGTCCCAGGGTATGATAACGCGATCGAGTGGTCAAATGGCCACTTTCTAAAGCCAGATGTACCCGCCTTGGGTTACGGCTAGAAAATCTCTACTCTCTCCTTGGAGGTAACAACCCTCCCTTTCAATATAATAATGACGGTACCTTGTAGCTATATTTCTTCCCTGCCTGGGCTACGGAAAATAGTACACAGTTTGTAGAAAATACCTTACTTGTATTCTTCCAAAAGGGTCACAAATACCACACAAATATATATATCCCCGACTGGGGTCAAAACGCAGACTCTCTCCCCAAACGGGGTCAAAACACAGACTAAAACATAATAATAATTTGTACAGCACTGTTTGTATGGTGACCGTCAATTGGCCCAGCCAATCAGCTACCTCCTCATTCAAACCCAATTTTACCTCTTAGATTTATCTTTCAATGACTCCCAACCAGGAAGTATATAAATAACCTTGCTTCACAGCTTACCTATTACAAAACCGCTATCGCTTAGTAACGGGAATTTAACCTGTCTTTTGAAATTATACTATAAGCGAATGTAATTAAAGAAACGAAAATGGGTCATTTATCTGAAAGGAAAAGAAACAGGGGTGGAACCCCAACACAGCCCAAAACATTTTTTTCTAGCGACAGCGTGCACTTTGGAAGTACGCCGATTAAAATTGACGGAGTTTGAAAAGCTTATAAACAGATGGTAAACAGGTGCATGGTAACAAATTGTGAGCAAGGAGCGACTGAGCCCAACAGTAGCCAAAACTCTAAAAAACGAAATTTGGATAACAATTGGTACATCAAAAGAATTAAATATTTACGTTGATTCCAAATATGTAAAATTCATTAAGCTTAATGTTACCCATCAAAGGCTAAAAGCGTGATAAAATATGCATGATTTTCGAGGAAGGAGGGAAACACCCATAAAAAGTCAAGCCTTCTTAATGAAAACCAAATCGTCAGATCCAGCATTTCAGAGACCCTACTGTAGAAGTTTCAAGCTTTTACCTAGTAAAATGTGGATTTTTTTATTTTTGCCAGAAGAAAGATCACGGATGCATGTTAATTATTTTCCACAGGGGTGATTTTACCGAACTATAGTCCTGGAAAATCGGGAGAGAGCTAATTCAAACGGAAATAAAAAGTTTTGTTCCCCTTTTCAAGTGACCAAAAAGACTGGAAGGCAAATTGGTCCCCATCCTGCACCCATTTTCCCCCAAAGACATCCAATCAAAATATTAGATAGGCCTTTGATCCAGCATAGATGGAAGGTCCAACAACTATGCCTTTGAGAATGACATGACCCCCCCCACAACCCGGGGGGAAAGGGCTGTAAGTTACACAATTTGCCGATTGGCTACATATATTATTTTCCAAGTGGGAAAAACACGGAATTCTTTTTGATTTGGGGAGAATTTCTTTCTGAGGGGGGGGGGGGCACGAAGAGATTTTTCCGGGGGGGATTTATACGAGGGTGGGGGGAAGGGAATTTCCTTGCATGATTTGAAAGCGGTCAAGAATCAAATTTAAAAAAAATTTCAACGGAAAGTAAGGAGCAACATTAAAACAAACAGAAATTATTCAGCATATAAGAGGACTTACCCTTCCTACGTACGCGCGCGTACGTAGGCTAACCCTAACCTAACTTAACCTAACTTAATCTAGCCTAACCTAACCTAATTTAATCTTTTTACCATGTTTAAGTTAGGTTAGGTTAGCTTATCATGAGGGCTCGTGATAAGTTTACCTAACCTAACCTAACTTAAACATTGAGAAATGTTTCTAAATATTTATTAATACTTATTTATACCTAACCTAACCTAACCTAATGTTTTTGGTGGTTAGATGAATGAACTGAATTTAAGAAAAATTAGAAATAAAGTGAAACTTTTTATCTTCATGGTAAATAGTCACAATCATAGTATAGCCATTCCTATCTTCTAGGGAAAAATTTAGACTTGAACTTTAAATTTTTTATGTCTTTGAGAAATTAGGAACTGAAATGGAAGCTTTTTCATTTTCAATGGTAAATTTCAGAATTGAGCTAACTTTTTTCTCTTCTCTAAGAAAATTCAGAAGAGAACTTGTACATTTTGCACTTCTTCGAGAAAACTCAGAATTAAAGTGGAGCTCCATATCTTCATGAAGAATATTCACAATCAAAGTATAACTTTTCCTATCCTCTATGAAAAATTTGGAACAAAGTTTAAAATTTTTTCATCTCATTGAGAAAAATCTGAATTGAAGTGGAAAATTTTATATTATTTTAGGATAATAGAATTGATCAATAACTTATTTCATTTTCATTGAGAAAATTCAGAATCGAAATTGAACTTTTCTTCTTCAGGACATATATTTGTAACAGAAATTTAAATTTTTTCATCTCTTTGAGAAAGGTCGGAATTGAATTTAAGAAAATTTAGAATTAAAGTGAAACTTTTTATCTTCATGAAAATAATCAAAATCATAGTATAACTTTTCTTATCTTCTATGGAAAAAATTAGTACTGAACTTTAAATGTTGTATGTCTTGTTGAACTTAAAACTAACGTGGAAGCTTTTTATTTTCTCTGGAGAAATTAGAATTGAATTATATTCTTTTGTAAAATTCAGAAGAGAACTTTGAATTTCTTATGTCTTTGAGGAAATAACAACTGAAGTGGAAGCTTTTTTCATTTTCATTGGTAAAATTCAGAATTGAGATAACTTTATTTACTTCTTTAAGAAAATTCATAAGAGAACTTGAACATCTTGCAATTCTTCGAGAAAACTCAGCATTAAATTTATGGTCCTTATCTTCATGTCTAATATTCAAATCAATGTATAACTTTTTCTATCTTCTATGAAAAATTTGGAACAGAAATTTAAATTTTTTATCTTTTTACAAAAAATCGGACAGTGAAATTAAGAAAATTAGAATTAAAGTGAAACTTTTTATCTTCACTGAAAAATAATCACACTCGTAGTATAACTTTTCCTATCTTCTAGAGAAAAATTTAGAAATGAACTTTAAATTTTTCATCTCTTTGAGAAAAATCAGAACTGAATTTAAGAAAAATTATAAATGAAGTGAAACTTTTGATCTTCATGGAAAACAATCACTGTCATAGTATTACTATTTCTATCTTCCATCTAAAAATTTAGAATAGAACTTTAAATTTCTTTATTTCATTGGTGAACTTAAAACTGAAGTGGAAGATTTTTATTTTTTCTGGAGAAATTAGAATTGAAGTGTGTTCTTTTGTAAAGTTCAGAGGAGAAATTGAACTTTTCTTCACTTCGTTGAGAAAATTTTAAATTGAACTAGAACTTTTTATCTTCAGTGAAAATATTCACAAGTATGTTATTACTTTTTCTATCTTCCAACGAAAAATTTAGAATTGAACTTTAAATTTCTTTATGTCTTTTGTGAAATAAAGAACTGAAGTGGAAGATATTTATTTTCTCTGGTGAAATTAGAAATGAATTGTGTTCCTTAGTAAAATTCAGAAGAGAACTTGAACTTTTCTTCACTTCGTCGAGAAAATTTTAAGTTGAACTAGAACTTTTTATCTTCCGGGAAAATATTCACAAGTATGGTATTACTTTTTCTATTTTCCACCGAAAAATTTAGAATTGAACTTTAAATTTCATTATGTCTTTGTGAAATAAATAACTTAAGTGGGAGATTTTTATTTTCTCTTCATAAATTATAATTGAATTGTGTTCTTTTGTAAAATTCAGTAAAGAACTTGAACTTTTCTTCACTTCATTTATAAAATTTAAAATTGAACTAGAAATTTTTATCTTCCGTGAAAATAATCACAAGTATGGTATTAATTTTTCTATCTCCCACCGAAAAATTTAGAATTGAACTTTAAATTTCTGTATGTCTTTGTGAAATAAAGAACTGAAGTGGAAGATTTTTGTTTTCTCTGGAGAAATTAGAATTGAAGTGTGTTCTTTGGTAAAGTTCAGAAGAGAACTTGAACTTTACTTAAAACTTCGTTGAGAAAATTTTAAATTGAACTTGAACTTTTTATCTTCCGTGAAAATATTCACAAGTATGGTATTACTTTTTCTATCTACCACCGAAAAATTAGAATTGAACTTTAAATTTCTTTATGTCTTTGTGAAATAAAGAACTGAAGTGGAAGATTTTTGTTTTCTCTGGAGAAATTAGAATTGAATTGTGTTCTTTGGACAAGTTCAGAAGAGAACTTGAACTTTTCTTCACTTCGTTGAGAAAATTTTAAATTGAACTAAAACTTTTTATCTTCCAGGAAAATATTCACAAGTATGAGATTACTTTTTCTATCTTCCACCAAAAAATTAGAATTGAACTTTAAATTTCTTTGTGTCTTTGTAAAATGAACTGAAGTGAAAGATTTTTATTTTCTCTGGAGACATTAGAATTGAAGTGTTCTTTGCTAAAATTCCGAAGAGAACTTGAACTTTTTTATCTTCTGTGAAAAATTTGGAACAGTATTTAAATTGTTCATCTCTTCGAGACAGATCTGAAATAAAGTGGAAAAATTTTATATTATTTGGAAAAAAATAGAAATGATCAATGACTAATTTATTTTTCATTGAGAAAATTCAGAAGAGAACTTGAACTTTCCTTTACTTCATTGAGAAAACTTTAAATTGAACTAGAACTTTTTATCTTCCGTGAAAATATTCACAAGTATGGTATTACTTTTTCCATCTTCCCCCGAAAAATTAGAATTGAACTTTAAATTTCTTTATTTCTTTGTGAAATAATGAATTGATATGGAAGATTTTTGTTTTCTCTGGAGAAATTAGAATTGAAGTGTGTTCTTTGGTAAAATTCAGAAGAGAACTTGAATATTCATGATCAAAGTATAACTTTTCCAATATTCTATGAAAAATTTGGAACAGAACTTTAAG
Source organism: Artemia sp. Qi Xiang Cuo (assembly GCF_049724085.1). Taxonomy (NCBI): domain Eukaryota; kingdom Metazoa; phylum Arthropoda; class Branchiopoda; order Anostraca; family Artemiidae; genus Artemia; species Artemia sp. Qi Xiang Cuo. Next base: position 55,425,029 of record NC_142795.1, on the reverse strand, counting down.
TTTTTTCATCTCTATGTGAAAAGTCTGAACTGAATTTAAGAAAATTTAGAATTAAAGTGAAACTTTTATCTTCATGGAAAATAGTCACTAACATAGTATATTACTTTTCCTATTTTCTACAGAAAAATTTATAACAGAACTTTAAATTTTTTATGTCTTGGTGAACTTAAAACTGAAGTGGAATCTTTTTATCTTCTCTGTAGAAATTAGAATTGAATTGTTTTTGTTGGTAAAATTCAGAAGAGAACTTTAACTTTTATATCTTCTATGAAAAATTTGGAATAGTATTTTAAATTTTTCATCTATTTGAGAAAAATCCGAAGTGAAATGGAAAATTTTTATATTATTTTGTGGAAATAGAATTGATCAATAACTTATTTCATTTTCAATGAGAAAATTCAGAATCGAAGTTGAAATTTTCTTCTTCCTAAAAAACATATTGAACAGAACTTTAAATTTTTTCATCTCTTTGAGAAAGGTCGGAACTGAATTTAAGAAAATTTAGAATTAAAGTGAAACTTTTTATCTTCATAGAAAATAATCACAAACAAAGTATAACTATTCATATCTTCTATGTAAAAATTTAGAACTGAAATTTAAAATTTTTAATGTCTTGGTAAACTTAAAACTGAAGTAGAAGCTTTTTATTTCCTCTGTAGAAATTAGAATTGAATTGTGTTCTTTGGTAAAATTCAGATTAGAACTTGATCTTTTCTATCTTCTAAGAAAAATTTGGAACAATATTTTAAATTTTTTCATCTCTTTGAGAAAAATCTGAATTGAAGTGGTAAATTTTATAATATTTTGGGAAAATAGAATTGATCAATAACTTATTTCATTTTCATTGAGAAAATTCAGAATCGAAGTTGAACTTTTCTTCTTCCGGGGAAATATATGGAATAGAACTTTAAATTTTTTCATCTCTTTGAGAATGGTCAGAACTCAATTTAAGAAAATTTAGAATTAAAGTGAAACTTTTTATCTTCATAGAAAATAATCACAAACAAAGTATAACTACTCCTATCTTCTAAGGAAAAATTTAGAACTGAACTTTAAATTTTTTAATGTCTTGGTAAACTTAAAACTGAAGTGGAAGCTTTTTATTTCCTCTGTAGAAATTGGAATTGAATTGTGTTTTTTGGTAAAATTCAGATTAGAACTTGATATTTTCTATCTTCTAAGAAAAATTTGGAACAATATTTAAAATTTTTTCATCTCTTTGAGAAAAATCTGAATTGAAGAGGTCAATTTTATAATATTTTGGGAAAATAGAATTGATCAATTACTTATTTCATTTTCATTGAGAAAATTCAGAATGGAAGTGGAACTTTTCTTCTTCCGTTTAAATACAAGGTCTAGAACTTAAAATTTTTTTATCTCTTTGAGACTGGTCAGAACTGAATTTAAGAAAATTTAAAATTAAAGTGAATCTTTTTATCTTCATATAAAATAATCACAATCATAGAATAACTTTTCATATCTTCTACGGAAAAATTTAGAAGTGAACTTTAAATTTTTTATGTCTTGGGACTTTTCTTGTCCCGGGGAAAATATTTGGAATAGAACTTTAAATTTGACTCTTTGAGAAAAGTCGTAATTGAATTTAAGAAAATTTAGAATTAAAGTAAAAATTTTTATCTCCATCGAAAATAATCACTATCATATTATAACTTTTCCTATCTTCTACGGAAAAATTTAGAAGTGAACTTTAAATTCTGTATGTCTTTGTGAAATAAATAACTTAAGTGGAAGATTTTTATTTTCTCTGGTGAAATTAGAATTGAATTGTGTTCTTTGGTAAAACTCAGAAGAGATCTTGAACTTTTCTATCTTCTATGAAACATTGAACCTGCTAGTAGTATCATTATCTCTAAAATTCTTTTTCTTACATCTCTGACCTTTTTAATAGATATTCTGAACGTTTGACGTTCTAGCATACCCTAAAAATAGTGAACACTTAACAAAATAATGTATATGATATTTTTAATGAAATATGGACATGTAGAATATTGACATAAAAATATGTTAAATACATTATTATACATTATTAGTACACTTGCGCTTCACTTTCCGTCAATTCATCTTTATATTCATTGATGATATTGTCTGCTAATGTCCTTTTTATTCTGCCTGCGATTTCACAGTCTATTCTCACATTATTTTTGCATAGATAGCAGTTCTGGCAGGTAGAAAGGATATGATTTATTACACTAGTGCAGCAGTAGACCTTTCTTTTCTTCTTTGCTTTCATTTGAATAGTAATAGCAGAACGATGGGAATAGGATCTATCAATAGGTATCGTGCTACCAGAACCATTAGCTAGAAGTTATCCCCGATCATCGAAAATTATTTTTAAGTTGGCATTCTCCTTTAGCACTATCATCTCTGGTGCTCTCACTCTCGCATATCCACCTTGAGCAATTTTGAATGATTTCGATAGTCCAAAGAAATCTAACTTCTCGCTGTCATGACAACGCATGCATACATTTCCAATAGTGTTACCGCTTGCACTGGTTTCATAGTTCAGGTATTTCTCCTTGTCAGCGTTCAACACGACGATGATTGTTTCATGTGCACATGCTTTCGTCAAATAATTCATCTTCACTTTTTACAGATATGAATTGTGTGTTGATCCTTCCACTGCGTAAAAAATACTGATTTAATGCATGCAATAAACTCGGTAGTGTCGATAACCTGCCATAGAGTACCAGTGGAAAAGCCGCGTCGTGTCAATGAACAAGCACAGAGTACGATTGGTAGAGCCGTAAGCATATTTCATGTTATTTTAAGATACATAAAAAAGTTAGAAAAATACCATGTTAAAAAATTCAAGAAAGTATTTATGAATTGAGGAGGGGACTCTTTGAGGTTGGAAAAAGGGTTTAGGAATGACATTATGAATGGAACTTGTTCAGAAAAGATATAATAAAGCCATAAAAAAGTATTAAAAAAAAATGGAGAGGGGACTCTTTGGGGGGCCCAGGGAGGGTGTTTGGGGGACCCTTGGGAGGCCGGTTGGCCCTTTGGGAGCCCGAGGGACCTTTGATGACCAGGGGAGGGCGTTTGGGGGTCTGAGGAGGAAGTTTGGGGGATAACATTTCGAAATTTTTACTTTTTAGTTTACTTTTTTTTTGCGGCGCATCCCTGCGGCGCATCCTGCGGCGCTTTCCTGCGGTGCCTCCCTGTGGCGCATCCCCCGCGGCGCTTTCCTGACCCGCGGCGCATCCCTGCGGCACATCCTGCGGCGCTTTCCTGGCTCACGGCGCATCCCGGCGGCGCTTCTCTGGCCCGGGGGACCTTTGGGGACCGGAGGAGGGCCTTTGGGGCACAGGGGGCCTTGGGGCACAGGGGGGCCTTTGGGAGTCTGGGGGACACTTGAGGACCGATTGGTCCTTTGGGAGCCGGTTGGCCCTTTGGGGGCCGGGGGAGGGCCTTTGGGGGTCCGGGGGGACAGTTGGGGGCCTGGGGGACATTTGGGGACCGGTGTAGGGCCTTTGGGACCCCGTTGGTCCGTTGGGAGCTCGTTGGGCCTTTGGAGGGCCCGGGGATGGCCTTTGGAGGTCTGGGTGGGCCTTTGGGGGCGCCAGTGGATCTTTGGGAGCCCGGGGGACCTTTGCGGCCCGGGGGGAGGGCCTTTGGGGTCCGGGGTGCCCTTTGGGGGTCCGGGGGCCCTTTGTGGACCAGAGGAGGGCCTTTGAGGGTCTGAGGAGGGCGTTTGGGGGGCTGGGGCTCTATGGGAGCTTGGGGGACCTTTGAGTACCGGGGGCTTCCTTCGGGGTTGGGGTGGGGGATCGGAACCCTTTGGGGTTGGGGTAGAGGACCTCACAACACTGTTCAAATGGAACTTGTGTATTATAACGACCACAGAGTTTCACCCTCAAATTCTCTTCTAAAACCTTTCCTAAAATCTTCTTTCAAAATGTCTCTAACTGTTTCGCCGAAATAATCCCATAAAATGGATAAAACGGTTTCGCCCAAATAATCCCTAAACGTAATTTCAGCGTGTTCCTTTTGCTTGGCATCTCTGCGCTAACGCATTTCAAATTTCTAGGAAACCCTTTCCTACGTTAATCTCTTGATCTCATAAATTTTCCTAGCTAAACTATTAAGGTTTCGTTAGAATATCAATTTATCTCTCCGACTTAAAGCTCCGTGAAGCCGTATTTAAAAACAGAATTTCTATCTCTTTAGACTCCCGCATAATTCCAAGATAACAAGTGATGTCAATTATAATTCCTGACACTAAAGATCAATGAAGCCCTATTTAAAAATAGAATGTTAATTTTTCTCTCTGTCCTAAGGAACGTTTATCCCTCAGACCTAATATTAAAGAAGCATTAATGCTTCCTAATTCTCCCCTTCGTGAATCAATAATTTCCCCTAGCGATTATGTAAATCAAGTTCTCAGGCCAGGCTAGCCAAACAATCTCATAACATTCGCGTCAAGCATGTCCATTCTCACTGACAACGAATTCGGCTCGAGAGCAACAACAACAAATACTATTTCTGGACACCATGACATTCACGATCGATTACGTAATCAAGTTCTCGGAAATTCACTTCCCCCTCGAGTCCTAGATCAATAACATTGTTCCCGTTAGAATTCTATGCCCATATATGGTGTTAAAAAAAAGTTGTAGGTGGCAGCAGGGTGTTCTCGTGGGGCTCAATAAGGCAATTCTACTGATGTCTACAGTTCAATGCCTTAAAATGTAAAGTTCTACATCTTGGACGCAATAATCCAAAAGTTGCATATCACATAGGAGACGCCCAGCTTGAGGCCGTCAGTGAGGAAAAGGACCTGGGGGTTATTGTTGACAATGAGCTGAAGTTTCACTGCCACACACGAGCTCAAGTTGCTAAATCAAACCAAGCCCTTGGCCTCATAAAGCGAACATTTACCACCAGGAAGTCGGGAGTGATTACGAAACTGTACAAGCCATGGTCCGTCCTCACCTGGAATTTGGCATGACCCTAGCCTCTCCGTACTATAAGATGGATGTGAAAGCACTTGAGAGTGTCCAAATAAGAGCAACTAAGCTTATCTCTGCATTCCAAGACAAATCTTACGAGGAACGTCTCACCTTACTCAAACTCCCTACCTTAGTATACCGTAGGAAAAGAGGAGACGTAATAGCAACTTGTAAGTTGCTACAAAATGACCTATTAAGTCATGTCTTTTCCCCGTCCTTCTCAAGTACCACAAGAGGACACACCAAGAAGCTGAAGGCCCCCCGTTGCATCAAGCGAGAGCGCCAACAGTTCTTCTCAGTCCGTTCTCTCCTACTCTGGAACAGCCTATCCAAAGCCACCGTCCAATCTAAAACTCTAGATGCCTTCAAGAAAGGAGTTGATCAAGACTGGGCCAACGCCGAATGGAGGCTGAACTGGGATGTCAAATCATAACCTTGAAACACCCCCAGTAAGATTCCCACAGGAGGCTCAAGACCACCATATCTCGCTGGACATGCCATTTGAGGTAATTAAAGGTAATTTTCTTTCTTTCCTCTCACGTGACCTTTCAGTTTCAATGCTTAGCTTACACTGGAATTATAGCAGCGTCTGAAACTTTGAATGAACTATCGCCTCTTAGTCCAATTCATTATCGCAATTCATTCATTGCAGAGAAGATAGCGCTTATAGCTGCGGGGGTTAAATAGTTAGAAAAATTTCTTGACATCTTGTTTGATTACAGGAGGCGATTGCACGTTTGATGATAAAATAATGATATAAGCTTGCTGGAGAAATGGATAGCCATTTAACAAGAAATGAAAAAAAGAACGGGTGTTGCAAATAACTTAAAAGCGTGAATATTTCGGAACTTACTATATTGGCACTTAAAAAAAAGAAGAAAAGAATTTTTTTTTGGAGGGGGGGGGGGGCGGGCCATCCCCTCCCTCGGATACGCTACTGTCCGCCTCCTACCCTATTGACTCCAAAGGCAAAGGGGGTCACTCTTTTTCGTGACTAGTCTGTCTACACTGTCCAAAAAATAACGCTGTAGCCTCTGTAACAACAAGTTTGTCTTTCTTAGACAAACCAAAACAGGTTCCAAGAATCTCAATTATAATAAAAATGCTGAGAACCGTATACTCACAGGTATTGGTAGCGTTCAGGATACGGAAGCAAGAAAAGGGACTTTAGAGACCTTTATCAATTTAAGGGACCAATAGGGACCTTCACTTGATTTTAGGGACTTTTGGGGAGCCCTGGCCTTTGCAATTTTAGTAGGCAAACTGAAATAGAAGTGTGAACAGTAATTTAGAGGGAATCGAATTATTATTGGCGAAGTTAGAAAGTGTGGAAGAAAAGTTAAAATCTCTTAATCCCATGTCTCTCAAAGTTGATGATTTATTGCAAAATTTCCAAAGCCTAGCTACAAGTCTTTTAGGTCAAATTAGTGAAGTACGCTCTGCAATAGACGTTAATGCAAAACGAATTGAGAGCACTAGCAGAGAACTAGCATCTAGAATAGCAAGAATGGAAAGAATAGAAAAAGAGCAGAAAAGATGCAATGTAATCTTATATAATTTTTCTCCGACTGTAAGAGGAAGATATCTAAACGAAGATCTTATTACGTGTTTTACCCCTGTGGTGCTCTATTTAAGCATATCCAAACACGATATCATTGACTCATTTTGTTTACCATCACAAAAAAGAGTCTGTCCTATTGTGATCAGACTCTCATCTATAGATCTCAAAGTCGCAATCCTGAAATCCTTTCAGAAGTTTCAAAGATATGACCTTACTGTAGCTCCCGATTATTCAGGTAGTGAACAGCTCACCAGAGGGAAGCTTATACCAGTTATGATACAAGCGAAAGAAGGTCAGTCAAACTCTAAGTTGAGGGGTGTGCAACTTTTTCTTGGAAATCGTTTGTTTGTGTATGTTACGATAAACGACAAAGTAAAATAAATAAATAGATTTAGGAAGCCATAGTCCGTGAGTCGGGGAATTCGGAGGAGAGTAGAAATGATGTTAGCATAGTGGACAGGGAAAGAAATGAACCAATATCATCTCAGGAATCAGATTCTACTATCACACCTAAAACCGCAATGAAAAGAAGTACTGAGACGGTGGTGAGCCCAAATGACCAGGATAGCAAACCTAGTGGGCCATATATTCAACAAAATAGTGGAGGAGATAAAAGGAGAGTTGGCATTTGTGGGGGTTATGATGACAGGGGACCAACAGGCAGCTGTCGTGCATTGCAGTTTGAAGACCGGGACCCTGGTCTCAGATAGCATTCTGTTGATCAAAGATTCTCTGGTGAACATTTTGAGGGTAAATTCAGTGCTAGTAATAGTAATAGTGGGAGCTGGCCATGGGAAAAGTAGTATGTGCATTAAGTTGTTGCAGTGGAATATCCGAGGTCATAATGATGATAAAATGAAGGATGTTTAGGCTAGACGATTATGATGTTACAGCTTAGTTGAGACATGGCAGGAGGTACCACTAACTAGAAAAGGTGTTTTAAGTTTCTATGTTTCAAGAACGAGAAGAAAGAACAATCGAATTTATGGTGGTATTAAACTGTTGATTAGGAAAAATATATTTATTACATGTGATAGGTTAAAATCACAATCAGAGAATTTGATTTGGTTGAACATTACTGTAGGAATTTTTTAGTTTATGATTTGTGCAGTGTATATCCCTCCAGAATCAATTAGTTATAGTTGGTAGGAGGATACGTGGGACATTTTGTGTTAAAAGGCGTTTAAGTATAAGATGCTGCATTATATTTTAGTTGATTTCAGCCTTTGGGTAATATGTGGGGCCTTTGGAGTGTTGGGAGTTGTGGGGTCTGGTCATCAGCCTATTGTAGCAGATATATGGGTTGATAGGGCTATATAAAGCAATGACAGGAATATCTATGATAGTAATAGATCTAATTACATTAAGAATAAAATTGAGGTAGATGAAATTGGGAGGATAAGGTGGTTAAATGTCTAGAGGAGAGTGTAGTTGAGAGGAATTCGGAGGAAACTAAAAGAATCATAGAGAATGGCCAAGTAGATAAAAATTTAGGACAACAATACCAGATAATAGGTAGTTTAGAGACTAATAATTTAGCAAATAGAGGAATAGCAAAAAAATTAAAAGAAGTGGTGGGAGCGCTAAGAAAGCTGAAAAAGAATAACGAGGAATCTGTTCTTCTGATGTATTGGCAGAAGCACAGGGAATACAAATAGACACTTCAAAGTAAGAAGAGGGAACAAGATAAAGTCAAGATCTTAGAAATTGAGAAATGTTTTGTAACAAAGAAAAAAAAAATTCTGGCAACTAGTAAGGGGATTTATTAACCCTCCTACTACAGAGCAAATACTGGGAGCTGATACCTGGCCCAAATACCTTGAATCATTGGATAGCATAGAGGATGGTGGACTGGAGGATTTATCACAGAGTTTAAGCTAACAGGTGTGCTACCCACCAAGAGAGGAGGATTACAAACTTATCTCACCATTCACACATTAGTAGATTGGTAAAGCCCTGAAGTCTATGAAGGGAGGATTGGCAGTGGGACAGATGGCATCCCAAGGAAAATTTGGAAGTGGAGAAAAACATATTTTGCTGCAATTTTAATTAGTTCATTTTCAGCTTTGGTAACTTTGTGTAAGTGGCATGAAGAGTGGGGTTTGTCAGTTATGACATCAATATTTAAGAAGGGGGAAAGGTCTCATCATAATAATTATCAAGGAATTCATTTAGGAAATAGTTTACCCCCCCCTGGCTGAATGATGTTGCCTTATTTTATATTGTTTTTTCTGATATTTCTATTATATAGCATTAAAAAGCCAATTAGACAAGGTTTGTCCTCCCCTGGAATTATGCTTATGGGCACCCATGCTCAGGTAGGAGGTGGCCATACCAAAAGAGTGTATTAGATCCATGTGGACTAAGCCATATATATGGGGGGAAGGGGGGGGGGGTTGTCTAGGGCTTTAAGATATTCTCAAATCATTTCTGAAGGCTTTGTTACACATCTTGGTAAATTGAAATTCAATTATGAGTGTGACAGACATAGTAATAGAAATCAAATTGCTGAGGAAGCTCTCAAATCAATCTCAGAAGCAGCCACTCCCTATGGTTTACGTCAAATGGAATCCTTGCTGGAATCAGATTTTTTGAATATAGCCCTTTCTCTGCCTTACCTTAAAATGTAAGCTTATTTTATTACCTTATTTTCTTATTACCTTATTTCTCTGGCTTTGTAATTCACCAAAATTTTTAACCAAAAATTGCTTGCCTTTTCTTATTTTATTATTTTATATTATTTATTTATGTTTTTCTTATTTTATTAGAAGAGTAATATTTTGGCTAACAAATAACTGTTGATCGAAATTTTGCGCATGAAATTTCTAATTTGGATTGCAATTATATATAGGGAGTAAAAGAGAATCTGATGACACCAGCCGAGTGTTCAGTAATATTTTTGAGTAGTTGAGGTTATACGTTAGCTAAGCCTCGCTAAAAGTAGAAATTTCTAAGAAAGTGACTTACTTTCGCACCTGAAGTTTCTAATCCAGGATTGCAATTATACATAGAGAGTAAAAGAAAATATGACGGCACTTGTCAATTGTTGGGTAACATTTTTGAATAATTGAATCTTTTTCTGATAGCTGAGTTTTTCAAAAAGTAAGACATGGGCGCCAAGTTTTGTATAACAATACTAGCTCACAATTTCTCCAAATGTCTTGAAGAAAATGATGTAGATTGGCAACCACGGTAGCGCTGTACGTTATTCCCATTTTCTTTAATGAGAGCCCAAAAAAGTTTAGCCTCTAAAGTAATCTGTTATACAAATTAGCTAGTATTCTAGAGAAGTAAATAATATCAACACATATGATTTCAGTGCCTTTCAACATGTTTTGAAACAAGTTTCTGAGAAGCTGAAAATTTTTTCACAAGCCCTGATTGCTGTTGCCAAGTTTCCAGGTTTCTCGAACAAGTCTTTTAGCATAGAAACTCGCTTTATCGATAACCAGTTTTTGTCCTACTACGATATGACGTTTCTCATATCTTTGATAGCTCAATATAAGCCTTGGCATATTTGGGAAACGTTTCAATCTATTTGTTAGCTCTTTCTCCATTTTTTTATATTTTGTAGCAAAAAAACAAACAAAAAGATATGATTTCAAAGCTCAGACTTCAATTTAGGTATCTAGATTTAGCAGAAATTTTTAGCACTTGTAATAGCCAACATTGAATTATGATTTGTTCAGTCATACGCTCTAGTTGAAAACAATCCTTTTCACTATAATTTTTTATATCCGTAAAATGTTGGCTACTATTGGTTTGCACCATTTTATTGAGCAGTCTTTTTTTTTTTAGGCTTCTTAGAGTTTCGTCGTTTTATTTTCTTTTTTTCGATTTAATAATGTTCTTTTTTTGTGTTTTATATAAAGGGTATAATATTCACATTGTATATTCTAGAGATGACCGAGACATGTTAAACTTGTTCGACCAGACCTTTCTAAAAATGATAAATATCAAGGATAACACAAGTGTTTTGAGCGCTATCCGAGAGTATGGACGACGATTTTTCCCTGTTCATGATTCGATCGTCAAGGCAAAAAAGAAAGCCCATCTGTCATGTTGTGTTGACGAGACGAATGTTTTCTTTGTTACGGATTCGGGGGAAAAAATTGGAGCTAAACGGGAGCAAATAAGTTTTGAATTTGAGGCTATGTTGAAGTTTCATGCTACACCTGAGATCCCTTGGAAAGACACAGACGCCAGGCTAGTGAAATATCTTGTACACTATGTCTCTGGGTGTCGTAAAAGTATTCATAAATGCTGTGCTCTGAAGGGCTTGAAGCAAACAGATAAGGGTAAGCTTCTTCACCTGGGCATATCTTATTTTGTTGATGATCTTGTTAGTGATATTATGTTCGATTTGATTTCATCAGAAGTTACATCTGAAAATGTTGCCGAGCTGTATGAAAATCTCCTTTCTTGTGACATCAAAGACTTTGAATCTGAAAAAGTGATCTTTCTGAGAAAAATAGTGAACAACAATGATCTAGACTTGATGAAAACTATGTTGAACTCTAATTTATGGGTAAGGGAATATTTTTTGGGAGTTATTCGTGATGTTGTTCATGAGCGTTTTGAACCCTTTATTAGAAAATAAGTGTAATTTGTCTATGTTGATGTGTACATATCACTTTATGATGTGTACACATCATAAAATGATGTGTACTTGGGCTTAATATTTTCACATTAGGGGGTCACAGCACTCCGGAGGGGGGATAAAACACATAAAAAATTTGTTTATGTACATTTTTGTTACGTTTCTACGTGTAAGACAAACATTGCGGGGGGGGGGGGGGTCAAACCCTGTACTCACCCGGGGTACGGCCTTGGATTTAGGCAACAAGAATTTTCGGGAATTGATTCAGGGTCAGACTTATGCTCTGCTAACTTTTTTTGTTTAAACTCCTATATACAGTCCTTCTGTATCAAAAACAAAAAATCGGGAATTTTAGTTTCAATACCTTCATTGGTCTCTAAATGTTGAAAGCATAGCTCCAATGATTTGAGTGAGGCTATAAGCCAATTTTTTTTTTAAATACAATTCACATTTTGACGAAATCTTTAAAACCTTAAAGTGTGGATCAAAGTTCTTGACCTAATTCTTAACGTTGTCTTATCATACTCTATTCAGATTTTGCGGTAAATATCATAAGTGCCATCCCACGGAGCTGAAATACTATCATCGACAGAAAATTTTGGAGCTTTTTAATGATTCTTGGCTTTGACGAATCAACTCGTCCACATTGAAAATATTTTCATCTCTTTTTATTCTTTTCTTCTCAACTTCTGCATCCACCACACTTGATTCATCTTCATTTTCAGGTTCACTTGCATAGTCATAGCTCTGAAAAACATCAGACGATGCACTGAGAGGGCGACTAGAACAGGAGCTTGATGGAGGGGAGTAATAGGAGCATCCAGGACTAGGAGAAACTGTTTGTTTTGTACTGAACTGTTTCTTCTTTTTGGAACAATCTCTATCATATTCTTCATCACTTACACTTTCTTCTACTACAGTTTCAGTTACTTCAAATTTTGGTTTTACAGTAAAGCAGCCATCAAATTCATTTTCTATCGTATAGTTTTCGATTATTTGCAACAAGCTATTATGTAGTCCTAGTTTGTAGAGGGTATTTAAGGAGTCTTCAGAGAACTGTAGCTGCAAGAACGCGTTCAAAATAAAATTTCGGAATTCATCTGACAAAGTTAAGTCTGTCATAGCGTTATATAACACAATTAACATATTCTGGTCGATTTGACTTATCACATTGTTCCTAGTGTAAAACGCAAGAGCATGCACCAAGTTCTAGCAAACTAAAACAAAATGAAGAAACAGAACATTAACATTAAACGTAAATTCAAGATCAAATACACTAGAGGATGCACATACAGCATTTTGACACTAGTAAGATTTCATTCTGAAAAATGGCTCTTGTTAAAACTTCTACAGATTCTTTATTAGCATTAAATTCCTTTGCATTAATATTAGCACTAAAACTATTACTTAAAAGAAATAATAAATTAATTTTAACCAAAAAACTCTTATTCAAAACAAATTTACGAAAAGAAACGTTCAACTTTTCTGATAAAAATAACATAAAAGAGAACACAAAAATATATCACAAACCAGCCCAGCAAAGAACCATTCCATGAGAAAATGGATATGTATGAGAGTTTCAAAAGTTTTAAAGGAATTTAATAAAATACAGGCTAAACAAATAGAATGTGCACAAACTAGTAAAAGTAATTTTACACACTGACTACTGACTGGTAGAAAGCAACAGAGAAAATAAAGAATTAGGGGGGGGGGGAGTAAATATCATAAGTTCCATCCCCAATTTTTTATTTTATGTGACAAATCATTCTAAACCATTAGTTACAGAGCTACGAATGTATCTATCTAAATTATAAAGGAATTTTGCCCGTGTTGGTTTTTTCTTGTTTCATTCAATAAAATCATCAGCTGCTTCTCTTTAATTTATGTTAACGTTTTAGTCTGATTATCCACAAACCATTTTTAGGACATGTGTAGTACTTATTTTCTCACTTGTACAATTATTCATGATTTCGTTTTTTCTTCTCTAAAATTGGAAGAATTAAACTGAATACATTTGTGGATTTGTGGATCGATATGATCAAGTTTAAATATTGACCTATTAAATCTTGCATTTACTCGATTCTTTCGATAGCATTGAAAACCAGAGTTTCGCTCGACTACATGCAATAGCGAGATCTGAGTTTGATGATCATACAGAAACGAGTCCTTAACGAGCTCATTGCAAGGGACTCATTGCCTGATTTACAACAAAATAGAGGGCATGGAAAATGTTTGCACAGAACATATATAGACCGATCAGATTTTTTTTTTTTTTTTTTTTTGAGGCAACTTAAGTGAATTCTGAAGGTGATAATAAGGGAAACTGATTTAATTCAGAATTAAAAATACCAACGCCGTAAAAAGGGCCTGATCGACTTTTGCCCAGTCACAACGGTGCCGAGGTACGCGAGGAACAGAATATGTACTTTGATGACCAAAATGCGGCAAAGTGGCTGAGAAATTTATGGGAAGATGATCAGACAACTGATAATCAAACACAACCTATGCTGCATCAGCTTACAAATCTGACGATACTGCTAAGTGGTCCAAGTTGGAAGTTCGTCAGGACGTATGTGCATTCGTAAAATCAAATACTTTATCCAAAACACTCAAGAAGTCAGTGAATGAAATCAACTTAGCTACTGTTGTACGTGGCAAAGCTTGAACATTTAGCTCAGACAAATTACAGTTAAAGTCGCTAACTAAAGTACAAGTGAAATCTAAACGTCGAATGTCATCATAGGCATCACAATAGCGCTGCCTAAGTAAAGAACGATGTTGGCACAATGTTTTTTTTAGACCAGGGCACTTCGTATCGAAGGAGTTGTCGTAGAAACTTGGAAAAGGGCTCACTCTATTGGAAATTGGAACGGCTAGTGCCCTTTTCAATTGTCGGAAGTGATTGGAAGGCAACTATCACCCCTTCCACGCCCACTATTTCCCCAAAAACATCCAATCAAAATTTTGAGATGGTCATTTTGTTCAGCGTAGTTGATTTCCAGATAGAAATTATGTTTTGAGGAGGACACTCCCCCGCAGCTCTCAGGGCAAGGGTTGTAAGTTATGCACTGGGGGCATAAAAGGCTTTTATAGAAAGTCTTGTCGTAGGAACTTCAAAAAGGGTTCATTTGATTAGAAATTGAAATGACTAGTGCTTTTTTAATAGTCGAAAGTGATTGGAAGGCAACTAACATCCCTTCCACGCCTACTATTTATCCAAACACATCCAATCAACATTTTGAGATAGCCATTTTGCTCAAAGTAGTTGAAAGGTCTGGAATATCTTTCAGGAGAACATTCCCCCACATCCCTCAGAGCAAGGGCTGTAAATTATGCCCTAGGGGCATATAAGGTTTTTATGGAAATCTTTGTCGTAGAAACTTGAAAGAGGGCTCAATCCATTGGAAATTCAAAGGGCTAGTGCCCTTTTTAAGATCGAAAGCGATTCGAGGGCAACTAAACCCCCTCTCGCGCCCACCTTTTCCCCAAACACAGCCAATCAAAATTTTTAGATAGTCATTTTGTTCAACGTTGTTAAAAATCTTAAAAATTAGGTTTTTGAGGATGATAACCCCTTCAGAGCCCTCGGGGCAAGGATTGTAAGTTATACCCTGAGGTTTCACAAGGTATTTATATATAGTGATGTTGTAGAAACTTCAAAAAGGGCTCATTCGATTCGAAATTAGAAGAGATTTTGCCCTTTTCAATAGTCGAAAGTGATTGGAGTAGAGCAGAGTAGAAGAGTAGAATATTTTTATTCATAACACGTACATAAATAAATGTCACAAAACAGCGCACATGCCTGGTGGCATACTTTAGCGCTGAAAATATTGCCAACGAAAATACACAGCCATTTTCTAACTAAATTTTACAACAATGAAAAAGAAAACCTTAATGAACAAAATGCTTAGCATGTCATAAGATATTTCTTCACCAGTCTTAGAAAATGTCGCTTGTTGCTGCATTCTCGAACTGATGCAGGAATTGAGTTCCAGATTTTTGGGCCAATGTGACGGATGCTGAATCCCGCTCTCGATGTCGGGCGACTTTCGCATGAAAAGTCTTAACGATGCGTAGTAGGATAATTATGAAATTGAGAATTAGTTGAGAAAATGCCGGAGAAATTTACAGGTAAATTACTATATTGATAATCGTGACAAATACTAGAGATAGAAATTAAATGAAGTTGGTCCAAAGAAAAAATTCCTGAAGTCCCATATAGGTGTCTAACTGAATTTTTGCAATCAACATTAAAAAGAATCCTCATTGCTTTATTCTGAAGTATTTGGAGAGATTTGAAAACAGACGGAAAGGTAGATGCCCAAACCAAAACGCAATAGAGAAAATATGGGTGGACGAAAGAATAATATGTTATGAAGTGGAACCTTAAAAATAGATTTTCTGCTCAAATGAGGCCCAAGAAAAGTTTTTAAAGACCTATACCATTGCTCAATCTCATTTTATAAGCTTTAAAAATATCTAAATCTACACCTTAAATTTAGGAAAAATCTTGGATTTTGCTTAAAATTCTCCTGAAATAACAAGAATTTTATTTTTCAAAAAAGAAAAGTCAATTTGAAAGAGGGTAAATCTTTTGCTGTTCTTAGCTATACATACCAATTCAGTGTATATGTTTGCACATTAAGGGGGGTGGGGGTAAAGTTTATTTCTGATGCAACTGAGAGGTAGGTTTAAACCCCCCCCCCCACTAATGGGCAAATATATACCCTGAATTGGTATATATAGGGGTAGGAGTAAAATTCATTTGCTGTAAAAGATATTATTATATTTGGAAAGAGCATAAAAAAAGGCATAAAAGTTCACTTTATTCTTAAGTCAATAATATAAACACCAAAAAATTTACCAAAAAGAGATTAAAAACTCAGAATTAGAGTAAAATTTAAGAGAGCATCAAAACTTTTTAGTGTTAGAGCACCAATACTGTTTAATAGGCTAAGAGAAAGGACAGTCCAGGCAGCTAGCATAGACTCATTAAAAGCAAGAGTTGACAAAATGGGTCAATGTTGACTGGAACCTCTATTAGGACTAAACATCAACTGAAGTTTTCACACTACCACTAGCAAGAAATCTACAGGAGTTCATTGCCATCTTATTGTGCTGGCAATTATGATTCAAGTTAAAACATTTTCAGTCAGAACTTGTACAGGTCTGCACCTTAGAAATAAGAAAAGTGTTGACAATGTAGCTTGACAATATCTTTCCAGGGTGCATTTTGGTCTGGACTAATTCCTGAGGGTTTTATTGCATAATGCAACTACTTTCCAAGATAGAAAGAAGCCCCTAAACTAGAATTTTACCAAATTCCAAAAACTACTTAAAAAACTCTAGAATGCCTATATCTTCCTAAAAGCACATCACTTTGCTTTACCCTAGCCCCCCTACCCCTACGGTAAAAATATATAGCCTAGTTATATATACTCTCTGAATTTTCCAGCTGCTTGTTGTTATCAATATTTCTTGTTTGTCATTTAGTTCCTTTGAAAAAAGAGTCAATCTGTGAAAATTCATAGTGTACTGGATATGAACACTGGCTTGAAGCATATTAAGACTTACCTGCATTTTCATGTCTTTTAATTGCCTGATTTCGGAAATTTTAGTTTCATGGAAAACATCATTTATCCAACTGTCATAGTTTGAAACACAGTGTTTTTTGTTTAATTTTCATCATGTGTCATAATTAACTAAAACCCTGGGATGTACTTTATTTCCTTTTCTACATGTCCTACTTTATTTATGGCCTAAATGTTTCTGTCCAGAAAAACTTCCTCAAGCAAGTGGTCACAGCATTCAGTTAAGATGGCCATAATTCACTGCATAATTCTTGGGGTGTAGCTGAATAATAATCAGATTAATATTTCAGTTTTTTCCTCAAACATTTGCATGTCATGTCATGGTCTTTGCATGCAGTTGGGTAAAGGCATTTTTTTAGCACTCTTTAGAAGCATGTTGTCTCCAAAAATGAAAATTTAAGACTGGTGGTTCAAGTTTAAGCCACAAATCTGAAAAATACATTGATTTTTTCTTTTAGAATTATTTTATTTACAAAAATCAAATTTCTTGATGCTTACTTTTCAGTTATGAGATTAATAGTCCAGTTTCTGAAGCTAGAAACTAGACCAAAATTTCTAAGTTCAAACCTTGAGTCTCCTTAAATTTGTATATTTTGGGGTAAATTGGCCTAGTCTTTCTTACTTTTATCTGCCAGTTCTTTATGTCTTTTTATGTCTGTGTACAGGATATTATATAGCATTTTTTGAGTTTTTTTTTCAAATTATTATTCCTTGGGCTAGCAATATCTTAACCAAAAGTTGAGCAAAAACAAGTAGACTGACATTTATCTTCTATAAGAAAGGGTAGGCCTGTTTACTATTTTTTTGCATTGTGCCTGCAATTTTTCTTTTTTTCAAATGAAATCAGCCTGGTTCAAATAGCATTTTTTTTTTTTTTAAGTGCAGCATGGTGGTACCTAATAGACAGGCCAAGGTGGAAATTTCCAAATAATAAACACATAAATAAATTCGCATCCCTATATATTAGCCTTTAAACTGTGAGATAAAAACATTTTCTTCTTTTTTGTGGGTGTATTTTAATCAATTTTGTGGTACCCTAAGTATTATGTTATAGGACTAACTGTAGGGGTATGTTCTATATACTTGGAATTTGAAGTCTTTTGACTATTTCTTTGAATTCCCAAAGGAATATTGATATCATATTGAAAGTATCAAGATCATATCAAAGTTATCAATATCATATTGAGGTATTGATATAATATAAAAAATATTGATATCATACTGAATGTATCGACATCATTTCGAAACACTGAATCATACTAAAAATATCAAGACCATATTGAAAGTTGTTGTTGTTGTCTGTTTGATGCACTCCTGGGCAGGCTGCCCATTGTGCATTTCTCCTTGATTTCATCAGAGCCTTTAGGGGTGAAAGGTATTCCATGTCAAAATTCAGCTGTCCAGCTGTCATACTGTCACGACCAAGGGTCAAATAATTTTAAATAGCTATCTGGCTTTTGTCACTGTGGTTAGGGAGGGATTTTGAAGAGGTTCAAGGCCAAAACCAGTAAGTCAATGGCAAGCTATATTCAATTATGTCTAATGATGTCACGTTTGAGCCTTCATATTTACAATTCAAACACAACTGGCTGATATTGCAATTTAAACTGATGAGCTTGGCTTGCAATATATACCCATACTCATACATATACATACCACTAATTTACATGTAGAATATTAAAACAATGCATAATAATATTAATGTATACAATTATTAATACATATTACAGCACTAAATGTAGCTTATTTTCACAATAAAACGGCCTAATACTTCTACAGACTTTTTCCTAGCCCATGGTGGTGCTGGTGCATAGCCCAGGATACTTCTGAGCATGAATGCACCAAAATATTTTAGGCAAGCTTTTTTCAGTGGGAATCTTTGTGTCTCATATTTTTTATAATGCATTAAAATATGCCTAACATCATCTATTACATTGCAGACCTCACATAATTTAGAATCTACTGACTTCCATTTAAATAAAACACTCCAAATTCGAGCATGGCCTGTTCTGAGCCTGAGTATGCTGATAGCCAGGTGTCTGCCTGGGTGGCATAGATTAGGAGTTGGGGTACCATAATCATACAGATCAAGGATCTGGTTCTGAGACCTTTGACCAAAAACCTCTTTCTTCTTCTCCTAAAAAGATATAATCTCCTAGATATATATCTCCTTATATCTTTTTATAACGTAAGAAATCATTCACTGAATACTGACATACTAAATTCTCCCCATACCTAGTACCCCATTTTGCCAGCTTATCTGCCTGCTCATTTCCCCTAATTCCAACATGTTCTGGTACCCATGTTGCTACAATCTCGTACTTGGTTGCAATCAGTATTAGCAGTATCTTTTCTAAAAGCAGCACTGATTTTTCTTGCTGGCCTATGACCATACATCAAATAATTCAGCACTGAAAGTGAGTCAATACATATCAAATATTTACCTACTGGCAAAACACTTGCAATAAATTCAGACGCTTTCAATAGTGCATACAACTGAAGTGAAAAGATTGACAACTTGTCTCTTACTTTAAATGACAGTGCATGACTTAGCCCAAGGACCACAACTGGAGCCCCATCCCCAGTGGCAAAGCATGATCCATCAGTGAATACCATCCTATGTGCAGTCTGTGTCCACTGGTCTACCCATTCATGCCACCTAGCTCTTTCCATCTCTGGTGGTTCCTCTGGACTACCCCTTGAGAATGAGGGGTAGTGCTATATTTGACTTTATACCTGTACTAGAAGCTAAACCTACCTCATCAATGACATCAAGAGTTGGGATAGGAGCAGGTGTTTCAGAGATGTGTTTTACTATTCGACAGTATGGTGGAGCTGATTTTGGTTAGAATCTTTGATTCTGATCATATGTTTCAATAAGTTCTTTGTAGGTAATGTCATTTGGGATCAACATCTTCCATGTAAAATACTGTGCTTCCAATTTCTTCATTCTAGTTTCTAAGATTGTCAGTCCTAGTTCACAGTATATTGCAGGTAGGGGGGTTGACTTTAGGCATCCAAGAATTTTCAGTATACAATGCAGGGCTGTATCCAGTTTTTTCAGGAGTTGGGCAGGTGCTTCTTGGGAGGCAGCCATAATCCAGGTTGCTTATTACAACTGCTCTCACAGGCTTTGTGGCAACAGAGAAAGGGGCCCCTCTCTTAGATAGGCAAATTGCATTGACAAAGTTGGCTCTGCTCTTGAGGTTTCCAATTTAATAATTCACATGGTGAGTCCATGAGAGTGACGTGTCAAAAATCAACCCAAGGTAGCAGAACTTCAACTGCTGGGATAGAGGTGTCATTGGTTGAAAGCCTTGGCGTTGAATGAATCTCTGTCCTTGTGAAGAGGAGCAGTGCTGACTTAGCAGGAAAGAATTCCATGTTGTTGACACTTGGACATAAACTAAGATAATCAAGACCCTTCTGGACAGCAGCTTGCAGGACATGCTTATCTCTTGATGTTGCAACAAGTGCAATATCATCAGCATACATATACAGATTGCATCTAAGAATATGTTCAAAACTAATATCACTGCAATAAATAAGGAAGAGGAGTGGGCTTATCGCCCCCCCTCCCCTTGAGGTACTCCCACATCTGGCTTAGTTCTTGATGGAGATTCACTCTCCCCCATATAAATCTCCAGTTCCCGGCTTCTCAAGTGATCTTCTATCCACATCCTCAGTTCTTGGCAGATTCGGAAACTATGTAACTTTCTCATCAGGTTATCCACACTAACCCTATGAAAAGCAGCCCTCATATCCAAGAAGGCTGCTAGTGTCTCCCTACCCTGCTTGAAACCAGATTTTATCTGGTGTTCTAACATTAGAAGTGCATCTATGGTTCCTTTATTAAGGAGAAAACCAAATTGTTCATGCTGGAGTGAATTTCGTAGTTCTGGGAGGATTCTTAACTTAACAAGGTGTTCCATAAGTTTGCAAAGGCATGATGTGAGGGCTATAGGTCTGTAGGAGGCTGGAAGTTTTGGATCCTTTCCTGTCTTCAATATAGAAATAACTGTGGTTTTCTTCCACTGTTTTGGGGCTAAGGTTCCTTAACATTTGATTGTGTATCAATGTCAGGTCCCATTGGCCATTACACCTGATTTCAGTCTCCTTGCTTGCTGAATAACTTCTGATACCGTAAAAGGGTCAAAAGGTATGTTGTATTTAGCAGAGTGGGTCTTTTGGTGATGTATTGCCCTTTCAGGTGCTTGTTCAGTGAACTGGTCCAGAAGAACATTGAATTTTGCTTGGGTTGAGGTAACTGGGATGCCATTTCTCAGGATTGGGGGTTCCTTCCTTGTTTTCCTTTTCTCCACAAATGCTTGGAAACTTCGCCACAGATCTCTAATGGAAGTTGACTTTTTGAACTTTGTCTCAATAAGAGAGGTCCAGCTTGCAGTTGTTTCTTGGATTATGGTCTGGTGGAGTTTTGCTAACTTTTTATTCAGTTCAATACTGTTTTCTGTGCTAGGGTTCTGCTTGATCTTGTTATCAGTTTGTTTCTTCTCATTGTGGGCTTTTTGGCATGTTGAATTCCATCCAGGGATTGAGTTGAGCTTTTTTCCTTAAATTTCTTGAAACCAAATACCTTCTGACCTGTACTGATTAGGGTGTTGGTGATTGTGCTTGTCAGTTTATCTGTAGTCATGGCAACTATATCTTAGATTTTGCTAAGCTGCTGGTCAACTTCATATCTCCAGGCTAGCCACATCTCTTCTTTAAAGCTCCATAGTTTCATTTAGACCCCGGCGCCGCGCCGATGTGGGAAGACCGGCGGCGGTGGGGCCAAAAAAAGCGCGCCGCGTCATGCCACCGGTAATATGTCGGGGGCGCGCCGCCGGGAAGATGTCGGGGGCGCCCCCCCGACGCGTTCAATGTTAAACGCAAACAATAATGTTTTCATCAGTCTTTCTCAAATCACAGCTTAAATTTACACCACATTCGAGCCTATTCATGAGTTCAAAAATTCACAGGTCGCTGGCTGGAAACTGGTCTTCTTCGTTATTCATCAAGAGAAGTAGAAATCTGGTAGAAATGAAATGGTTGTGTGAATTCTTAACATAAATAATTATCAAAATTAGTAGTTTTTTTTTCATCGAGCATTGCTGCATACAAAACATCAAATACTAAACAACCTACGAACAACCTTCTGCTAAGCAACAGAAATATATCAATTACAAACTAGTTTCCAAAAAAACTTGCCAATTTCATTTGGAAACAGCTTATTTCTGATGATAATGATGTGAGTTGGTCTAATGTGAAAACTAATTTTGCATGCTGAAAAGTCTTGCACCAGAATTTTTTTGGCAAAACAGGCCAAAAGCTTACCTTTTTTAACTATTGAAATAAGTAAGCTAATTAATCAAGCATGGAACCGTGTTACCATAACATGTTAGAAATATTTAACACGGAACTAACCCCCATCGGGGACATCTTCTATGGAACCCGAATACAAAGAATTTTGGCTCAATTTAATAATGAACCTATCTCGGTATTGAATATAACTTTTTGATGGTTCTAAATTCGATGTATTAGAATTTTCGCTCAATAGAACATTGGCCCCAGTCGGGCCAAAATTATGTTTTAGGGGACAAATGGCAGAGATCCACATTTCTGTGTTGCAGAATCTCTTTTAGTAGGCTGCTTAAAAGCAGGACTAGAGCTTTCAATTTTAGGTCATATGAGCCTTTTCCTAATCTTCTATGTCCATCGATGTAACTAGTTACGACCCCTGGGGAAATAAAATTCCGTGGAAAATTTTCGGTTACTGTTAGCACAGCGTTTCTTTTCTTACAGTTTACGAGAAACTGTTTGATAGGCAGCACTTTTTATGACATAGAAAAGTCCACAAAGGCGTAAAATTATTAAGGACTATGCACTATGCATATGTCCACAAATGCAGAAAAAAAAAATTAATTATTAAGACTGAAAGAAAAATAGCTTATTCAATCACAGACTTGCCGAATGTCCAATTAGTGAATCATAGGTGAAGTTATCTTTTTTCCTCTACATAGGTGAAATATTGCGAGTGAATGCCTCCCCCCCCCTAATTCTTTATTTTCTCTGTTGCTTTCTACCAGTCAGTAGTCAGTGTGTAAAATTACTTTTACTAGTTTGTGCACATTCTATTTGTTTAGCCTGTATTTTATTAAATTCCTTTAAAACTTTCGAAACTCTCATACAGATCCATTTTCTCATAGAATGGTTCTTTGCTGGGCTGGTTTGTGATATATTTTTGTGTTCTCTTTTATGTTATTTTTATCAGAAAAGTTGAACGTTTCTTTTCGTAAATTTGTTTTGAATAAGAGTTTTTTGGTTAAAATTAATTTATTATTTCTTTTAAGTAATAGTTTTAGTGCTAATATTAATGCAAAGGAATTTAATGCTAATAAAGAATCTGTAGAAGTTTTAACAAGAGCCATTTTTCAGAATGAAATCTTACTAGTGTCAAAATGCTGTATATGCATCCTCTAGTGTATTTGATCTTGAATTTACGTTTAATGTTAATGTTCTGTTTCTTCATTTTGTTTTAGTTTGCAAGAACTTGGTGCATGCTCTTGCGTTTTAGACTAGGAACAATGTGATAAGTCAAATCGACCAGAATATGTTAATTTTGTTATATAACGCTATGACAGACTTAACTTTGTCAGATGAATTCCGGAATTTTATTTTGAACGCGTGCTTGCAGCTACAGTTCTCTGAAGACTCCTTAAATACCCTCTACAAACTAGGACTACATAATAGCTTGTTGCAAATAATCGAAAACTATGCGATAGAAAATGAGTTTGATGGCTGCTTTACTGTAAAACCAAAATTTGAAGTAACTGAAACTGTAGTAGAAGAAAGTGTAAGTGATGAAGAATATGATAGAGATTGTTCCAAAAAGAAGAAACAGTTCAGTACAAAACAAACAGTTTCTCCTAGTCCTGGATGCTCCTATTACTCCCCTCCATCAAGCTCCTGTTCTAGTCGCCCTCTCAGTGCATCGTCTGATGTTTTTCAGAGCTATGACTATGCAAGTGAACCTGAAAATGAAGATGAATCAAGTGTGGTGGATGCAGAAGTTGAGAAGAAAAGAATAAAAAGAGATGAAAAAATTTTCAATGTGGACGAGTTGATTCGTCAAAGCCAAGAATCATTAAAGAGCTCCAAAATTACTGTCGATGATAGTATTTCAGCTCCTTGGGATGGCACTTATGATATTTACCCCAAAATCTGAATAGAGTATGATAAGAAAACGTTAAGAATTAGGTCAAGAACTTTGATCCACACTTTAAGGTTTTAAAGATTTCGTCAAAATGTGAATTGTATTTGAAAAAAAAATTGACTTATAGCCTCACTCAAATCATTGGAGCTATGCTTTCAACATTTAGAGACCAATGAAGGTATTGAAACTAAAATTCCCGATTTTTTGTTTTAGATACAGAAGGACTGTATATAGGAGTTTAAATAAAAAAAGTTAGCAGAGCATAAGTCTGACCCTGAATCAATTCCCGAAAATTCTAGTTGCCTAAATCCAAGGCCGTACCCAGGGGGGAGTACAGGGTTTGACCTCCCCCCCCCGCAATGTTTGTCTTACACGTAGAAACGTGTAAGCTCCTTGGAGCTTGAGTCTTCTAAATAATATTCACTGGAGAATGGGAAAAACAGATATTAAAAGTGATTTAAAAACTCTTGAAGTGCTTAGTACTTATATCAACGCTGGGAAACAACCATTGCTTAAATGTTGTAGTGTACTTAAAAGAATCACAAATAAAACAAGCCGTCTTTCTCAAATCATTTCTGAAGGCTTTGTTACACATCTTGGTAAATTGAAATTCAATTATGAGTGTGACAGACATAGTAATAGAAATCAAATTGCTGAGGAAGCTCTCAAATCAATCTCAGAAGCAGCAGCCACTCCCTATGGTTTACGTCAAATGGAATCCTTGCTGGAATCAGATTTTTTGAATATAGCCCTTTCTCTGCCTTACCTTAAAATGTAAGCTTATTTTATTACCTTATTTTCTTATTACCTTATTTCTCTGGCTTTGTAATTCACCAAAATTTTAAACCAAAAATTGCTTGCCTTTTCTTATTTTCTTATTTTATATTATTTATTTATGTTTTTCTTATTTTATTAGAAGAGCAATATTTTGGCTAACAAATAACTGTTGATCGAAATTTTGCGCATGAAATTTCTAATTTGGATTGCAATTATATATAGGGAGTAAAAGAGAATCTGATGACACCAGCCGAGTGTTCAGTAATATTTTTGAGTAGTTGAGGTTATACGTTAGCTAAGCCTCGCTAAAAGTAGAAATTTCTAAGAAAGTGACTTACTTTCGCACCTGAAGTTTCTAATCCGGGATTGCAATTATACATAGAGAGTAAAAGAAAATATGACGGCACTTGTCAATTGTTGGGTAACATTTTTGAATAATTGAACCTTTTTCTGATAGCTGAGTTTCTCAAAAAGTAAGACATGGGCGCCAAGTTTTGTATAACAATACTAGCTCACAATTTCTCCAAATGTCTTGAAGAAAATGATGTAGAAAGGCAACCACGGTAGCGCTGTACGTTATTCCCATTTTCTTTAATGAGAGCCCAAAAAAGTTTAGCCTCTAAAGTAATCTGTTATGCAAATTAGCTAGTATTCTAGAGAAGTAAATAATATCAACACATATGATTTCAGTGCCTTTCAACATGTTTTGAAACAAGTTTCTGAGAAGCTGAAAATTTTTTCACAAGCCCTGATTGCTGTTGCCAAGTTTCCAGGTTTCTCGAA
Source organism: Artemia sp. Qi Xiang Cuo (assembly GCF_049724085.1). NCBI lineage: Eukaryota > Metazoa > Arthropoda > Branchiopoda > Anostraca > Artemiidae > Artemia > Artemia sp. Qi Xiang Cuo. The sequence goes on along the minus strand of NC_142795.1, from coordinate 55,399,531 downwards.
CAAGTCTTTTAGCATAGAAACTCGCTTTATCGATAACCAGTTTTTGTCCTACTACGATATGACGTTTCTCATATCTTTGATAGCTCAATATAAGCCTTGGCATATTTGGGAAACGTTTCAATCTATTTGTTAGCTCTTTCTCCATTTTTTTATGTTTTGTAGCAAAAAAACAAACAAAAAGATATGATTTCAAAGCTCAGACTTCAATTTAGGTATCTAGATTTAGCAGAAATTTTTAGCACTTGTAATAGCCAACATTGAATTATGATTTGTTCAGTCATACGCTCTAGTTGAAAACAATCCGTTTCACTATAATTTTTTATATCCGTAAAATGTTGGCTACTATTGGTTTGCACCATTTTATTGAGCAGTCTTTTTTTTTAGGCTTCTTAGAGTTTCGTCGTTTTATTTTTTTTTTTTCGATTTAATAATGTTCTTTTCTTATGTTTTATATAAAGGGTATAATCTTCACATTGTATATTCTAAAGATGACCGAGAGATGTTAAACTTGTTCGAACAGACCTTTCTAAAAATGATAAATATCAAGGATAACACAAGTGTTTTGAGTGCTATCCGAGAGTATGGACGACGATTTTTCCCTGTTCATGATTCGATCGTCAAGGCAAAAAAGAAAGCCCATCTGTCATGTTGTGTTGACGAGACGAATGTTTTCTTTGTTACGGATTCGGGGGAAAAAATTGGAGCTAAACGGGAGCAAATAAGTTTTGAATTTGAGGCTATGTTGAAGTTTCATGCTACACCTGAGATCCCTTGGAAAGACACAGACGCCAGGCTAGTGAAATATCTTGTACACTATGTCTCTGGGTGTCGTAAAAGTATTCATAAATGCTGTGCTCTGAAGGGCTTGAAGCAAACAGATAAGGGTAAGCTTCTTCACCTGGGCATATCTTATTTTGTTGATGATCTTGTTAGTGATATTATGTTCGATTTGATTTCATCAGAAGTTACATCTGAAAATGTTGCCGAGCTGTATGAAAATCTTCTTTCTTGTGACATCAAAGACTTTGAATCTGAAAAAGTGATCTTTCTGAGAAAAATAGTGAACAACAATGATCTAGACTTGATGAAAACTATGTTGAACTCTAATTTAAGGGTAAGGGAACATTTTTTGGGAGTTATTCGTGATGTTGTTCATGAGCGTTTTGAACGCTTTATTAGAAAATAAGTGTAATGTGTCTATGTTGATGTGTACATATCACTTTATGATGTGTACACATCATAAAATGATGTGTACTTGGGCTTAATATTTTCACATTAGGGGGTCACAGCACTCCGGAGGGGGGATAAAACACATAAAAAATTTGTTTATGTACATTTTTGTTACGTTTCTACGTGTAAGACAAACATTGCGGGGGGGGGGGGGTCAAACCCTGTACTCCCCCCGGGGTACGGCCTTGGATTTAGGCAACTAGAATTTTCGGGAATTGATTCAGGGTCAGACTTATGCTCTGCTAACTTTTTTTGTTTAAACTCCTATATACAGTCCTTCTGTATCAAAAACAAAAAATCGGGAATTTTAGTTTCAATACCTTCATTGGTCTCTAAATGTTGAAAGCATAGCTCCAATGATTTGAGTGAGGCTATAAGCCAATTTTTTTTTTAAATACAATTCACATTTTGACGAAATCTTTAAAACCTTAAAGTGTGGATCAAAGTTCTTGACCTAATTCTTAACGTTGTCTTATCATACTCTATTCAGATTTTGCGGTAAATATCATAAGTGCCATCCCACGGAGCTGAAATACTATCATCGACAGTAATTTAGGAGCTTTTTAATGATTCTTGGCTTTGACGAATCAACTCGTCCACATTGAAAATTTTTTCATCTCTTTTTATTCTTTTCTTCTCAACTTCTGCATCCACCACACTTGATTCATCTTCATTTTCAGGTTCACTTGCATAGTCATAGCTCTGAAAAACATCAGACGATGCACTGAGAGGGCGACTAGAACAGGAGCTTGATGGAGGGGAGTAATAGGAGCATCCAGGACTAGGAGAAACTGTTTGTTTTGTACTGAACTGTTTCTTCTTTTTGGAACAATCTCTATCATATTCTTCATCACTTTCACTTTCTTCTACTACAGTTTCAGTTACTTCAAATTTTGGTTTTACAGTAAAGCAGCCATCAAATTCATTTTCTATCGTATAGTTTTCGATTATTTGCAACAAGCTATTATGTAGTCCTAGTTTGTAGAGGGTATTTAAGGAGTCTTCAGAGAACTGTGGCTGCAAGAACGCGTTCAAAATAAAATTCCGGAATTCATCTGACAAAGTTAAGTCTGTCATAGCGTTATATAACACAATTAACATATTCTGGTCGATTTGACTTATCACATTGTTCCTAGTGTAAAACGCAAGAGCATGCACCAAGTTCTAGCAAACTAAAACAAAATGAAGAAACAGAACATTAACATTAAACGTAAATTCAAGATCAAATACACTAGAGGATGCACATACAGCATTTTGACACTAGTAAGATTTCATTCTGAAAAATGGCTCTTGTTAAAACTTCTACAGATTCTTTATTAGCATTAAATTCCTTTGCATTAATATTAGCACTAAAACTATTACTTAAAAGAAATAATAAATTAATTTTAACCAAAAAACTCTTATTCAAAACAAATTTACGAAAAGAAACGTTCAACTTTTCTGATAAAAATAACATAAAAGAGAACACAAAAATATATCACAAACCAGCCCAGCAAAGAACCATTCCATGAGAAAATGGATATGTATGAGAGTTTCGAAAGTTTTAAAGGAATTTAATAAAATATAGGCTAAATAAATAGAATGTGCACAAACTAGTAAAAGTAATTTTACACACTGACTACTGACTGGTAGAAAGCAACAGAGAAAATAAAGAATTAGGGGGGGAGTAAATATCATAAGTTCCATCCCCAATTTTTTATTTTATGTGACAAATCATTCTAAACCATTAGTTACAGAGCTACGAATGTATCTATCTAAATTATAAAGGAATTTTGCCCTTGTTGGTTTTTTCTTGTTTCATTCAATAAAATCATCAGCTGCTTCTCTTTAATTTATGTTAACGTTTTAGTCTGATTATCCACAAACCATTTTTAGGACATGTGTAGTACTTATTTTCTCACTTGTACAATTATTCATGATTTCGTTTTTTCTTCTCTAAAATTGGAAGAATTAAACTGAATACATTTGTGGATTTGTGGATCGATATGATCAAGTTTAAATATTGACCTATTAAATCTTGCATTTACTCGATTCTTTCGATAGCATTGAAAACCAGAGTTTCGCTCGACTACATGCAATAGCGAGATCTGAGTTTGATGATCATACAGAAACGAGTCCTTAACGGGCTCATTGCAAGGGACTCATTGCCTGATTTACAACAAAATAGAGGGCATGGAAAATTTTTGCAAATAACATATATAGACCGATCATTTTTTTTTTTTTTTTTTTTTTTGAGGCAAATTAATTGAATTATGAAGGATAAGGGAAACTGATTTAATTCAGAATTAAAAATACCAACGCCGTAAAAAGGGCCTGATCGACTTTTGCCCAGTCACAACGGTGCCGACGTACGCGAGGAACAGAATATGTACTTTGATGACCAAAATGCGGCAAAGTGGCTGAGAAATTTATGGGAAGATGATCAGACAACTGATAATCAAACACAACCTATGCTGCATCAACTTACAAATCTGACGATACTGCTAAGTGGTCCAAGTTGGAAGTTCGTGAGGACGTATGTGCATTCGTAAAATCAAATACTTTATCCAAAACACTCAAGAAGTCAGTGAATGAAATCACCTTAGCTACTGTTGTACGTGGCAAAGCTTGAACATTTAGCTCAGACAAATTACAGTTAAAGTCGCTAACTAAAGTACAAGTGAAATCTAAACGTCGAATGTCATCATAGGCATCACAATAGCGCTGCCTAAGTAAAGAACGATGTTGGCACAATGTTTTTTTAGACCAGGGCACTTCGTATCGAAGGAGTTGTCGTAGAAACTTGGAAAAGGGCTCACTCTATTGGAAATTGGAACGGCTAGTGCCCTTTTCAATTGTCGGAAGTGATTGGAAGGCAACTATCACCCCTTCCACGCCCACTATTTCCCCAAATACATCCAATCAAAATTTTGAGATGGTCATTTTGTTCAGCGTAGTTGATTTCCAGATAGAAATTATGTTTGGAGGAGAACACTCCCCCGCAGCCCTCAGGGCAAGGGTTGTAAGTTATGCACTGGGGGCATATAAGGTTTTCATAGAAAGCTTTGTTGTGGAAAATTCAAAAAGGGTTCATTCGGTTTGAAACTTAAATTACTTTTGCCCTTTTATAATCGTAAAAAAGGATCGAAAGGTACCGAGAGTCCCTCCAACGCCTACCATTTATCCAAACACATGCAATCAAAACTTTAAGATAGCCATTTTGCTAAAAGTAGTTGAAAGGTCTGGAATATCTTTCAGGAGAACATTCCCCCACATCCCTCAGAGCAAGGGTTGTAAGTTATGCCCTGGGGGCATATAAGGTTTTTATGGAAATCTTTGTCGTAGAAACTTGAAAGAGGGCTCAATCCATTGGAAATTCAAAGGGCTAGTGCCCTTTTTAAGATCGAAAGCGATTCGAGGGCAACTAAACCCCCTCTCGCGCCCACCTTTTCCCCAAACACAGCCAATCAAAATTTTTAGATAGTCATTTTGTTCAACGTTGTTAAAAATCTTAAAAATTAGGTTTTTGAGGATGATAACCCCTTCAGAGCCCTCGGGGCAAGGATTGTAAGTTATACCCTGAGGTTTCACAAGGTATTTATATATAGTGATGTTGTAGAAACTTCAAAAAGGGCTCATTCGATTCGAAATTAGAAGAGATTTTGCCCTTTTCAATAGTCGAAAGTGATTGGAGTAGAGCAGAGTAGAAGAGTAGAATATTTTTATTCATAACACGTACATAAATAAATGTCACAAAACAGCGCACATGCCTGGTGGCATACTTTAGCGCTGAAAATATTGCCAACGAAAATACACAGCCATTTTCTAACTAAATTTTACAACAACGAAAAAGAAAACCTTAATGAACAAAATGCTTAGCATGTCATAAGATATTTCTTCACCAGTCTTAGAAAATGTCGCTTGTTGCTGCATTCTCGAACTGATGAAGGAATTGAGTTCCAGATTTTTGGGCCAATGTGACGGCTGCTGAATCCCGCTCTCGATGTCGGGCGAATTTCGCATGAAAAGTCTTAACGATGCGTAGTAGGATAATTATGAAATTGAGAATTAGTTGAGAAAATGCCGGAGAAATTTACAGGTAAATTACTATATTGATAATCGTGACAAATAGTAGAGATAGAAATTAAATGAAGTTGGTCCAAAGAGAAAATTCCTGAAGTCCCATATAGGTGTCTAACTGAAGTTCTGCAATCAACATTAAAAAGAATCTTCATTGCTTTATTCTGAAGTTTTTGGAGAGATTTAAAAACGAACGAAAAGGTAGATGCCCAAACCAAAATGCAATAGAGAAAATATGGGTGGACGAAAGAATAATAAATAGATTTTAGAATAGCTGTAGGAAAAAAGTGACAAATACGAGTTAGCTTGCCAATATTTCGGGAAATTTTTAACGACAGTGTTTTTACACATTTATGAAACTACAAATTTTCATCTAAAATAATCCCAAGATATTTGAACTGATCTACCCGTATTAATTCAAGACCATTCAAGAAAAGAGAGAAGGTATCTGACACTACTGATCCAGTTCGCGAAAATAACATATATTGGCATTTTTTTTTTCATTAAGAGCTTGTAAATTCCTTGAATACCAATCAGATGTAGTTAGCAACGTACTTTTGAGGTTCTGGAAAAGAACTGATAGGTCCCAGTGAGAAGCAAAAATTACTACATCATCAGCAAACATTATAATTTTACAGAGGCAAAACTTCTGGCAAATCATTTATAAAAAGAATAAATAGAATAGGTCCAAGAACAGAGCCCTGAGGCACTCCGTAATTAATTGGAAAAGTTTCGGAACGGAGATCACGAGATTTATCAACACAATCTAGTCGTCTCCCAGAAAGGTAAGATGAAAAAAATTTAATAGCTTGTGTTGAAAACCCATAAGACTTTAGTTTAAAAAGAAGCAACGAATGATTTACGGTGTCAAACGCCTTTGCAACATCATGAAAAATCGCCAACGCGTGTTGACCATCATCTTGTGAATCATTAATATTTAGTAAAAGCTCATGAAGTGCCAGTTCAGTTGACTTTCCTCTTATAAAACCATATTGAGACGTATGTAAAATCTTGCTATCAAATAAATACTGTTTTAATTGACTATTTAGAATTTTTTCAAAGATTTTGCTGAAAATCAACAACAAAGAAATGATTCTATAATCTACAGTGTCAGTTGGACTGCCAACTTTAGGTAATGCTTTAACATTTTACTTTTTTAAAAGCTCAGGAAAAATCCCATGCATAAGTGATAGATTAAAAATATGTGCCAACAAAGGTGAAATACTTGACGCTATTTGCTTTACGGTTTGAGCCAAAAATCCAAATTCGTCCTTAGAAAAACTCCGTTTAAGCTTCAAAATAACTTTTTCAATCTCATGAGGCTTAATCTCAGAAAAAGAAAACGAATTTTCCGCATGCTGCTCATTAACTGGAACAGAAGGGGAATTCAGTTGCATATTCATAGTCAATGCAAGTCTAGAAGCAATATTACTGAAATAATCTCCAAAAGCATTTAAAATTTCATTGGTCTCTGTAACATTTTCTCCATTTAAAACAAGGCAATTAACACTAGTATTCTTACGACTATGAGGACGCATCTTTTCATTTATCAATTGCCATTTTTTTCTCATATCCGATTTATACTCCAAAAATTTCTCTTTATAATATTTTCTCTTCTCTTGTCTGATTATTTATTTTAGATTATTCCTATAAACTCTGATTTCTTCAAACGACTCAGGTGTCTGTAATTTTAAATAATTCTTAAATTTTTTTATTTTTATGTTTTAACGATGCCAAAATACCTTCAGTAATCCATGGGTCAAATTTCTGCGGAAACTTTCCATGCGAAACTCGTGTTGAAGAAGCCCGATCCCGCAGTCGCATCATTTGATCAATAAAACCTGAAAACGCAGCATTTGCGTCATCTGAGCCATAAACCGAACTCCAATCATGGTCACCAACTAACTGACGTAGAACTTTACAATCAATCCATGTATATCGCTTTTTTGAATTATCCATTGTTGAATCTCGATGTTAATTATTACTATTATTAAAATTTAAAAGAACACTCACCGGAAAATGATCTGACATATCAGACAAAATTACTGACGATTTTTCAGCATCAAATAAAACAGGGGAGAAAAATATATTATCTAATAATGTAGCTGTGTTAGCTGTAACTCTTGTCGGCAGAGAAATACTTGGAAGAAAATTAGAACACAACATCATAGTTAAAAACTCCTTATTATTTCCAACATCGAGATTCAAAAGATCAAAATTAAAATCACCGGAAATAATGACCGGTTTTTTCAACGCTTCTAGATTTTTCAACAGCGGTTCAAAAACTTAAAAAATCTTTTTGGGTTACCCGGCAGAGATCAATAAACAGAACCAAAAATAAATGGATTACAGCCCAAAGGTAGGCTACAACTTCAACAAAAATAGTCTCACAGAACCCTTCATCAAAAACAGAAAAATCACAGAGAATACTAAAAGACCATTCATCACAAATATACAGCATCTGATCTCTTCTCGCATTCTGACACCTTGTACGTAAAATACACTTCATCCCAGGCAGATCTAACATTGTAAGGGGTGTATTAGCTGACAGAAAAGTTTCGCAAACTCCAGCAATGTCTATAGGACTAGATGCAAGCAAAAGCTTCAGTTCATTGAATGCACTTTGTAGCCCCTGGGCATTTACATGTAACGATCTGATCGGAAAATCACAACTTTTTGTTTTATCCGATAGAAACTTGTCTGAAGAATAATCACATTCAGGTAGATTATTTACATAAGGCATATCTTTATCACTTCCGGTAGCTGAATTTAGAATAACATCTAATTTCAAACGAGAATCAAGAAAACGCTGAAAACGATCCATAAAACAAAAAAGGAAAAGAAAAATTCACAGCTTCTTAGTTTAGACGACAGGTTCATATGACACATTGCGAATCTGAACTACGTCGGAAATCGTTTTACACGAAATGATTTGCGAACCGCACTTGACATAAACAACACCTCGTATAGTCCATACACTTTTCAATTCAAACTTATTGCGCGCAAGCTTGTAGATTTCTTGCCTTTCCCTGGTTAGAGCCTCATTTACATAGATTCGGGTACCTTTCAAATTCTTGCGATTGCGCAGGATCTCAACTGCAGATGCCTCAGTAAAAAATGTAAGTTCAATAGGAGTTTTTATTTCCGAGGCACCTCCCAAACGCCTTGCACCCTTGACAACGGATTTATCAAGATTGAGTCCCATTTCACTGTTAAGTCGAGCTAATACTTTCTCACCAAGGTGAGGTAAATCACGCGCAGGAGATTCTATCCCAGATACAATGACCTTAGTCAGAAGAGAAGACTGGTTTATATTATCCAGCTAAGTTTCAAGCTTCTGGTGCTTAGTGCAATTTTGAAAAATTCTTACCCGCAAATCGCCAAGTAATTTCTCTATCAGTTAAAATTTATCCTTGAATTGCAGATCGATCGCCTCATAGATAGCTTGCGTAACAGTATCAAGAAAATCTGACTTAATCTGTGTCACCGGAGAACTCCCTAATCTACTGCACTGCTCTTCCACTCTCCTACGAATTTCATCCTGTATGTCGTCACGAAGGTTAACAATTTCTGACTGCATCAAGTTAACCGACTCAGATAAATCCCCGGCTAAACCTTCCGAGTCCTCCGTACACAGCCTTATCGCTCTCTGAACATTTTTTCTGTCATCTCTCAGCGCTTCTTCATATTTCTCCGCGTAAGCCCATATATTCTCGGACGTTAATATTTTAAATTCGTCAGTTCCGTAACAGCAAACTTAATAATTACTTCCATCACCTTTGACAGTTATCACCCGCTTAATTTTGCAAGGCCACAGCTTGTAATATTTAAATTGAGCAAACGCCCGGTTTCCCACTTGCATAGCTTCGGCAAATGACAAAATGAAAAAAAGCAAAATCTCTCTCTCAATACGTCCGCACACCTTCTGTGTATGAATGCCTAGCAGCGACTGATGACAGTGGGCGGGATAAAAAAAAAGGTAGAGCTGAAAACAGCCTATGGAAAATTTACCAAGTATCCAAGTTAAAATATCCAAAAAAGTATGATATAATTCTCTTGTGTTAACTAGTCAATGACTGAATCTATACTGAGGATAACTAACACCCCTCTCACACCCACCATTTCCCCAAACACATCCAATCAAAATTTTGAGACAGCCATTTTGTTCAACGTAGTTGAAAGTTTTTGAAATAAGGTCTTTGAGGATGACAGCACCCCCACAGCCCTCAGGGCAAGGGTTGTAAGTTATGCCCGGGGGCATATAAGGTTTCTATAGAAAGCGTTGTCGTAGAAACTTCAAAAAGGGCTCATTGGATTAGAAATTGAAAGGCCTAGTGCCCTTTTGAATAGTCGAAAGTGATTGGCAGGCAACTAACATCCCTTCCACGCCCACTATTTATCCAAACATCCAATCGAACTTTTGAGATAGCCATTTTGTTCAAAGTAGTTGAAAGGTCCGGAAATTGTATCTTTGAGGAGAACATTCCCCCACATCCCTCAGAGCAAGGGTTATAAGTTATGCCCTGGGGGCATATAAGGTTTTTATGGAAAGCTTTGTTGTAGAAACTTGAAAAAGGGCTCAATCTATTGGAAATTCAAAGGGCTAGTGCCCATTTTAAGGTCGAAAGTGATTCGAGGGCAACTAACCCCCCTCTCACGCCCACCTTTTCCCCAAACACAGTTTTCGATACAAATTTGGTCTTGGAGGATGATAACCCCTTTGGAGCCCTCGAGGCAAGGATTGTGAGTGATGCCCTGGGGTTATATAAGGTTTTTGTATATAGTGATGTTTTAGAAACTTCAAAAAGGGCTCATTCGATTCGAAATTAGAAGAGATTGTGCCCTTTTCAATAGCCGAAAGTGATTGGAGGATAACTAACACCCCTCTCACACCCACCACTTCCCCAACCAAATCCAATAAAAATTTTTAGATAGACATTTTGTTCGACGTAGTTGAAAAGTCCAGAAATTATGTTTTTGAGGATGACACTCCCCCCAAATCCCTCAGGAGAAGGGTTGTAGGTTATGCCCTGGGGGCATATAAGGTTATTTTTATTGAAAGCACTGTTGTAGAAAATTCAAAAAGGAATCATTCGATTGGAAATTGAAACGGCTAGTGCCCTTTTTAACAGTCGAAAATGATTGGAAGGCAACTAACCTCCCTCTCACGCCCACCATTCCCCCAAACACATCCAATCAAAATTTTGAGATAACCATTTTGTTCAACGTAATTGAAAGGTCCGGAAATTATGTCTTTGAGTATGACAGCCCCCCCCCCAGCCGTCAGGGAAAGGGTTGTAAGTTATGCCCTGAGGCATTTAAGGCTTTTATAGAAAACTTTGTCGTAGAAACTTCAAAAAGAGCTCATTCGATTGGAAATTGAAAGGGCTAGTGCCTTTTTTAATAGCTGAAAGTGGTTGGAGAGAAGCTAACCCTTTCACACCCAAAATTACCCCAAACACATCCATTCAAAAGTTTGCGATAGCCGTTTTGTTTAACGTAGTTGAAAATTCTGGAAATTAGGTCTTTGAGGATGACAACCCTCTCACAGCCCTAAGGGCAAGCGTATTGATTTATGCCCTGGAGGAATATAAGGTGTTTATAGAAAGCGTTGTTGTAGAAACTCAAAAAGGACTCATTCGAATGGAAATTGAAAGGGCTAGTGCCCTTTTTAATAATCGAAAGTGATTGGAAAGCTTGACATTTTTAAAGTAAAGATCGATGTGGGTATAATGTAATACTTGTCGTAGAACTTCAAAAAGGGCTCATTCAATTGAAAATTGAAAAGGTTAATGACCTTTTTAATAATCAAAAGTGATTGGAGGGCAACTAATCCCCTTCCACTCCCACCCTCCCATTGTCCCATTACGTTTAAAAACTAAATGTTGGCTCAAGATTAAACCATGATGCACGGTGTTAATGCTAATTCCCAATAAGGATTCTCAGCAGTATGCCAAGAACGACCGAGGCTATTATGTTCAAACTTTCGGGGCTACTTCTGCTCTTAAAATTTAACCAAATCAAAATAGTGCAAGGGTTTCCAAGCTATCTAAGAAAGTAAACAGATTGTTTTTACAAATAGTATCAAGTTTTCTATTTCAGGTCAACTATAGGAGGTATAAAACTAAATTAAACACTACTATTTGTGTCTAGATTTTTAAAAGGGTTTATTTTGTTAACAATTGCTGAAACTTTTTCTCCAGCATACAAATAACAGGCCAAACTGTAAAGAACTCCCTTAAACCAAAAATGAGCAAAAATAAAATCAAATAATCTACCAAGCGTGAAACTACCACAAATCAGCATCGATAAATAAATGAAACCAAAAACGAACAGAAATTACAATAAATAACCAAGTCAAACTCAAAACCAGTAGAAATTAACATGAGTAGGGCTAAAAACCTCTATGCCTTCCCAAGGCCAGAACATAATTTGCACTTTACTGAAAAAAATACGAGAGAATGTGCATTATCAGTTTAATATACATGATATTTAGTAATCAAAATATTAATATTATTTGATTTATTGAAGTTATAAAAGGAAAAAAAATAAATATGTTTTTAGTATAGTGCAAATTATGTTCGTTTCTATTCTACATTACTAGAGTCAGTGACGAGGTCATGGGTACAAGGGTTTTCGGTTTTTGTGCACTTTACACAGTAGCACGTGCCACCCTGCGTCTTGCGAAAAATGCAAAAGGCTGTCTTCTGACACGGGGGTATCGGAGGTAGATTTTCGGATTACGATATGGAGCACAAAGTGCTGCTCTTGCAGTCTGCAGCGAGGTGACCGATTCCGTGACAATTGAAGCAACACTAGGATAAGACTACGAACTCTTCATCTTAGATGCGATCATATCCGAGGTTCACTGAAATTTTCGGAAAGGCATCGAGGTTTTTTCATGCCAGGGACAGAATAATTGGAATGTTTCTAAACTTGTCACACTGTAGGGTTTTAGCGTCCTAAAACCCAACAGGTTCCTTGAGAGAGAAGTTGACCGATGGTTCCACCAACTTAAGTGCATCCACTATCTGCGTCTTGGTTTGTTTTGTGTGAACCACATGTTTCCATTTGGTATCAGAGCAACGTTACTTTGTTATATCACCATCCGGACACGGGCAGAATTTTTTGATAAATGCTTTGCGTCCGCTTATGCCTTTTAAAGGTGCTTTCACATTGCTACGTAAGAAATTACGTTATGTCGTTAAGTTACGTTACGTCTCTTAAGTTATGGAGCCCTTTTCACACTATTACGTCCACTTTCACATACAAACCCATAAGCCTCTACATAAAAATCCATAATTTCGTCACTATCAGCAGCAGCAGTGGCGGTTTTTTTTGAACTAGCAATATGTGGAACGGTGAAGACTCAAGCAGCTCTGATGATGAAATTTTGATGCTTTCTGCAGCTCTTTTGTGTGTAAAAGGAAAAAGCCCAAAGAAGAAAAAGAAAAGAGACTATTGGGTCAGACCTATTTTTACATCTGAAAACAGAGATGCATTTGGACAGTTGAACCTTCTACAAGACATGATTCTGTGTGATGATGAAGAAAAGTTTTTTAATTTTACCCGTTTTTCAAGAAGTGAATACCTTGACATATTTGAGCAAGTCAAAGATAAAATTCGGAAGCAGGATACAAAATTTCGAAGAGCTATTTCTCCTGAAGTCAAGCTGGCACTAACTTTGAGGTACCTGGCAACAGGAGCCTCCATGACTTCATTGCATTACGACTTCCGTCTGGGAATCTCTACAGTTAGTGGAATTCTAAGTGAAACTTTAAAGGCTGTTTTTGATAGTCTGTCACCAACTTACCTGCAACCACCCTCAACAAGTCAAATGGAAAAAATTGCAGACGATTTTCTGAAGAAATACAAAATGCCAAATTGTGTAGGTGCAATAGATGGGAAGCACATAAGGATGCAGTGTCCAAACAAAGGTGGATCTCTGGACTTCAACTACAAAGGTTTCCATAGCCTTGTACTACTGGCTGTCTGTGATGCCAGTTATAAATTCAGCTTTACTGATGTAGGCGCCTATGGCAGTGAAAGCGATGGTGGCATATTTGCAAGATCAGATTTGGGAAAAGCCATTGAAAACGGAAGCATACAGTTTCCTGCAAACAAATTGCTACCAGGCTCAGATATAGCTTTTCCCCACTTCTTGATTGGTGATGAAGCGTTTTCACTGAAACCATACATAATGAGAGCATATCCTGGCAAAAAACTGAATGATCAACAGAGGATATTTAATTATCGATTAAACTCGGTCAGGAGGATAATAGAAAACAGTTTTGGGCTTCTATCACAAAGATTTCGCATATTTAGAACAGAGATAATAGCCCAGAGAGAAAAAGTTTGTCAAATTGTGCTGACAGCAATCTGCCTTCACAATTTCCTTATTGTCAATAGAGGTGTCACTCCTGAAGGTAGCTCTTCAGCATCATCTGATGGCTTGGGAGATATACGCCTGGCCACTAGCAACCACAGCTCAAGACCTACCCGAAACCTACGAGACAAGTTGGCAGACTATTTCATGACTGAAGCTGGTTCAGTGAGAGGACAAATGCAGAGGGCATTTCAAGGCTCATTTTGATTAGTCCCAATATTTTACTTTTTTTTTCCTTTAATTAATTTTGTAAACTGTTTATGGATGACTGAAACAAAGAATTAAAGCAAAGAATAATCTCAGAAAGGTTATTAACATTATTTCAATCTCGTAGTGTAGTGAAGTTTGACAAAGTCAATTATTTTTTCATCAAGGGAGTCCATTTATCCCACAAAGCTTGAAACTTTTGCGTAACGTAACGTAAAAATAGAGCCCGACTCTATTTTCTATGTTCGTTATGCTATGTAAAAAATCCTACGTTACGTCGAACGTAAGAGAACATAACGACCAAAACATAACGTAACTTCTTGATGTGAAAGGTTACATAAGACGCATAAGGCAGTGTGAAAGGCATGACGTAGCAATGTGAAAGCACCATCGGGATTAATTGGGATTGGGATCGGGAAAAATAAATTTTTGGGATTTTCGTTTTGCTGCTCACTATAAAGGACTTTTTAGCTTGTTTGATTGTACCATGATCGAAATAGTTTGCTGCACTTGTCAAAATCAGATCAAGTTTCCTTTCTTTTGTCAGTGGTCAGCTTGTCAGTCAAAGCTGGCTAAGTGCCAGCGTTTCAGCCATTACATTCAATCAGAAATAGGTAAAACTAATCTCTGCGAACAGCACCAAATATCCAGGAACACGAGAAGCGTCAAAAATTTGTTCTATCCACGATTGGAACCTTTGCTACCACGGCCTTCAAAAGATTAAGGAGGCGGTATTGCTACTCCGGTTCGGGGCAATTTAGAGGACTTTTTAAGTTTGATTTGGTAATTTGTTTCAATTTATATTCCTTTCGGGGCTTATTTACACAGTTACTGCAGTATCTGTTATCTTTATGTTTGATGCGATTATTCATTTTAATTTCTGTTTGTTTTCGCTTTCATTGATTCACTGATAGTAATTTCCGTTTGTTTTAAGTTTAAATTTCGAAAAACTTTGTTTCTGCTCGTCAAGGTTTTAATATAGTTCTTTACTTATTTTTCAAAACTCATTTTTTTAAATCGTTTTGTTAATTGCAGTTGTTTATTTTTAATTGACATAATTTTATCGATGTCTACAATGAACATTTTTGTGAAGTATTTTTTTCGGTTTTTCTGCTTAAGAATCAAAACCTTGAATCGTAAGTTAAGTCTTAGACAAAATTGAATACTTAGTCAAATTTTTCAATTAACAGTAGCTAATAAATTTTTAATAATAGTTTTTAAAATATCTTTTGGGTGGATAGACAGAAGTATTATCATTCAAACGATCGAAAATCTTCGCAAATTTTGGTTATCTACAGGATTGAAACCACACTGATCCTTGTTCTGTACACATCTTTGAATGTACACAAAAATTTTTTAATGAATCTGCTTAAGCTTTATTTTTCTATTGTTTTTGTTTGTTAAAATAAATGTGTATCAAGGTTATTCATTATATAAATAATTGTATTTCTAATTAATTTGTCTACATGACCTGAAGGCTTGAAGCAAAACAGCATAACATAAATTCTAATTCTTAGTGTTGATTCTTAGCGTTGGGTGTAGTTTTTTTTTTATCGTGAAAGTCATGTTGGTTGGAAAAATCAACATATGGGTGTTTACGGCCAGATAAACGGGCTGCCGATTAGGGACAAAACAATTCGGGTCTATTTCGGCTGATGCCTATTAATAGAACAAACTTTTCCTAAAAACCTTTGTCTTCATTGTATTTAGGCAATTTATTTCCTGTCTTTGAGGTTTCCTTGTTTTTAACCCCATGTTCTCTATTTTTAAGCCAATCTTAGGATACAAATTTGCTATCCCAGTGTCAGGTATTATATTGGTAAGAAGTGAAATCTTGGTCCTATTTTTGACTGTTACAAACCAATGTAGCCAAAGTTAGTTTGTTTGCCGCATAAGAATCCATCTGGCCAAAAAATAATTTTTTTTAAAGCTGATTGGAGAGACGAAATATAAGCTGAGTTTTTGTATATCCAAAGTATTTTAGTCTGTTGGTCTAAAAAGACAATAAACATTCAAAGTTAAGTAACTGGGCTGAACAAAATTATCTCAATTATTAAGTGATCACAAAAGTTTTGGCCCATTGTACAGCAACACGTTTCGTTGCTGTTTTTTTTTTTCAAAGTCTCTCTGTACATAAGGGCTCCCTAAATTCATTAGCTTACAGATATAAGTTTTAAACTTTCATGAAAAAACGTCTTTTCTTTTTTGGGTAAACCGGCAGCGCACAAAATTGTCTTGCATCATGATCCCTTTCCCCAAACAAACTATTAAAAGTATCTTTTCCCTCGCAAAATACTCCTTCAAAGTTTCAACTCAATCCTATTGATCGTTCCCGAGACATTAAGATAAAATATTTTGATAGCCTGGGTAAATACAGGGTATTTTTATTTTCATCAATTCTTCATAAGGAACAAATTCAAAGTTTCGCTTAGGCTAGTAGTTCAAAAACCTTTTCGCACATCGTAAAGAACCATTTTCTTTTCTAAATTTTCTCCTAAAGACAAAATAAGAAAACCCGCCTCCCCCTGTGTTCTCTCTTCTCCCCCCACACTTCAAAAGTCTCAGCTCAATCCCCATCTTTCGTGTCGAACATGCCACAGATATGCCTTTTTGATAACCTGAACATATATTTTCTTTCGATTTGCCTTTGCTCTACCAAATGTCAAAATTGAGGTCATGGCTCCCAGCCTCCCGCCCCTTTGGAATTTAAACTGAATCCCCAGGCTGTTTCTGAGATAACTATATTCTGATAGCCTGGAATCACATGTTTTTTCTAGATTGCTACCTTACCGAGAATAGACTTTAGTTCGAAATGGATTAATAGTGCCAAAGGTTACAACATATTGACGACCAAATCTTTAGAATCTTCCCCTATACCGACTTCTCCCAAGTCAAGATTTTATATCCATTTGCCCCACCCTCCGGGACAAAATTTGAGGCACTTTTGCCCCTCTACACAATGCTTGAAAATTTTAACTACTGAAATGTTGTAGATATACTATTTAGATACCCTTCTTTATATAGTTTCTTTAGATTTACCTCTGCCCCCTCGCCCAAGTTGAAATTTAAGACCAAATTAAACTCACGAAACCTTCTGAAAGCTTCAAATTGATCTTCCAAGCTTTTCTGATGATCTGTATGAACATATCTCATTTGCTTTACCACAAATCTATTTCCTGAGTCAAAGTTAAATATATAATAGTCCCCTCCCCCTTAGAACTCCCTGAAAGTTTCAGCTTGATCCCATAGCCTGCTCCTGAGTTACTGTAGATTTACCATTTGGTAGATCTTTTTGACTCGAAAAGAAAGTCAATATTGCTCTTTATTCAGGCAGCGCTTTGTCACTTCCTTTGGTTTTAGATATGTAAGATTTAAAGAGTTTAAAGTTACCCATCGAAAATTATGATCCTAAAAAATCAAAAAAGGTGAGTGACATTGAAAAAGATGCACCATTAAATTCAGCAAATCAAAGTGGAAATTTTTAAGTACCTATCTGTAAAAATCTGTAACAATGTATTTTTCCAAGAAGGATAGCAAAGAATGCATATTGACTTGTTTGTGTTTGTTAGTTAGATCTTTTCTCCAGGGGTAATCGGACCATACAATCCTTATAGAATATCAGGAGAGGGCTCATTCAGATAGAAATTGTAAGTTTAAAGGATCTTTTTCAGTAGCAGAAAAGGAAAGTTGCCGAAGAACAGTGGCAACTTCAGCTATTTGTGGCACAAAACAACAATTTTAGCTCAAAGAGGGCCAAAAGGCTATCAAATAAAAATTCTTATGCAGCCAATAGATCTAAAATTATTATCGCAGAAAAAATATGAATATTGAGCTTTCTAGTCTCAATGGTAACAATGCCTCATGGTGGCTCACAGTGGTGGATCCAGGGGAGCGCCCCCTTAGCGTAGTCTAAAGTAGTGTACTTTACTTAATTAGCTAAAGTTTGCGTTAATTAAACTTGCTCCTAACACAGGTTTATCGGATCAACCTATTTTGTGCCCCCTCCCACCCCCTGAATTTTGTTTAACGGCTCAACCTATTTTGCCCTCCCCCCCCTTAAAATCCTGAATCCGCCCTTGGTGGCTCATGCACTTTTTAAAGATGTACAAACTATGCAAAATGCGTTATCGGCATGGACAATGATACTAAAGCTTAATTAGGTAATTTGATTCATTTTATAATTGACAAGATTGTTGGCAGGTGTGTGTATTGCGTATAAGCTATTATGAAGAAGGTCTGGTGAATATTTTCTTAGTCCTGAGGGAGTGTTGGCTGAAGCCTAAAAACTGTGTTAATATTTTAGTTCTGAGACATATTCTGGTTTCACCAACTTTTGGCATGCCCACCATGTTTACTAGATATAATTCTAAAGAACTGCATAGCTGCTGTGATGCTTTTGGTGAATCTGAAATGGTTTGTGATGTATTTTATCTGGAATTAATTTTGGTAGTTTTTGATGGCTATTATGCTAAGAAGAAAATGTGTATAGGATGTATTCTCCTTAATTTAGGCTGTACGGCTGGCACTACCAGTGCTTAATTTATTCGAGCTTTGTACTAAAATTTATCTGACCATTCGTTGAGTTGAATTAAACATAACTCCAAAAGCACACAAACAGAGTGAAATGGCTTGAGGAGAAATGTATTTTGCCTGGTTTTTCAATGGTATCAAATAGTAGAACTTTCCCACTGACAAAATCGATTATGAACTAAGAATTTGGATTATAAATTTGCAGTTCCACTTATAATCCAGGTCATGAAAATGATATCCCACAGAATAAGTAAGGATGCGAGCTCATGATCAGTATTGTAGCTGTGACAAAGACGCTTTAAAATACAGCCTTATAAATTGATTTTGTAAAAATTTTTGTACCATTGACAATTATCAATCTTGTTTCATCAATCTGGTTTTGTCAGTGGGAAACGCCTAATTTGTTTCGGTGTAGTTTATGCCAGAGAACTAGCGAAGCTAGTCTTGAATGATCGGTAACAGGGTTGCCACCCTGGCCTGGAAGAATTTACTAAATCTGAGAGGAAAAATTTACTAAATCGCATCTGTTTTTACTAAATGCTAAAAAAAATTTTCGCGTGCCGCCACCGCCGCACGCGCACCATCAAGCATTATTTTTACTGTAGTAGGATAATTAATAGGATTTCCACAATCTTTTTCCCTTTTTTCTTCTTTTTTTCTCTTTTCCTTTTTTCTATCGTTTTCATAGTATGATTGAAAATTCCGGAAACCTATAAGTCCGAAAACACTTTTTTGGATAATTTGGATGTACTACTGGATAGGCTTCATATTCCAAATGCGGTATATCTAAGACGTCAAACAATAGTCTGGAATCTTGTAATCGGTTGGCATCAGCAGCCAACGAGAAATAAAGATCAACCTGACGCCGGATCGTCAAGTTGATCTCTTCCTGTTCTGCAAGTGAATTAACATCCTGACCGTTCATCTGTTGCAGTACTTTTTTTTTTAATTGACATTTTCTCAGTGCCATCAGATGAATAGAGTCTTTTCACAATTGGTTCTGATGGTGCCTCAGTATCACTCGCAATTTCCACATCACTCAAGTTTTCATTGTCTGTCTCGTGTGCATTAGCAGTGCTAGAACCAGCAGCATCCAGATTTTTCCAATAACCAATCTCTTGAACAAATTCTTTTTAGCTCATTTTCTGTCACACTTTTTTTGATCATGTCAAAGAGGAAATCTCGTCGGTTTTGAGACAATTAAAGGAGGTGCTCATCAATTTACTTTAGTCTAACGGTCTCACAATCCAAGAGCACGGCTGACACCATCAAATCGTCTCGATGGAAATACTGATCAAACTTTGCCCTCGGTTTTTGCTTGAGCTCTACTATTGAGAATCTTTCATCCCCCTTTCCTTCCATTTGTGCCTTTAAAATTCCTCTACATAACAAAGCAACGTTCAGTGTCGGAAAGATCTCACTTTCAATTGCTTGCACTGTACTAAGAAATTCAGAAAGCAGCTTACAAAGGGCAGTCATGAACTCGAGATCATCTTCGTCCAGAACTAAGTCAGGTCTGCCAATTTGACAAAGGAGAGTCGATACAACAGTTTTATGGTTTAAAATACTTTCCAGTAGTGTATATGTGGCGTTCCGCCATGTGGGAAGATCTCTATTGAGCATCCTGTTATGGTCTTTTCTTCTCCTGCAGGGTATCTCCTCAGCCATTTGAACAATGGGCAGCTCTGAGTCTGCATCTGAAACCTGATCAAGCTTGCTCAGTTCTTCGATTACAAAAAAGGCTTCGGATTTCTGTTTTTCGAATTTGCAGCTTAAATCAGAGCCTCTGTAAGTCAAGGCTTTGACAATAAGTCGAGCCTTTTTCACCAAAGAACAAACTTTTGTAACTTTTGACACTCCATCAACTGTAATCAGATTGTGAAGCCCATGTGCAATACAATTTCTTGACTTCACATCCAGAATTGTACAGGCTCTTAATACATTTGCACCTCTATCACGAACTACAGTTATGTCCCTCCCTCCAATGTCAAAAAGCTTAACACAGGCACGATATTCTTTTCTAATGTTGTCAGCTGTATGTCGCTCATCACCAAAAAAGTTGGTTGAAAGAGTTATATTCTTCATCTCAAAATTTGAAGTGATGTACATGAGTCTGTGACACTGATAGCTAAGATGACGGTGATTATCCGTCCAGATATCCATAGCCATAGCTCCACTTCTAAACTCTGCCCTGTTGCCAATGATCTTTTTCACTGTTGTGAACGTTGCATCATATATGTCCTGTAAGCAGCAAATGGCAATTTTTCTTTCACTTGGCAATTCTTCTGCACCTGCAACAATATCATACTTTGCACAAAACTGTGAAAAACCTCTTCCATTTACAATATTGAAGGGACGGTTATCCTGTGCACACAGCAAAGCAATATCCCTGCCAAGAACATACTTTGCATCTGAATTCATACTAGCATTGGACCTTGGGGTCCCATATAATGCTGCAAATGGGCTTCTTCTTTGTGTCAGTAGGTCTTTTTTCATCTCAAGCTTGAAGGCTCGCTTTGTCTCTTCCTCTCCTTCGTGGTTCACCTGGAGATGTGTGATCAAGTTTCCCGGGCTTACTTTCCCCTTGTACTTTGCCAAACCTCGGTAAATGTCTTTGAACAGGGCATCCTTCTCAGCCTTTTGTAAAAACAACTTGCAATAAAAATGGTCTTTATGCTTCTTCATAGTACTCCCTTTTTTCTTAAGAAGTAGGCCACACAAAAAGGTCAACGCTGCAGACTTTTCGGATTTGTCCAGGAAAATTGAATAGAGTAATGCAGGCTCATTGTCAAACTGTTTCGGTTACTGGGTCTCCTTTTTTCATCTAGAAAAGATGCATAACATAGAAACAACATCTTGACGAGGAGTTACCCAATTGATATGTTGGTGTAAAATGAGTGCCCGGTGATGGCCAGTACTGGGCCGGGGTTTACAGCTGGTGATATATGAAAATCTGTGATATAGCAATTTTTTCATGAAATTCTGCCGGCACCGTTGAGCGCCAGTCGGTGCCAGGGAGTAGGGAACGCCTCGTCTCCTGATTTGCATTCGAATAACGTGCAAGAACATTATATCTTTTTTTTAGCTTTCGGTGTTGGGGAAAGACTTAAAATTTTAAATATTTAATCATTCAAGAAAATTTTTAAACAGTTAATCAGTCCTCTAAATTGTCGTACCCAGAAATTTTGTTTGAGGGGAGGGGGTGACCTAAAAAAAACTTCCTTTCGTGAGTTTTCTCTAAAGACTTAGAGTAAGAATATTAGGAGATTTTTCATAAAGGCTTAAAAATTAGAGAAAATGTAGGGGGGTTTGAACCTGCTAACTCACCCATCCCCTACATATGGCCTTTGTCTTCTATATGAACTAAAAGAAAATTTGTTGAGTCTATAGGAGTTAAAGTGGGTTCATACACGCTTCTATATTGAATTAATTTTTTTTAAACAACGTTTTCTGAACTAAGTAAAGAGAGAAGTTGAAACTTAAAACGGACAAAAATTATAACTTCACAGCCTATTCTCAATGGCTAGTTCTCAACTGATTTTTTATGTGATAGAAAAGAGCAACTTATATGAGATGAAAATATATGCAAAAATGTATTATCTCTGGATGTTCACTTTTAGCGGCTCATGAGTGAGCAGATGTTCAGTTTTTTCGAAGTTCATATTTACAAGTTTATCTGTTATTTTTAACAAAGCTGTTAATTTTTTTGTACCCCAAAACATGCAAGTAAATAATTAACAATGCCTCATATAGACAATGTACCCTTTTTTCGTTGAAACCACAGTAAAAAAAAAACTTTTTAAATTTATTGATTATTGTATTCTTTTCTGCACTTTTTAGAAAAACATTCCACTTTACCATTATTGTCCAATTTTTTTTTAATATGGGACGAAATCGAGAAAGACTATCATCTAAAAAATTCAGTTAGAAAATTTTTATTTCAGGCAAAAAGTATTATTTATGTTCATGCTACAGGCTAAAAAAGATATTTCAGTTATTAGTATCAAGAAAAAACATAAGAACAGAAAAAAAAATCAATCAATGTTGGTCAGCTTTGACCACCACTTTCTGGGGCTCCAGACCAAGTAACGATGCAAACAGCACCAATACTCTCAAGTTCCATTAGAAACGCCTTCAGAAATGCTATAACTAGAACGGAGCCCTTTTCATCCAGGATAAAAACATTTTGGCCATAAAATCCAGTCAAACAAGCTATATTAACAATCAGAAATAACCTAAATTATATGACAGCTCACAAAAACTCGATTTTTTGACAATTTTTAGAAACGGGAAGAACGCTTAGTTCAACATCCTATATAAGCGAAAAGTTTCAAATGAAAAAAAAAAAATAGGAAACGGTTATACAAATACATTTAAATAAAATTTATCTCACGAAGGGGCTGCAGCACAGCCCCTACTGATAGCTGAAACACTTACTGATATACTAAGAATTATACATACAAGATGACCATACAAAAGCCATGTCAATTTCCATTTGAATATAGGTCTAAATTATTTCTACTATGAGGATGAGCCCTTTTTGCAGTGTGATATCAAGGTGAACTTAAAGGTATGTGCCTAACATAGTAGATATCCCAGCAAATTCTGACACTTTTTAAAAGGGAACAGCTTCAGTTGGGAATCATTGTAGAACTTATAAATCAGAGACTGCATTCAGTAGCCTATATTGGTTAATATAAAAAAACTGCTATAAAAAATGTCGCGGATATTTCTTTATTTTATATATGATAAAGCTAAGATATATGATAAAGATATATATGATAAAGCTATATATGATAAGATTTATTTTATATAAGATTTTTTAAATATTTCTAAAGTGCTAAGACATAGAGTGCTACAAACATCAGAATCAAATTTAGAGGACAAATTATGTTATGGGAAGATGTTTTTGAAATCCTCCTTCCCCCCAAACTCAAAATTTTCCAAAATTCTACTTTAGAAGCTTTTAAAATATTTCTAAAGCACTAATAGATAGAGGGCTAATAGCATCAGAATCGACTTCAGAGGGCACGTTATATCACGGGAAGAGGTTTTGAAAATCCCCCTTCCCCCCAAACTCAAAATTTTGCAAAATTCTACTTTAGAAGCTTTTAAAATATTTCTAAAGCACTAATAGATAGAGTGCTAAAAACATCAGAATCGACTTCAGAGGACACGCTATATCACGGGAAGAGGTTTTGAAAATCACCCTTCCCCCCAAACTCAACCCCGCCGAGCTCTCATCAGCACGCTGACGCCGCTGCGGATACTTACGGCGGTGGCGTCACTAATAAGCCGCCATTTTTCTCTTTTTTTCTTACCGATATCGACCTTCGGGCTTCATCCTTCATCCCGGCTGATCTGTTTCTTAAAGATAAAAACTGTCATCTTGGGCTCGTCATCAGTGATTCCACTTCTACTGATTTTGGCAGTAGAATACTTATTTTTGAGCTTTTCTACTTCAAAATATTAAATCTACTTACTCTCTACTTATTTTTGAAGGCATCTACTCAAGGTTGCTACGGGACACAGTTTATATAATTAGCAGTATGATCATTCTCTATCTCACCTATTATAAAAACCCGGACCGGGGTGCGAGTGCTCCGGAGAACGTTTTGGCAGATATAAACATAGGCGGTATCAGATCTTTTCACGGGTAGACAAGTCAGATTTCTCTTGGACGCGAAACTTGGCTTCAACGTTGGAACACTAATTTTGAAGAAACTAATTTTAAATTAATTTATTCCAATACATGCATGAAAACCGGTAGTTAGTAGTGCAATGTTATTATTAGATGTTTTTAGGAATTAAAATAGGTTTCGAAGTCTCGAGTTGGTTTTAAAGGCATTTTGAGAAAGTTTCTGCCAAAATACGTGTTCCAGGGTAATTGGACTGCTGATTGCAGATCAAATGAGAGGAGCTGTTTGTACGCGCTGATATAAATATAAATATATATATATATATATATATATATATATATATATATATATATATATATATATATATATATATATATATATATATATATATATATATATATGTATATACATATATATATATATAATATATAATATATAATATATATTATGTTTAAGAGGTAATTACTTGGCGAAAAAAAAACTAAAAAAAAAAAAAAAAAAAAAAAAAAAAAAACTGTCGTCCTAATCCAGCAATCGAGACGAATGTGCACTTGAACGAGGCTTTTACCTTACCCATCTATCCAACTACCGAGGACCAAACAATATAACCGAACCATCAACCAAATAGAAATGTCCAAGTCCATGCAAAGTCGTCATCAATAAATGTAAGTCGTTGTAAATTTACAAGCAAAAACACCTTAAATATAGCAAAATATTTCCAAGTAGAACCTTCCATTCAGGGCACACCAGAAGAAATACCACCTGCCTTAACGGGTTTCGAGGCTTTACTTACTTTACCCGGCACGGTGGAGCCTCTACCATAAGATCTATATGGTAACCCTATGTCATGTAAAACTTGTGAAATACATGCATACTAGTCAAGCTATTAAAAATTACACACAAAAAGTGTTTCAATGTTTCCTTAATAAAATCCCAGAGATCACTGACAGAGACCATTCTGGAACAAATGAAGACATGTCCAGATGTATCTTTTATTGGTATCTGGAACCAATTACCAATTTAAAGATCCTCAAGCTTGTTTGAAAACCACTACAAACTCAAACTTCCAAAAAAGAAAAGCGCAAGAGAAATTATATTAAAATATCATTCAGTATTTCTTTATAATTTTTTGTATGTTTACTTAAAAGTTCATGATACATAAAACTAAATTTTTTGAATTGCCAACTAATTTTTTTGGCAGAAAAACCTCTTAAGATCAGTTTTTCGCTCAGCTTTTTACATACATCTATTTTTAAAATCTGTGTAATTACTGTATATTTTTGCATACCTAAATAATTGGGAATAATAAGCCGAATAAGTAATATTTGAATGTATATTACTTTCAAGGAATGGAAAATTAATTACTTCAAAATTAAAATCATCCGTTCTATTATATAATTTAAAAACTAATTTATTATTATTTGAAATATTAATATTTAAATCTAAGAAATGGTCGGAGTGTCCCATCCCATAGCTAGGCTCAAGAATTAACTCTTGTGGATAAATATTTTTTGAAATCTCGATTAACTCTGCACAATTTATTACTAAGAGATCGTCCAGATATCTTTTATTATTTGAAAGGTTATATTTTACATTGCTTGGGCTATTTTTATTTATCATATATTCGTATTCTAATTGACTTAAAAACAGGTCTGCTATGAATGGACTCGCATTCCCACCCATAGGAATACCTACAGTTTGTTTATATAAATTCCCATTAAATCTTATAAATGTACTAATCAGAAAAAAATCCAATAAATCACATAGCATATCCAAGCTATAACATCTATAACTAATACTACTTCTAAAGAAATTCGTCCATCGGTCTTTTTTATTAAAAGTATCCATTTTTAAAAATCCGATATTAGGCAAAAGAAAAGATTTCTTTATGACCATTTTCAATTTTTCGATTACTAAATTAAGTGACGAATTTGTATACAAAGTAGTAAAATCAAATGATCAAATGAAAATCAAATCATATATATATATATATATATATATATATATATATATATATATATATATATATATATATATATATATATATATATATATATATATATATATACTACGAAAACTTTATGAAAAAGAAATTTTTTTTTTAAAGAAAAGTAATGGCCATATTAAACTTAAGATCAGTAGAAATAGAAGCCTACAATAATTCAAACTCAAAACGACCAGAAATTATTATTAAAGAATAAAAAAGGAAAGGAGAATAATTGGTATGGCGGTAACACTGCATATAAATTTATATGAATGTATATATAGTGGGCTGTAATAATGCAAAAGGTAAATATAACATTGGTTTAAAAATGGAAAGAAAGACAAGGAATAAATTTACGACGATAATCAAGTAAAAAATAAGTTTTATTTGAACAATGCCATAAAGCGATGACATTTGATTATGATCTGAGATTATTATCTGAGAAAATAAATATCACGACGTGAAAAAAAATTTATAAACTATCCAGTTGCGGACCCCGAGGGGGGGGGGCGAGGGTTACCCCCGTAAAGTAGTCTAAAGTAGTGTAATTTACCTAATTAACGCAAGTTTGCATTAATTAAACTTGCTCCTAACGTAAGTTTATCGGATCAACCTATTTTGCGCCCCCCCCCCTAAAAAAATCCTGGATCTGCCCCTGAAACCATCACACCTACCCCACCACTGATGAGAAGAAAAAACAAATTCTTAATTTCAAACAGTTCATCAACCCCCCCGCCCGCTTTTTTTATAAAATCCTACAGAGTCCGATAAGGTGTATCCACGTAATAAATATATTTATTCAATCTATTTATATGATTTAATTAAAAAAAGTGAGATGTGACGCTTGCAAACCGCTTGGCTGGCTCACCAAGTTTTTTTCTGCTTTCGCAATTACGAATAATGCACTTGGTAACCAGTTCTCTGTGATTGACGATAACAGACTAATCCGCTAAGGCAGAAATAAGTGGGAGGAGCCTTTTGTTCGCACCGAGACCGAAGACCAGAAATGATCTGCGATAAGCTTACTGTCTATAAACTGAAAAAGCTTGAGATGAAAAAAGACCTACTGACACAAAGAAGAAGCCCATTTGCAGCATTATATGGGACCCCAAGGTCCAATGCTAGTATGAATTCAGATGCAAAGTATGTTCTTGGCAGAGATCATGCTTTGCTGTGTGCACAGGATAACCTTCCCTTCAATATTGTAAAAGGAATAGGTTTTTCAAAGCTTTGTGTATTAAGTATGACACTGTTGCAGGTGCAAGAGACTTGCCACGTGAAAGAAAAATTGCCATTTCCTGCTTACAGGACATATATAATGCAACGTTTACAACAGGGAAAAAGATTATTGGCAACAGAGCAGAGTTTAGAAGTGGAGCTATGGCTATGGATATCTGAACGGATAATCGCTGTCATTTTAACTATCAGTGTCACAGACTCATGTACGTCATTTCAAATTTTGAGATGAAGAATATAACTCTTTCAACCAACTGCTTTGGTGATGAGCAAAATAGAGCTGACAACATTAGAAAAGAATGTCGTGCCTGTATTAAGCTTTTTGACATTGGAGGAAGGGACATAACTGTAGTGCGTGATAGAGGTGCAAATGTAGTAAGAGCCTGTACAATTCTGGATGTGAAGTCAAAAGATTGTATTGCACATGGGCTTCACAATCTGATTACAGTTGATGGAGTGTCAAAAGTTGCAAAAGTTTGTTCTTTGGTGAAAAAAGCTAGACTTAGTGTCAAAGCCTTGACTTACAGAGGCTCTGATATAAGCCGCGAATTTGAAAAACAGAAATCCGAAGCCTTTTTTGCAATCGAAGAACTGAGCGAGCTTGATCAGGTTTTAGATGCAGATTCAGAGCTGCCCATTGTTCATGTGGCCGAGAAGATACCCTGCAGTGGAAGAAATGACAATTACAGGATGCTCAAAAGAGATCTTCCCACACGGTGGAACGCCACTTATACAATATTGGAAAGTGTTTTAAACCATAAACCTGTTGTATCGACTCTCCTTTGTCAAATTGGCAAACCTGACTTACTTCTGGACGAAAATGATCTCGAGTACATGACTGCCCTTTGTAAGCTGCTTTCTGCTTTTCTAAGTACAGTTCAAGCACTTGAAGGTGAGATCTTTCCGACACTGAACGTTGCTTTGTTATGTAGAGGACTGTTCAAGGCACAGATGGAAGGAAAGGGGGATGAAATGTTCCCAATAGTGGAGCTCAAGCAAAAATCGAGTGCAAAGTTTGATCAGCATGTCCCTCGAGACGATTTGATTGTGTCAGCCGCGCTATTGAAATGTGAGACTTTTAGACTAAAGTAAATTGATGATCATCTTTAATAGTCTCACAACCGACGAGAATTTCCTCTTTGACATTATCAAAAAAAGTGTGACAGAAACTGAGCTCAAAGAATTCGTTGAAGAGATTGGTGATGGGAAAAATCTGGGTGCTGCTGGTTCTAGCACTGCTAATGCACAAGAGACAGAAAATGAAAACTTGAGTGATGTGGAAATTCCGAGTGATATTGGGGCACCATCAGAGCCAATGGTGAAAACACTCAGTTCATCTGTTGGCACTGAGAAAATGTCAATTAAAAAAAAAATTACTGCAACAGATGAACGATCAGAATGTTAATTCACTTGTAGAACAGGAAGAGATCAACTTGACGATCTAGCGTCAGGTTGATCTTTATTTCTCGTTGGCTGCTGATGCCAACCGGATTAATTTATTTGAAAATAAAACCAAACGTTAACCTTCTGGAAAAGATACAAACATCAGATCCCGTGGGTGGCAGTTTTCGCTCGTCAAGTTTTGGCTTTACCAGCCACGAGTGCACCAGCTGAAAGGCTTTTTAGAACGACAGGACTGATAGTCACTGAAAAAAGATCAATGCTGGCTCCAAGTAGAGTGAACAAACTCACTTTTATCCATGACAACAATAAACTTGTTCAGAGTGTCATCTCTAAATTAACCTTTTGAATTTAAACCTACAGTGTTACACATGCATACAGTGTTTTTTTTGCTGTTGTTATTTATTTTTTTTACTTCCTTTTTGTATGTATTTGATGAACAGAAGGTGTTTCAACTTCAAATTTCAAAAGTTATACACACATTAGCCTAAATCATTAACAAGAAGTAAATGACTAAACACGGGATTTTATAGGGACGATGTGATGCTAAACATAAACACAATATAGGTTTCCCTGGGTCTAGCGGGTAAAAAGGATAATTCTACTTGGTCTTATTGACGGTGAACATAAAAACTTTTCGCACGGCCCGACAAATTCCTGTTTTGTCATATTGTTCTTGTATATTTTTAGCCAACCATTCAAAAATCATTATTAAAATCAAGTTGAGGCTGAACGTGCTTGGTGAAGTGGAATTGTTATTATTATTTTTAATTAGAAAAATCGGCGCGCCGCCAAAAAAATTCGGTGCGCCTGGCGGCGCGTCGCCGCCGATACTAAATCACACATTCGCCGCCGTCATGTCGGCGTGGCGTGGCTTCGGGGACTGCTCAGAACAGGCCATGCTCGAATTAGGAGTGTATTATTTAAATGAAAGTCAGTAGACTCCCCATTATGTGAGGTATGCAATGTAGAAGAGGATGTTAGACCTATTTTAATGTATTGTAAAAAGTATGAGACACAGAGATTGCCACTAAAAAAAGTGTGCCTAAAGTATTTTGGTGCATTCATGCTCAGAAGTATCCTGGGCCATGCACTGGCACCACCATGGGCTAGGAAAAAATATGTGGAAGTATTAGGTCGTTTTAGTGTAGATACTAAGCTATACTTAGAGCTGTAATTTGTATTAATAATTGTATATATTAATATTATTTCACATTATTTTAATATTGTACATGTAAATTAGTGGTATGCATATGTATGAGTATATATTGCAAGCCAAGCTCATCAGTTTAAAATGCCATATCAGTCAGTTGTGTTTGAATTGTAAATATGGAGGCTCATTTGTGACACCATTGGACAGAGTTGCATACAGCCTGACATTGGTTTATTGTTTTTTGCCTTGACATTCTTCAAAACCCCTCCCTAACCACAGTGACAAAAGCCAGATGGCTTTTTTAAATTATTTGACCCTCGGTCATGACAGAACAACAGCTGGACAGCCGAATTTTGACGTGGAATACCTTTCATCCCTAAAGGCTCTGATGAAATCATGGAGACGTGCACAAGGGGCAGCTTGCCCAGGAGTGCTACAAACAAACAACAACAACTATCGCTCTCATTTTTGCGATTTCGCGTCAACCCTAGCGCTTAAAAATCTAGTAAATTTGAATTAAATAAAAATCTAGTATTAAGCATTTTGCAGTAAGTGGCATAGGGTGCATCAAGACATGGCCAATTGTAGACAGAGAAAAGCCAAGACAGATAGTCCAAGTATTTGAGAGGCAAATGTTTAAATGTTAAACTATTTAAAATCAGAACTGGTATGTTGGCTTAATTTGTTTTCAGAGAATTTTCCCGGACTCTCATAACAGATGCTACGTTTGTTAGTTAGCTTTGTCCCTTTTTCAAGACGCTGCTGGAAACGAACTTTTTCCATACTTGCCCAAGTTCTTTTTGACTCTCTGCAGCTTGCCCCATTCCATTGCTGGAGCAGAGAGACAGTTCTTGATTTTGTTGGTAGTCAAAACTAAAAACCGGAATAGACTAAATGTCTGGAGCGTTTCGTCCCTGATCAAAACGAAGCAACTTGTTCTCAGGTTGTCAAGTGGAGTACATGACTGGATGATGTCCAGCAATTTGATTTGCACTATCAAGAAATGGAAACAAGTACATCCCTTCAGTTCGACACTAGTGGATACTTTAAATTCAGATGAGGCCGAGGACGATTAAAGGCTTTTAAGGGCAACTTTTTTTTAATTGTGACTACATATTTTTCCTCTTACTTTTCAATTTGTATGATTTGCATGATCTGAAGACTGTTGAAACAATATTTTTATTTACTTATTACTGTATGTTATATAAGTTTTCTTTTTCTTGGCAGCACTAGTCCAATTTGAGGTGCACTTTTTGATTTCCATAATTTTACAACTAAACCGGAAGCCGATTACGTTATTTCCGTTTTGAAGTGACATGGATTGTATTGGTTTTTATTCCCTTGAATACGAACGAGAGAGAATCCAGAGAAAATCAGTTAAAAAAAAATCCTAAATTAATTGCTTTAAAATTTGCTAGAAATCTTTGTAGGCAGCTTATCCCTTAATTAAAAACCATCCCAATTACTGCTTACAAACTGGCAAATTTCCTCTTAAAAATGCAAAATTGAAGCGTTTAGATTTCAAACCTAAAATGGGACAAATTTCAAAAGCCGTCACTTTCAAACATACCACAGATACTAAGTACTATCGCCTGCATTGCTTCGTGAATATGAGTTGTAGCTTTTTTTCTTCGTTGATTGTTTTTTTAATTTTTCAATATATCTGAATTTTATGACCTGAATAGGCTACCATTGATAAATTTTAAGCCTGCTTTACCAGCAGGATTTCCAGAATACAAGATTCCAGACTATTGTTTGACGTCTTAGATATACCGCATTTGGAATATGAAGCCTATCCAGTAGTACATCCAAATAATCCAAAAAAGTGTTTTCGGACTTATAGGTTTCCGGAATTTTCAATTACACTATGAAAACGATAGAAAAAAGGAAAAGAGAAAAAAAGAAGAAAAAAGGGAAAAAGATTGTGGAAATCCTATTAATTATCCTACTACAGTAAAAATGATGCTTGATGGTGCGCGTGCGGCGGTGGCGGCACGCGAAAATTTTTCTTTTTAGCAATTGTCAATGGAACAAAAAATTTTACAAAATTAATTTATAAGGCTGTATTTTAAAGCGTATTTGTCACAGCTACAATACTGATCATGAGCTCGCATCCTTACTTTTTCTTTGTGATATCATTTTCATGACCTGGATTATAAGTGGAACTGCAAATTTATGATCCAAATTCTTAGTTCTTAATCAATTTTGTCAGTGGGAAAGTTCTACTATTTGATACCATTGAAAAAGCAGGCAAAATACATTTCTGCTCAAGCAATTTTTTCCATTGAGATTGAAATAAATAATGGTAAAAAGTTAATTGTTTGCCTGGTTTATAGACCCCCTGGTGCTCATCCGGAGGAATTTTTTCAGGAGTATGATATGTTTTTAAGCAGGGCCCAGTCTAATCGATCAGAGTGTGTTATTCTGGGTGATTTTAATTTTGATTTATTGAATTTAAATAGTGTTAATTTAAAATTTTTAAATCTTGCATTATTTCATGATTTGTACCCAGTGAATCTGATTCCTTCCCGTATCACTGCTCAGTCGGCAACATTAATTGATAATATATTTGTTTCTTCAAATCTATTGAGGCAAGCATTCTGTGACGTTCTCCTTCAACCTGCTTCTGACCACCTCCCGATTGTTTGTATGATAAATAGTATCAAAACTTCGACTAAAAACCTAAGTAAGAGAGTTTATAGAGATATGAGAAATAATAACTTGAGAAAGCTGAAAGAGCAAGTTAGTACTATAGCATGGGATGAAGTTAGTGAAGAGCAGAATGCAACTACATCATTTGACAGGCTTATGAATATTCTCTTACCAGTATATGAGGCGTCTTGTCCTCTGAGGAAAATGAGGAAAAAGAAAAATGAGCCAAGAAAGCCATGGGTGACCACAGAATTGCTTGAAATGATGGAAATGCGAAACCAGCTTTTTGAAAAACATTTACAGAGCCCTGAAAATGCGAGTTTATTTGAAGAATTTAAGCGAGTCAGAAACAAAGTTAACCATAAGCGTCGCAGTGAGATAAAAGCATATTATGCTTCTGCTTTTGATGGTAAAAGTGGTGATGCAAAAGGAACCTGGCGACTGATAAATGAGGTTTTAAAAGGGAAGACTAATGATAATGATGGAGTAAAGAGTCTGATGGTGAATGGAAGTGAAATCACTGATAAACAGGAAATGGCTGATGAATTCGGAAAATATTTCACGAACATAGGCGCGAGTATTAAGGAAGACGTAGCTAAAAAGTCTAGAAGACATCTGTTAAAGTCCTTTATTGATAATCGAGGCGAAGGGCACAGTTTTTCGTTCGAGAAGTGCACAGCAAAGGAGATCGAAAGCACAGTGAAAGGACTGAAGTCCAACTCGGCCGGAATAGATGGACTTAATCTTAGGGCTGTAAATGCTATCCTAGTATATATATTACCTTGTCTAACTGACTTAATAAATCTATCACTCCAAACTGGTGAATTCCCTACTGGTCTTAAACTAGCAAAGGTAATACCATTGTATAAAGGGGGGAAGAAACAAGAACTATCAAATTGGCGACCAATATCGTTATTGCCTATTTTTTCTAAAATATATGAAAAGATAATTCACAGGAGACTTTATGAATATTTGGATAAACTAGGAATATTGTGTGACAGCCAATTTGGATTCCGCAGTAAACATTCTACTAGCCATGCTGTTCATCATCTTCTGGATGTAATCAATGGAACTCTAGAAAAAGGTCTTATTCCTTTAACGATCTTTGTTGACTTCAAAAAAGCCTTCGACACTGTGGATTTTGAGTTGCTGCTGTGTCGCCTATCTAGTCTGGGGTTAAAAGATGTTTGCTTGGATTGGTTTAAATCATACTTGTATGGAAGGTCAACTAAAGTAATGATAGATGACATCGTTAGCGGAGTCTATTCTGTAAAATGTGGAGTTCCTCAGGGGTCAGTCCTTGGTCCATTACTCTTTCTCGTATACATAGATACTCTGAGGTTCTACATGCCTGAAGCAACTGTTACAGAATTTGCAGATGATACTGCTTTGACGATTTCTGCACAGTCACTGGAAGAACTAGTAGATAAAGCAAACCGAACGCTGGAAAACCTTTTGGTGTTTACCTCCTTGAGTTACCTTGCTGTTAATACTTCTAAGACAAATTATATGATTTTTAGTAGGGTAGGAAATATTGTAAATAGTGCTTCCGTAGTATTTGATAATTTGTCGCTTTCACAGGTTTTTGAAAATAAATATTTAGGATTTTATGTTGATAATAATTTGAGTTGGAAGAAACACATAAAGATGATTTCTTCTAAACTTGCACGAGGTCTTGGAGTGATGCGGCATTTGAAACACGTGTTACCCTTAAGTGTTTTAAGAAATATATATCATACTGTTTTTCATCCTTTTATTGTTTATGGTTGCTGTATTTATGCATCTAATTTTACTTCAAATATTAAAAGACTGCAGATTCTTCAGAATAAGGCACTACGAGTACTGGGTGAGTTTGTTCAGTATGAGCATACACGTGAATATTTTATCAGTTTTAGAATTTTAAATATTCATCAGATCAGGGACCATCAGGCGGGAGTTTTTACTTACCAGATGCTTAATAGATTATCTCCAGAATATTTTAGAGATTTTTTTAAGTTTAATTCTGATTATCATCATCATAGGACTAGAGGTCGTGGAAGCTTAGTCTCAGAAGTAAGGAGTACGAGTCGATCTAGTTTTGCAATTAGAAATTATGCAGTTAATTTGAGGAATGGTTTCCCGGAGAGCATTAGGGAGTCAGAAAACCAGTTTCAGTTTAAAATTAGATTAAAAAAGTTTTTGTTGGGTGGGAATTTTAAAATTAGGAATTTTTTTTTTTATTAATGAATTTTTTTTGTTTTTTCTGTTTTATATGTTAATTTTTAATTAAGTTTTAAAACAAAATGTTAAAAAAAAAGTTAAATTGAGTTAATTTGTATTGAATGGTATGAAAAGAGTAGAAAGAGTGAACGAGTTTTGGTTTATTATAAAAAATTGTTTGACGCTGCTCAAGTCACAATAGTGGCTTAATAAAACGTCATACGTTCTTACCATTTCTACGTTAGTTGATAATGTTATTCAAAAAATGTGTTGTAAGTGCCAGTTAAGTATGATGTATTATTAGTTGAAAATAAAAGTCAAGTCAAGTCAAGTCAAGCCATTTCACTCTGTTTGTGTGCTTTTGGAGTTATGTTTAATTCAACTCAACGAATGGTCAGATAAATTTTAGTACTAAGCCCGAATAAATTAAGCACTGGTAGTGCCAGCCGTACAGCCTAAATTAAGGAGAATACATCCTTTACACATTTTCTTCTTAGCATAATAGCCATCAAAAACTACCAAAATTACTTTTAGAAGAACAAAATAAAATATAAATTCTTCCCCATAAAAAAACTCCTAATTCCAGATAAAATGCATCACAAACCATTTCAGATGCACCAAAAGCATCACAGCAGCTATGCAGTTCTTTAGAATTATATCTAGTAAACACGGTGGGCATGCCAAAAGTTGGTGAAACCAGAATATGTCTCAGAACTCAAATACCAACACAGTTTTTAGGCTTCAGCCAACACTCCCTCAGGACTAAGAAAATATTCACCAGACCTTCTTCATAATAGCTTATACGCAATACACACACCTGCCAACAATCTTTTCAATTATAAAATGAATCAACTTACCTAATTAAGTTTTAGTATCATTGTCCATGCCGATAACGCATTTTGCATAGATTGTACATCTTTAAAAAGTGCATGAGCCACCAAGGGCGGATTCAGGATTTTTAGGTAGGGGGGGGGGGGCGCAAAATAGGTTGATCCGTTAAACAAAATTCAGGGGGGGCACAAAATAGGTTGATCCGATAAACCTGCGTTAGGAGCAAGTTTAATTAACGCAAACTTTAGCTAATTAAGTAAAGTACACTACTTTAGACTACGCTAAGGGGGCGCTCCCCTGGATCCAGCACTGTGAGCCACCATGAGGCATTGTTACCATTGAGACTAGAAAGCTCAATATTCATATTTTTTCTGCGATAATAATTTTAGATCTATTGGCTGCATAAGAATTTCTATTTGATAGCAGTTTGGCCCTCTTTGAGCTAAAATTGT
Organism: Artemia sp. Qi Xiang Cuo; assembly: GCF_049724085.1. Classification (NCBI taxonomy): domain Eukaryota; kingdom Metazoa; phylum Arthropoda; class Branchiopoda; order Anostraca; family Artemiidae; genus Artemia; species Artemia sp. Qi Xiang Cuo. The sequence continues at coordinate 55,363,572 of NC_142795.1, read as the reverse complement.
TGTTTTGTGCCACAAATAACTGAAGTTGCCACTGTTCTTCGGAAACTTTCCTTTTCTGTTACTGAAAAAGATCCTTTAAACTTACAATTTCTATCTGAATGAGCCCTCTCCTGATATTCTATAAGGATTGTATGGTCCGATTACCCCTGGAGAAAAGATCTAACTAACAAACACAAACAAGTCAATATGCATTCTTAGCTATCCTTTTTGGAAAAATACATTGTTACAGATTTTTACAGATAGGTACTTAAAAATTTCCACTTTGATTTGCTGAATTTAATGGTGCATCTTTTGTAATGTCACTCACCTTTTTTGATTTTTTAGGATCATAATTTTCGATGGGTAACTTTAAAATCTTTAAATCTTACATATCTAAAACCAAAGGAAGTGACAAAGCGCTGCCTGAATAAAGAGCAATATTGACTTTCTTTTCGAGTCAAAAAGATCTACCAAATGGTAAATCTACAGTAACTCAGGAGCAGGCTATGGGATCAAGCTGAAACTTTCAGGGAGTTCTAAGGGGGAGGGGACTAGTATATATTTAACTTTGACTCAGGAAATAGATTTGTGGTAAAGCAAATGAGATATGTTCATACAGACCATCAGAAAAGCTTGGAAGATCAATTTGAAGCTTTCAGAAGGCTTCGTAAGTTTAATTTGGTCTTAAATTTCAACTTGGGCGAGGGAGCAGAGATAAATTTAAACAAAACTATATAAAGAAGGGTATCTAAATAGTATATCTACAACATTTCAGTAGTTAAAATTTTCAAGTATTGTGTAGAGAGGGGCAAAAGTGCCTCAAATTTTGTCCCGGAGGGTGGGGCAAATGGATATTAAATCTTGACTTGGGAGAAGTCGGTATAGGAGAAGATTCTAAAGATTTGGTCGTCAATATACTGTAACCTTTGGCACTATTAATCAATTTCGAACTAAAGTCTATTCTCGGTAAGGTAGCAATCTAGAAAAAACATGTGATTCCAGGGTATCAAAAAATAGTTATCTCAGAAACAGCCTGGGGATTCAGTTTAAATTCCAAAGGGGTGGGGGGCTGGGAGCCATGACCTCAATTTTGACATTTGGTAGAGCAAAGGCAACTCGAACGAAAATATGTGTTCAGGTTATCAAAAAGGCATATCTGTAGCATTTTCGACACGAAAGATGGGGATTGAGCTGAGACTTTTGAAGTGTGGGGGGAGAAGAGAGAACACAGGGGGAGGCGGGTTTTCTTATTTTGTCTTTAGGAGATGATTTAGAAAAGAAAATGGTTCTTTACGATGTGCGAAAAGGTTTTTGAATTACTAGCCTAAGCGAAACTTTGAATTTGTTCCTTATGAAGAATTGATGAAAATAAAAATACCCTGTATTTACCCAGGCTATCAAAATATTTTATCTTAATGTCTCGGGAACGATCAATAGGATTGAGTTGAAACTTTGAAGGAGTATTTTGCGAGGGAAAAGATACTTTTAATAGTTTGTTTAGGGAAAGGGATCATGATGCAAGACAATTTTGTGCGCTGCCGGTTTACCCGAAAAAGAAAATACGTTTTTTCATGAAAGTTTAAAACTTATATCTGTAAGCTAATGAATTTAGGGAGCCCTTATGTACAGAGAGACTTTGAAAAAAAAACAGCAACGAAACGTGTTGCTGTACAATGGGCCAAAACTTTTGTGATCACTTAATAATTGAGATAATTTTGTCCAGCCCAGTTACTTAACTTTGAATGTTTATTGTCTTTTTAGACCAACAGACTAAAAGACTTTGGATATACAAAAACTGAGCTTATATTTCGTCTCTTCAATCAGCTTTAAAAAAATGATTTTTTGGCCAGATGGATTCTTATGCGGCAAACACACTAACTTTGGCTACATTGGTTTGTAACTGTCAAAAATAGGACCAAGATTTCACTTCTTACCAATATAATACCTGACACTGGGATAGCAAATTTTTATCCTAAGATTGGCTTAGAAATAGAGAATATGGGGTTAAAAACAAGGAAACCTCAAAGACAGGAAATAGATTGCCTAAATACAATGAAGACAAAGGGTTTTAGGAAAAGTTTGTTCTATTAATAGGTATCAGCCGAAATAGACCCGAATTGTTTTGTCCCTAATCGGCAGTCCGTTTATCTGGCCGTAAACACCCATATGTTGATTTTTCCAATCAACATGACTTTCACGATAAAAAAAAACTACACCCAACGCTAAGAATCAACACTAAGAATTAGAATTTATGTTATACTGTTCTGCTTCAAGCCTTCAGGTCATTTAGACAAATTAATTAGAAATACAATTATTTATATAATGAATAACCTTGATACACATTTATTTTAACAAAAAAAAAATAAAAATAAAAATAAAAATACAGCTTAAACAGATTTATTAAAAAAATTTGTGTGCATTCAAAGATGTGTACAGAACAAGGATCAGTGTGGTTTCAATCCTGTAGATAACCAAAATTTGCGAAGATTTTCCATCGTTTGAATGATAATACTTCTGTCTATCCACCCAAAAGATATTTTAAAAACTATTATTAAAAATTTATTAGCTACTGTTAATTGAAAAATTTGACTAAGTATTCAATCTTGTCTAAGACTTAACTTACGATTCAAGGTTTTGATTCTTAAGCAGAAAAACTGAAAAAAAATACTTCACAAAAATGTTCTTTGTAGACATCGATAAAATTATGTCAATTAAAAATAAACAACTGCAATTAACAAAACGATTTTAAAAAAAATGAGTTTTGAAAAATAAGTAAAGAACTATATTAAAACCTTGACGAGCAGAAACAAAGTTTTTCGAAATTTAAACTTAAAACAAACGGAAATTACTATCAGTGAATCAATGAAAGCGAAAACAAACAGAAATTAAAATGAATAATCGCATCAAACATAAAGATAACAGATACTGCTGTAACTGTGTAAATAAGCCACGAAAGGGATATAAATTGAAACGAATTACCAAATCAAACTTAAAAAGTCCTCTAAATTGCCCCGAACCGGAGTAGCAATACCGCCTCCTTAATCTTTTGAAGGCCGTGGTAGCAAAGGTTCCAATCGTGGATAGAACAAATTTTTGACGCTTCTCGTGTTCCTGGATATTAGGTGCTGTTCTCAGAGATTAGTTTTACCTATTTCTGATTGAATGTAATGGCTGAAACGCTGGTACTTAGCCAGCTTTGACTGACAAGCAGACCACTAACAAAAGAAATGAAACTTGATCTGATTTTGACAAGTGCAGCAAACTATTTCGATCATGGTACAATCAAACAAGCTAAAAAGTCCTTTATAGTGATTAGCAAAACGAAATGCTCCGATCCCAAAAATTTATGATATTTAATCCGTGTGAAGTACCTGCCATCAACGAGGTAATTTACGCACAGCCCACACTGTTGTCTAAATTAAAGAAAATTAAACACAGCCTGCACTCATATTGCCTGACAAATCTCAGTCGTCCAAACCACACCATCGAGACTGTTGTACTGTGTTATTCTCAAGAACCCTTCGAAAGAGTTAAAAGGCATAAGCGGACGCAAAGCATTTATCAAAAAATTCTGCCCGTGTCCGGATGGTGATATAACAAAATAACGTTGCTCTATTACCAAATGGAAACATGTGGCTCACACAAAACAAACCAAGACGCAGATAGTGGATGCACTTAAGTTGGTGGAACCATCGGTCAACTTCTCTCTCAAGGAACCTGTTCGGTTTTAGGACGCTAAAACCCTACAGTGTGACAAGTTTAGAAACATTCCAATTATTCTTTCCCTGGCATGAAAAAACCTCGATGCCTTTCCGAAAATTTCAGTGAACGTCGGATATGATTGCATCTAAGATGAGGAGTTCGTAGTCTTATCCTAGTGTTGCTTCAATTGTCACGGAATCGGTCACCTCGCTGCAGACTGCAAGAGCAGCACTTTGTGCTCCATATCGCAATCCGAAAATCTACCTCCGATACCCCCGTGTCAGAAGACAGCCTTTTGCATTTTTCGCAAGACGCAGGGTGGCACGTGCTACTGTGTAAAGTGCACAAAAAACTGAAAACCCTTGTACCCATGACCTCGTCACTGACTCTAGTAATGTAGAATAGAAACGAACATAATTTGCACTATACTGAAAACATAATTTTTTCCTTTTATAACTTCAATAAATCAAATAATATTAATATTTTGATTACTAAATATCATGTATATTAAACTGATAATGCACATTCTCTCGTATTTTTTTCAGTAAAGTGCAAATTATGTTCTGGCCTTGGGAAGGCATAATAGTTTTTAGCCCTACTCATGTTAATTTCTGCTGGTTTTGATTTTAACTGGGTTATTTATTGCATTTTCTGTTCGTTTTGGGTTTCATTTATTTATCGAAGCTGATTTGTGGTAGTTTCACGCTTGGTAGATTATTTGATTTTATTTTTGCTCATTTTTGGTTTAAGGGAGTTCTTTACTTTTCTTTGAAAAACTTATTTTGTGAAAAAGTTTTTTTAAAATCAATTTCTGTTCGTTTTATATTGACATAGTCTTTTCAGGGAAAAAGAAAATAATACTTTAAATCTTTTCGTTTTTTTAAGACTTTACAGTTTGGCCTGTTATTTGTATGCTGGAGAAAAAGTTTCAGCAATTTTTAACAACATACACTGTTTAAAAATCTAGACACAAATAGTAGTGTTTAATTTAGTTTTATACCTCCTATAGTTGACCTGAAATAGAAAACTTGATACTGTTCGTAAAAAAAATCTGTTTACTTTCTTTGATAGCTTGGAAACCCGTACACTATTTTGATTTGGTTATATTTTAAGAGCAGAGGTAGCCCCGAAAGTTTGAACATAATAGCCTCGGTCGTTCTTGGCATACTGCTGAGAATCCTTATTGGGAATTAGCATTAACACCGTGCATCATGGTTTAATCTTGAGCCAACATTTAGTTTTTAAACGTAATGGGACAATGGGAGGGTGGGAGTGGAAGGGGATTAGTTGCCCTCCAATCACTTTTGATTATTAAAAAGGTCATTAACCTTTTCAATTTTCAATTGAATGAGCCCTTTTTGAAGTTCTACGACAAGTATTACATTATACCCACATCGATCTTTACTTTAAAAATGTCAAGCCTTCCAATCACTTTCGACTACTAAAAAGGGCACTAGCCCTTTCAATTTCCATTCGAATGAGTCCTTTTTGAGTTTCTACAACAACGCTTTCTACAAACACCTTATATTCCCCCAGGGCATAAACCAATACGCTTGCCCTTAGGGCTGTGAGAGGGTTGTCATCCTCAAAGACCTAATTTCCAGAATTTTCAACTACGTTAAATAAAACGGCTATCGCAAACTTTTGAATGGATGTTTTTGGGGTAATTTTGGGTGTGAAAGGGGCGTTAGCTTCTCTCCAACCACTTTCAACTATTAAAAAAGGCACTAGCCTTTGCAATTTCCAATCGAATGAGCTCTTTGAAGTTTCTACGACAAAGTTTTCGATAAAAACCTTAAATGCCTCAGGGCATAACTTACAACCCTTTCCCTGACGGCTGGGGGGGGTGTCATACTCAAAGACATAATGTCCGGACCTCTCAATTACGTTGAACAAAATGTCTTTCAATATTTAGATTGGAAGTGCTTGGGGAAATTGTTGGCGTGAGAGGTCGGTTACTTGCCCTCCAATCACCTTTTAATATAAAAAAGGGCACTAGCCATTTCAATTTCCAATTCAATTATACCTTTTTGAAGTTTCTACAACAGTGCTTTCAATAAAAATAACCTTATATGCCCCCAGGGCATAACCTACAACCCTTCTCCTGAGGGATTTGGGGGGAGTCTCATCCTTAAAAACATAATTTCTGGACTTTTCAACTACGTCGAAGAAAATGACTATCTCAAAATTTTGATTGGATGTGTTTGGGGAAATGGTGGGTGTGAGAGGGGTGTTAGTTATCCTCCAATCACTTTCGGCTATTGAAAAGGGCACAATCTCTTCTAATTTTGAATCGAATGAGCCCTTTTTGAAGTTTCTAAAACATCACTATGTACAAAAACCTTATATAACCCCAGGGCATCACTCACAATCCTTGCCTCGAGGGCTCCGAAGGGGTTATCATCCTCCAAGACCAAATTTCTAAAATTTTTAACAACGTTGAACAAAATGATTATCTAAAAACTTTGATTGGCTGTGTTTCGGGAAAAGGTGGGCGTGAGAGGGGGGTTTGTTGCCCTCGAATCACTTATGACCTTAAAATGGGCACTAGCCCTTTGAATTTCCAATAGATTGAGCCCCTTTTCAAGTTTCTACGACAAAGCTTTCCATAAAAACCTTATATGCCCCCAGGGCATAACTTACAACCCTTGCTCTGAGGGATGCGGGGGAATGTTCTCCTCAAAGATACAATTTCCGGACCTTGCAACTACTTTGAACAAAATGGCTATCTCAAAAGTTCGATTGGATGTGTTTGGATAAATAGTGGGCGTGGAAGGGATGTTAGTTGCCTGCCAATCACTTTCGACTATTAAAAAGGACACTAGTCATTTCAATTTTCAATCGAATAAGCCCTTTTTAAGTTTCTACGACAACGCTTTCTATAGAAACCTTATATGCCCCCAGGGCCTAACTTGCAACCCTTGCCCTGAGGGCTATGGGAGGGGGGTGTCATCCTCAAAGACCTTATTTCAAAAACTTTTAACTACGTTGAACAATATGGCTGTCTAAAAATTTTGATTGGATGTGTTTGGGGAAATGGTGGGTGTGAGAGGGGTGTTAGTTATCCTCCAATCACTTTCGACTATTGAAAAGGGCAAAATCTCTTCTAATTTCGAATCGAATGAGCCCTTTTTGAAGTTTCTACAACATCACTATATATAAATACCTTGTAAAACCTCAGGGCATAACTTACAATCCTTGCCCCGAGGGCTCTGAAGGGGTTATCATCCTCAAAGACCTAATTTTTAAGATTTTTAACAACGTTGAACAAAATGACTATCTAAAAATTTTGATTGGCTGTGTTTGGGAAAAAGGTGGGCGCGAGAGGGGGTTTAGTTGCCCTCGAATCACTTTCGATCTTAAAAAGGGCACTAGCCCTTTGAATTTCCAATGGATTGAGTCCTCTTTCAAGTTTCTACGACAAAGATTTCCATAAAAACCTTATATGCCCCTAGGGCATAATTTACAGCCCTTGCTCTGAGGGATGTGGGGGAATGTTCTCCTGAAAGATATTCCGGACCTTTCAACTACTTTGAACAAAATGGTTATCTCAAAATTTTAATTGGACGTGTTTAGATAAATGGTAGGCGTGGAAGGGATGTTAGTTGCCTTCCAATCAGTTTCGACTATTAAAAAGGGCACTAGCCATTTCAATTTCCAATCAAATGAGCCCTTTTTGAAGTTTCTACGACAACACTTTCTATAAAAGCCTTTTATGCCTCTAGTGCATAACTTACAACCCTTGCCCTGAGGGCTGTGGAGATGCTGTCATTCTCAAAGACCTAATTTCCAGAACTTTCAACTACGTTGAACAAAATGGCTGTCTCAAATTTTTTATTGGATGTGTTTGGGGAAAAGATGGGCGTGAGAGGGGGGTTAGTTGCCCTCCAATCACTTTCGAATAATAAAAAAGGCACTAGCCCTTTGAATTTCCAATCGAATGAGCCTTTTTTGAAGTTTTTACGACAGCATTTTCTATAAAAACCTTATATGCCCCCAGGGCATAACTTACAACCCTTGCCCTGAGAGCTGCGGGGGAGTGTTCTCCTCCAAACATAATTTCTATCTGGAAATCAACTACGCTGAACAAAATGACCATCTCAAAATTTTGATTGGATGTATTTTGGGAAATGGTGGGCGTGGAAGGGGTGATGTTGCCTTCCAATCACTTCCGACTATTGAAAAGGGCACTAGCCGTTCCAATTTCCAATAGAATGAGCCCTTTTGCAAGTTTCTACGACAACTCCTTCGATACGAAGTGCCCTGGTCTAAATAAAAAAAAAAACATTGTGCCAACATCGTTCTTTACTTAGGCAGCGCTATTGTGATGCCTATGATGACATTCGACGTTTAGATTTCACTTGTACTTTAGTTAGCGACTTTAACTGTAATTTGTCTGAGCGAAATGTTCAAGCTTTGCCACGTACAACACTAGCTAAGGTGATTTCATTCAATGACTTCTTGAGTGTTTTGGATAAAATATTTGATTTTACGAATGCACATACGTCCTCACGAACTTCCAACTTGGACCACTTAGCAGCATCGTCAGATTTGTAAGCTGATGCAGCATAGGTTGTGTTTGATTATCAGTTGTCTGATCATCTTCCCATAAATTTCTCAGCCACTTTGCCGCATTTTGGTCATCAAAGTACATATTCTGTTCCTCGCGTACGTCGGCACTGTTGTGACTGGGCAAAAGTCGATCAGGCCCTTTTTACGGCGTTGGTATTTTTAATTATTAATTAAATCAGTTTCCCTTATTATCTCCTACAGAAGTCACTTAATTTGCCTCAAAAAAAAAAAAAAAAATCTGATCGGTCTATATATTTTATTTGCAAAAATTTTCCATGCCCTCTATTTTGTTGTAAATCAGGCAATGAGTCCCTTGCAATGAGCCCGTTAAGAACGCGTTTCTGTATGATCATCAAACTCAGATCTCGCTACTGCATGTAGTCGAGCAATACTCTGGTTTTCAATGCTAAAAGTGTGTGAACATCCAAACTCCAGTTTTGTAAGTTGCATACGGATTTCCATGTAGCGTGATTTTTGCGAACCAAGTCAAACTCAAAACGAGCAGAAATTAACATGAGTAGGGCTCAAAGCCCCTATGCCTTCCCAAGTTCAGAACATAATTTGCACTTTACTGAAAAAATACAAATGAATGTGCATTGTCAGTCTAATATACATATGCTGATATTTATTCCTTTAAATCTTAGTGATATTTGATTTATTAAAGTGATAAAAGTAAAAATATACAAAAGTTAGTTTTTTTCAGGAAGGTGCAATTTATGTTCCGGCCTTGGTGAGGCATAAGGTTTTTGAGCCCTACTCGTGTTAATTTTGAGTTTTTAGTTTGAATCGGTTATTTATTGTAATTTTTATTCGGGTTGAGTTTCATTTATTTATCGATGCTGATTTGTGGTAGTTTTGGGCTTGATAGATTATTTTATTTTATTTTTGCTCATTTTGATTTAATGTAGCTCTTTATTTTCTTCGAAAATTTTTTTTCGTGGAAAATCTAAAAAAAAACAAAGTTCTGTTCGTTTTATATTGACATAGTTTTTTCAGGGAAAAAGAAAAATAATAGTTTATATATTTTCGGTTTTTCTTTAAGAATTTGGGTTTTACCTGATATTGTATGCTGGAAAAAATTTTTCAACAATTTTTAAGAAAATACACCCTTTTAAAAATCTGGATACAAATAGTAGTGTTTAATTTAGTTTTATATCTCCTCTAGTTGACCTGAAAAACAAAACTTAATACCATTCACAGAAAAATCTATCTATGCTCTTAGACAGCTTGGATAAATTTACACTTTTTTGATTTAGTGAAATTTCAAGAGCAGAAGTAGTAATAGAAGTAGCCCCGAAAGTTTGACATAATACCCTCATTCGTTCTTAGGATACTGCAGAGATGCCTTATTGGCTATCAGTATACACAGTGCTTTCGCACTCAGTGCTTTTTATTTTTTTAACATAATGGGCAAATTGCATAACTGTGGGGGGTTTTCCTACGCAATAGCCCGACAGATACAATTACAAGACCGTTCATCATTTATGAACAAAATGGCTATTAAATTTAGACTGGAAGTATTTGGAAAATTATGAGCTAAAGATTTCTTAACCTTACAAGTAGTTGCGAAAGAATTCGTAATTGGACCAATAGTAATAATAATAGTAGAACTAGCAAATGTTGTAATAGCAGTAATATTAGTAGTAGTGTCCATATATTGCCTTTTGATCGATTGATCTTCCCCTCTAAGCATTCTTTGAGAGTTCCAGTTTAACACACAAAAAATTCTTAAGATACGCTTTTTTGACAATATAAATGCACATAGTGTATTTTGTTAGTTCGAATTTAGTGGCAGTAGCATGTGCATATTGCCTTTAGGTCAGTTGAACCTCGCTTTCATGATGCCCTAGAGGTTTCACCTTGATACGTTAACCCGTTCCATAAATATTGTTGGAAGTAGTTATATGATCTTTAGACTATTTTGAATAAAATGACTGTCTCAAATTTTTTTATTTGATGTATTTTGGGAAAACACGACGTGTTGGGGGGGGGGGTGGTTGGCTTAGCTGCCTCTGATCACTTTGACTCCTAAAAAGGGAACTAGAAACTCACATTACAAATCCAATGAGTCCGCTCCGAAGCATATACGACCACGAAGCAATTGTCCTCGTTTTCTTCCTTTCTTCGCGATTTTTTGTTTATACGACCACCCTTTCTACAAAAACGCCATATGCACCCGGGGAATAACTCACAACCATTGAGAGCTGAGATACAGCCCTAAGAGCTGTGGCGAAGGGGTTGTCTTCCTCAGAGACATAATTTTTGGACCCTTTAGCTACAATCAACAAAATTTCTATCTCCAAATTTTGATTGGATGTAATTGGGGAAATGATGAGCGTATGGGGGGGGGGAGCTTGTTGCTTGCTCTCAAATCGCTTTTGACTCTTAAAAAGAGCACCATGATTTCCAATTTTAAATCAAATGAGCCCCATCTGAAGTTTATATGACCACCCATTCTATAAAAACCTGCCCAACGCAGGCTAGCTGCCCAACGATCATTTTGATTCTTAAAAAGGGCACTAGAGGTTCTGATTATCAATCCAATGAGCCCTATCCGAAGTTTGTGTGACCACACTTTCTATAAAATCCTTATATGCCCCCAGGGCATAACTTACAACCCTTGCCCTGAGGGCTGTGGAAAATTGTCATCCTCCAAGACATAATTTCCAGACCTTTCAACTATTTGAACAAAATTGATAGCTTAAAATATTGATTGAGAGTGTTTGGAGAAACAGCGGGAGCGGATTGAGGGGGGGGTCATTTGCCTCCCCCGCCCAATCATTTGTGACTAATAAAAAGTGCACTTCTTCTCTCAATTTGTAATCGCATGAGCCCTTTTTGAAGTTACTACGACAGCATTTTCTATAGAAACCTTATGCGCCCCAAGGGCATAACTTACAGCCGTTGTCCTGAGGGTTATGGGAGGGGGGAGGCTGTCATCTTCAAAGACATAATTTCCAGACCTTTCAACTACGTTGAACGAAATAGACATATCAAAATTTTGATTGGAAGTATTTGGGGGAATGATGGGCGTGGGTCGGGGCATTTGCCCTCCGATCACTTTTGACTATTAAAAAGGACCTTAGACCTCTCAATGTCTAATTGAATAAGCCCTTTTTGAAGTTTCTACGACCACGGTACTATAAAAACTGTATATGCCCCCAGGGCATATCTTACAACCTATGCCCTGAGAGCTGTGGAGGGTTGTCATGCTCAAAGACATAATTTCCAGACCTTACAACTACGTTGAACAAAATGGCAATCACAAAATTTTGATTGGATGTGTTTGAGGAAATGATGAGCGCAGGAGGGGGGTTAGTTGCTCTCCAATAATTTTCGAATGTTTAAAAGGGCACAAGTCCTTTCAATTCTCTTCTTCATAGCTTTGCGAGGTCTGTTGATACAGTTGGAGGTCCATTCACCCTAATCAAATCCAAGAAAACATTCACTAGTTATAAAGTATTCTAGCCATATTCCAAAAAAAATCTGCTAGTTGATTACAGTCAGCACACTACTAGTAATAATGGCATCTTTTTAGGATCATAATCATCAATCTATATACTGTGGCTTACAAATCATGTGAAAGAGAGCAATTAATAAGAGCATCGAACGATATGGGGATCTTCAATTGATGAAAGTAATTTCCCAGTCTTCTCGAATCTTGATCCCCTGGGTTGTATTAAAAAAAAAACATGTTGAGCATTTTCTGAAGTCTGATGGCAATTTCTGCATTGGGATGTGTGGTGGATTCCCCATTAAAAAAAAATCAGCATGAAGTAAAATATTTCCAGCTTTTAGTTTATACTACAGCATATTAGTCCTTATTTTTAAAAGGAGGATGTACAAAATGTTGGTGAGCAATTTTTGTTCGGGCTCTAACGACCTCTCTAAATTTGAATTTCCTTAAATTTTTTAGGGGAGGGATATCCGCTGTCTTATTTGCAAAATTATCAATTTCCAATCGAATGAGCCTTTTTTGAAGTTGCTGCGATAACTCCTTCGATATAAAATGCCCTTGTCTAAGATAAAAAAAAAATACATTGTGCCAACATCGTTCTTTACTCAGGGAGTACTATTACACTGCTTATGATGTAGCAGTCACTTTTTTTTGTAACTTTCTAAATTTTAGTTAATTACTCATTTAATTTCTGTTCTTTTTAGGATTCATTTATTTGGCTTTAACTGTATTTAAATTAGGTTTGAATGTGGTTCTTTACTTTTCTTTGAGACTTTAATTTTTCAATAGACAGATATGTACATTATTGTCATACGACCATGTGATATACAATGGCTATCCTACCTCGTTTTTGTAGAGTTCACTTAATACTGTTGCGAGTCGTTCCTTACTCATAGTTCGCTACCAAAATTGTTTGACAGCGACGATGCGTCTGATGTTTCAGGCTTTTCATGGCAATACTGGTGTCGTAACTTTCTTGAGGGCACTCGAAGAATAGAATAAATTCTTAAATTGGAAACTTCAATCTTAGAAAACACAAAGTGAACTAATAGTCGTAGATTTCCATAAGGAATTACATAAGATTCAAATGGAAACTTTATTAGAACTACAGAGGAGATACCATGAAGAACGAGAAAGGCTCATTCAAGGGATGGTTGAAGAAACAACGCTTAGGAAAAATTCTGTAAGTGTTGCCTAATGTATGGCACTAAATTTTATTTTAACGGTTTCAAATAATAGGCATGCTAAATAAGTATATGGTATAAATCTTGGTCAGAAATCAAATGAAAAATAGCCTAAGATTAGGTCTAGGCTAAAGTAGGCCTATGCTAATGCTGCTTTAACTCACCAGTTTTCTAAATGCCAAAGTATCTTGTCCCCCCCTTTTACTGCTATGGAGTCTTTGCAGGGATAAGTGTTGTGTGTCTGTTTAATATCTTTTTTTGTTTTCATTTAGAATAGGTCTATATCTATCTAGGCTATCTAGCCTATTTTGCCTATATAGCCTACAGTTTTTGATGCTATTTGCTAATTTTATGTAATTTTAAAATTCAATTTCCTCTTTTATTTGACAATGAAAGCTGCACACTAGCCCTGGTAGCTGGACATCCACCACATGGCTAATATGGGAGTAAAGTTCATTTGTGATGCAAATGGGTAGCCTATTATATTTAGATTAAGGATGCAATTCTAGGGGTAAATATCTACCAAATCATATTATTGACTCACACATAAAGTGAATATACCACCCAATGCCTTTTTTATGCTGATTATGAATATCAATCAATCAATCAATAATATAATAATAATTTATATCAGAAATTGAGTTTCAGCCCCCCCCCCCTATATAGGCTATGTCAATTCAGGGTATATATTTCTACATTAGGGGGGGGGGTAAAGTTTAAACTTACCTCGCATTTACATCAGAAACAAAATTTGCCCCCACCCCCCTAATGTAGAAATATAGGTAAAGTTCTACCAAATCATATTATTGAGTTAGGAATAAAGTGAATACACTATTTGATGCCTTTTTTATGCTGATTACAAATATAATAATCATTTCTATCAGAAGTGAATTTCAGCCCCCCCCCCTATATATGCCAATTCAGGGGATATATTTCTACATTAGGGGAGGGGGGCAAATTTAGTTTCTGATGTAATTGGGAGGTAAGTTTAAACTCTACCCCCACCCCCTAATGTAGAAATACATACCCTGAATTGGCATATATAGGGGGGCTGAAATTCATTCCCAATAGAAATGGTTACTATATTCGTAATCAGCATAAAAAAAAGGCATTGAATGGTGTAGTCACTTTATTCCTAACTCAGTAGTATAATTTTGTAGAACTTTCCCAAAATATATACCATGACTTGGTATATATAGGGAGGGGGGGGGTGAAAGTAATTTCCGAAAGAAATTATTATAATATTTGTAATCAGCATAAAAAAAGGCATTGAAAAGTATATTCACTTTATGCGTAAGTCAATAATATGATTTGGTTGAACTTTACTGAAATATATACCCTGAATTGGCATATATAGGGGGGACTGAAATTCATTTCTGATAGAAATGATTATTATATTGGTAATCAGCATAAAAAAAAGGCATCAAGTGGTATATTCACTTTATGTGTAACTCAATAATATGATTTGGTAGATATTTACCATTCTAGGTATATATTTACTCACATTAGGGGGGTGAGAGTATATATTCTGTGAATATATAGGCTCTAGGAAATTCATGGATTTCTTAGAAAAACTGGAAAAACAAGAAAAGAAGTGAAGATAAAGGCTCTCCCCCTGCAAAATGTGTTAACTAGGATTATTCTACATAAATAACTACATAAAACACAAAACATAATAACTTAAACATACAGTAACATACCAAACTAACTGAAACATATCTGATAATAACTGAAACATACCAAAAAGTAAGCATACAAAATAACTGGAAAACATACTAATTACAAAACAGCTAATACCAAAAATAAAAATATTCTCAAAATGGATTGTTATAGGACCTAGTATAGAAATCTTAAGAGGCTAAGCCTTTTTTTTAGAAAGATTAGACCATGGTATTTGCAACTATTTCTGACAGAAGTGCATTCCAAGTCTTCCATACTTGGCTAGATAAAGATTTTTTGCCTAATCTTTTCTGTGAACATGGTGGGTAAATTTTTTGTTGGTGTTGGCAGGTACTACTGTACTCTGTAAAAATGAAGAAGTGAGTTGGAGTGGTATTATCAATGTTCCTAACAGTGGGGAATGTATTTATTAGTTTGGCTCTATCAAGTTGGAACTGAAGACTAGGCAACTATAGTCTTGGCATTCTCTAGTGATAAGGTAGATGTATCAGGTAAGGTATGAGTTTGGTGGCCCTACATTGCACTTTCTCAACTATCTCTCTTATTAAGGGGATATCATAAAGGTTAAACTTAGAAAATTTATGCTTTAGATATAGTAATTGGTAATTTGCATGATGAGTGATATCCAATACAAGTTTATCAAATTTGAAACTTGAATCAAAGCAAACCCCAAGGTCTTGAACACACTCCATTTTTGAAATTGATTTACCATCAACAAAGTAATGGTAATGTTGAGAGAGTCACTGCAAATAGTGCACAGCATTGCACTTGGTTTTGTTAATGAACATATAGTTTGCTGTACACCACCAGTGCAGAGCAACCAAATCCTCTTGAAGTAAAGAAAGTTTCAAGATCTAAAATGGAAGTGGATGATGGGGATTGTGAAACTTGGTTCCTTCTTCCAAAATCTTTTTGGGAAACTTTGGACTAATGCTATAACATTTGACTCAACCTCTTGACAATTTAGATAAACTAGGACTACAATAAATGGCTACAACATTAAAAGAAATTGTGGGCCCAGGTAACTTAACATCAACAACTAAACATTCACTTATACTTGAAGAGATTGTGTCATTAACTTCAGTGTACTTCAATCAAGTATGAACATAAAAGAAAATTCTATGCATATAAATACTGTTTACAACAAAATTATATTCAGGCACTTGCTGGAAATACACATCTTGTTGCTGACAGTTCATTGGTAATGACTCCATAATAACAATGATGTGGGGTTTGAGAGCTGATATTAGGGCTTGAAATTCATCAATTTTTGAAGATAAGCAGTCTGCATTTGTATATAGAACAGATAAATCACTCCCTTTATTTGTACTATGTAGATTCTTCCATTTCATACCTGGAGGGGGCTGCTTGTCCCTAGTGTTGCTTTGAAAAATGTTACCATCTAAATGTCTATTTACACTGGTTACATTACATGGTATAAGATTTAATGTTCTATTGCAGCTGGAAGGGCTGCTAAATATGACTGTTTTTGGGAACTATAGAGTTCCTGTGGATAACCAAATCAGCTTTGCCCTGTGCATGCCTGACCTGCAACTTCTCATATAACTTTGCTTTTTTCTGATGTTTGGTCTTGGAGACATCATTTTGGAACTGATTTGTACCTGATCCTTTTCTTTTGTAAGCCCTCTTATAAAATCTGCTTCTTAGTCTTGAAATTTGGGACTGAGAATAATGTGGGAACAGGCCTTTTTTCAGCATTGGTGGTTGAAGCTTGGCTTTGCTGACTATTAAGACAATGGACATTAGAGACACTTATGTTTGGAAACTCATAATCACTTGTAAGGTATTTTTGATGTAAAGTTCATCACTTGTCTGAGAGGGACACCAAAAACAACAATATTCAGCTTTTGATGCTGATAGTCTCTATCATCTGCAACCATTTTTTAACTTTGGTTTCAAGCTGCATCTCAAGATCTTTTTTCAATGTCTGAATCTCTGACTCAACCAAATTCTGAACAGCATCCTTGTCAAACAAGGGATACTGTTCAAGGGTTGTCAATTGGCTTTCAACATTACTGAAACAGTTTTCAATGCCAGTGGTTAGCTATTATTGCAGTTTGGTAAATGTTTCTTTCACTGCATCTTTAAATTTGGTGTCCAGTTCTTTTACTGCACTAAGAGTTGACTGGAATGGTTCAAGAGTCTTGTCCATAAGTTTTTGAATATCATCCAAAGACTTCCCCACTTGTCACTTGTGGGTTACTCTTGCAAACTGGGCATTTATACTCACAGCCAACTTGTTGTGTCATTTTAGTTAGTAAAAGGTATTATGCCTCTGACACTTCAGAGGCATCAATGCATATCCAGAGGCTATATCTATTGCAGTTCATAGTACCTAAATCTACATCTAAGTTTTCATCACATTCTTGCACACTTATTGGTCCCTTTTTTGGGGCTCTGACAAGGTCTCTTTGGTGGCATTGTGATCAAGCTTTAAAGATTCAACAATAGACAAGACCTGTGGGAAGTGCAACACAAATCGCCTGATCCCAGGAGTTTAAGGATAAAAGATCTTGCTGATATCATATGGCCTCTTGAATGGTTGTTGTTGCTCTCTTCTGCACAGACTATCTCCAAAAAAATCAGCCTGAATTTTATTGCAAAAAATGCACAAAAACAGCTCATCCAATGTAATCTATGGTGATAACAAGATATAATGTTTGGCTATATTTGGCAATATTTGGCAACTGTGTATTTTCAGAAGAAACAGGTGTACTTGAAGTAATCCTTTATTTTCAAAAACTTGTGCACACAACAGCAGCAGCTTTATAAGAAATTTAAAATAAATTTTCTTGTGAAATATTGCATTTAATCAGCAGTTGTACCAAACCAATCCTGCTCAATTCATCCTCAGGGATATACTGTGGTGTTTCTCCTCCCAATAGTATAGTGCAGACGGTTTGATATCATTCTATATCCCTTCTTATTTTAGTTATGTTTTTTTTGTTTAAAGCTTTTTCAAATAGGTAACGATTGGAACTTCTCCAAAAAAAAGCCCTCAGATCCCACCTCAAATAACGGTAAAAGGCATACTAATCTTGGCTGGTCAAGCAGTCTATCTCAAAGTCCAAATGATACCTTCAATTCTGAGAATAGGACAATGATAAGTGTAGGGGCCAATGTCACCATAAATGATGATAATGGGTTTCAAGAGGTCCTTTCTAGAAGCTCTAAGAAAAGGAAAAAAATCTCCCCAATCAAAAGCGTTTCCTCTCTCCCTGCCCAAGATCCTCCCTCCAAAAACTTAGGAATTTACCTTAAAATTACTCCTACTACCCCCTTTGAAATAAAAAAGATTACTGCAATAAGAGTTACAATTTTCAAATCGATAAAATCAATGTTCTCTCTTAATATTAACCATGATGGATCTCTGCTAATAGCTGTCCAAGATCAGAAATCAGCAGACACAATAATTACCCAAAAATACCTTCTGAATACCCTATTTTATGCAACCAAATGGAACCCAAAACAATCACCAACAAAGATAGTAGTTTATAATATTCCCCCAGAGATATCCATTCAGGAGTTAAAAGAAGGGATCTTAGATAGGGCTGGCAACTCAATCCAAGTTGAAGACGTTACCCAACTTGGCAAACCTAACTCTAATGGCGTAAAAACTAGTAGATCCTTCTTATTCACACTGGAGGGAAAAATTAGTATCCCAGAAAAGTTATTCCTATTTGGGCAAATCAAACCACACAAGGAATACAAACCTAAGCCTATCCAGTGTCAGAAGTGTCTCATACTGGAACACACAACAAACAAATGCAATGAAATTCTCCTAGAGTGTAGTAATTGTAAAGCATACCATCCTAAAGAGTTGACAACTTGCAACAACACTCAGCCTACATGTATCAAATGCAAAGGCCCACATGAATCTACAAATAAAAAACTATGCCCTGCATGTAAGAAAAGAGCTCTAACACTCCAAATAGTAACAGAGAAGGCCATCCCATACCCCTTTGCAGCAATGGAAGCAAATGCTGCCCAACACTACCAAATAAAGCCCGTAAAGAAACCAACCAACACCCCCAAGTCGAACGCCCCCACTGCCTCACGCACCCCATAGAAAACACCCACCTCTAAGCCCCCGCGCTCACATCCCTCTCAGAAGGAATCACCACGTCAACAAGCCTCCACAAGCCTCCTTGTCCGGTGACATGAGGTCAGCCTGGCCTCCCCCTCCCAAGAAGAAACAAACCAGAAACACTACCAGGAATTATTTCATTAACTGACAAACAGGATGCACAACCAAACATGCAATCCCCAAATACATGCTTATTCGTTCTAAACAGTAATGCAGTTCAGGCCATGAACATACATCAACTACAGAAAACAAAAATCATTGCAGAATTGGCAAAAATCTACATCCCAGATGATATGCTCATTCAAGCAAAAAAAGATCTTGCTTTACTTTTAACAAAGCTGAACATTGATACACAATCATATGAAAAATAAATCAACAACACAACACATATCAATACTCCAGTTGAACATAAGATCACTCACAGAAAATAAGCTAAATGAACTAATATCTTTTATGATTAATAATTCCATTAATATTGCTTGCCTCCAGGAAACTCATTTAACTCAAAATCAACAAATTAAGTCTCTGGGATATACTATCCTGAGAAGGATAGATCATCAGAGAGAACAGGAGGTGGTGTAGCTCTATTAGTTAAAAATAATATAAAATTCTGTGGCATCAATTTTCCAGATTTTGCTAATGATGTTGATGCAATTGGTATCAGTGTTTGGCTGAATAATATAAAAACCTACATAATAAGCTTTTATAACCCTAATGGCCAAACTACAGATGCCATGGATTTCTTTAATTATATAAATAATTCTAATATGTTACAAAATATCATTATTTGTGGAGATTTCAATACCCACAGCCTTTTGTGGGGGAATAAACCAGCAAATAAAGCTGGTAAATTGATTGAGTATAAGACTTCAAATAATAATGAATTAGCTGTTACTACCCCTCCAAACCTGAATACATATTTCAACCCCAAAAGTGGCAGATTCTCCACAATTGACCTACAAATTGTGTCATTAAATATTTTGAATAAAATTTATATAAATAAAATTGATAGTCTATGTACTGACCACTTTGCTGTAGTGTGCTCCCTAAATGAACCTGCTGAAACTCTACCACATACCTCCAAATATATCAACACTAAACCAAATTGGTCTATGTTCCAAAATAAGCTAAATGATGAAATCACAAGTATCACCCAAAATTCATACATTTCAAACACAACAGTTGACACACATGCTGAAGTATTGACATCTTTACTAATAAATACAGCTAATCATGCTATCCCCAGGACAACACCTAAGAAAACCTACCCTAAACACATTCCTAAAGCCTGGTGGACAAATGAGTGCCAAAATAAATGGAGAATAAAAAAGGCAGCTAGGACAGAATTCATACAAAAACCATCACCTACTACATATTTAAAAAAATTACAAGCAGAATCTAATCTAAAAAGGACTATAATAGATGCTAAATATAATTACTGGAATAATTTTGCAAATAATCTCTCCAGAGAAACACATGAGCCAATCATACATAAAGTCATAAGCCACATCTGTGGGAAAAAGATTTCCCCCAACCCACTCCAGTATGAGCTTATACATAATAATAACCACAATGACAGTGATAATGAAAATGCTAAGGTATTTACAACTCTTTTTGTTAATAAGCTAACATAAAAGAATCAAAGCAAAATTTCCCCAATTCCTATGAACCTAAGTTATCAACAACGCCCAGGATCCAAGAATATAACTAGCCTATTTTCAATCCAGGAAATGAATAATGCAATACATCATATTAGGACCAAAACTAGCGGCAGCTATGACAATATACACCCTACATGGATAAAGAATCTCACCCCATCATACAAACAAGAACTGCTAAATTGTTATAATCACGCTTGGGCATCTTCTAAGTTCCCCAATATAAGGAAATGTTCGTCCCTCCTACCAATCCTAAAGAAAAATAAACCCAAAGGGAACCCTGAGTCCTATAGGCCCATAATGATTACTCCTGTGATGGGGAAAATAATGGAGAAAATGATCTATCACAGACTCCTCTGGTTTGTTGAAAAAAACAATATGATCCTTCACACACAAACTGGATTCAGGAAACACCACTCCTCAACAGATGCTTTCATTTTGCTAACAAATGCAATAAATGAATCATTCTAAAAAAATAATGTCCTAGTTGCAGCTTTCCTAGATTTTGAAGGGGCATATGACAATGTGAACCACCAAATGCCTTTAAACAAACTTGCAAACCTTGGACTACCCCCCAAGCTAGTATCCTTTATAAAATCCTTCATGGAAGTGCGAAGATTCATTGTTTGTGTTGGTTCAGTCTCTTCACCCCAAAAGACAACAACCAAAGGCCTACTTCAGGGAGCAGTCCTTAGTTGCCTCCTGTTTGCCCTATATCTCTGGGACATGAATCTACCCCACACGAATCTACAATATGCTGACGATCTGGTGCTATGGTCATCTGGCAACACCTTCGAGATAGCACAGTCAAATCTGCAAGAGTCACTTTTCCAATTTGAAAAATTCTCTCAAAATTCAGATTTACCCATTGCACCTACCAAGTCAAAAATAATCCAATTTCACTGGAAGTGAAACCATGTTAATGCAAAACTAACTCTAAATAAAACAACTATTCCAGAAGATAATCATATTAATTACCTAGGTCTCATGCTTGAGTAAAAACTCAATTTCCACCTCCACATTTCAAACACCATAAAAAAATGCTATAGAAAAACAATTATACTAACAAGACTTCTTTCCAGACCCTGGGGGTGTAAGGAGAAAACCTTACTCCAGTTTTATAAACTAAATATAAGACCCCATATTGACTATGGGCTCATCATATATGGTGCATGTGCAAAGACCCAGATGCAAAAAATTGAAACAACACAAAATGATATAATACGCCTCATATTTGGTCTTAGGAAACCCACAAGCACCAAGTTTCTGCTTATGGAGAGTGGATTAACAACAATGAGGGAGAGACGTAGCTTTCTCTTGACAAAATATCTTACAAAAATTGAATCAAATAGCTCACACACCCAACATAATTGGCTAAAAAATCCAGCCATGTATAGAGGCATTGCAGATGAGTATGCCAACATTCAGAAGAAGTTCTCCGTACCAGCAGAGTCTATTGCACCCACTTTCCCCCAATCCCCTCCATGGAATTGGTCAAATCCCATAATAAATACTAATTTCTCAAAGTGGACTAAAGATTTAACCCCCATCGCTTTTGTCCAGAAATAATTTGCTGAACTTAATACAATTACCTATAAAAATCACTTCCAAATATTTGTTGATGGGTCAAAAATGAATGAGAAGGTAGCAAGTGGTGCTTTCCTTCCTCACCTGAAAATTGCAATGGGCGAGAGATTATATAATAATTTATCTAAAATGTCTGCTGAGTTAACTGCCATAATCATGGCATTAGAATACCTTAAGGAAAACCAACCTTTGGTTGCAAATTCAAATAATATTATTGTATATTCTGACTCTTTATCCAGCCTTGAGTAGCTGGCCTCAGCTCCTCAATATAAGCTGGATATTGACACTGATCATTGTCTCAGTATTATAGATAATCTTGGTTCAAGTGGCATAAGAACTTATTTTCAGTATATTCCTAGCCACTCTGGCATAAGTGGTAATCATCAGGTTGATGAAATAGCAAAAATGCTATAAATATTGACCAGCCAAGTGGGAGACCAATCCCGATTAGAGATATTTACCGATGTAGACTATCAGATATTAATTTTAATAAGATTAATCCTATCCTTTCCCAATAAGTATCTTTCTAAAATTTACCATAGAATTCGTTCTGGAACAAATGGACTAAATTTTCTTGCGTTCTCGTATAAATTTTCTAATTCAAGTGGTTCAATTCCCCTGTCCCCTCTTTGCAGGCATTGTAACATGAATAATGAAACAATTGACCATTGCCTATTTGAATGCAATATGCTGACGTCTGCACAACATACCTTGTTTTGCAAACTGTTAAAATGCTTCAAACACCACAAAATCTCACTATCAGCCTAGAGCCTAGCCAACTATACCTGCACACAGAGCATAGAAATTGACATCTATCAACTCATAATTGAACTCCTAGAGTCGAAAGATCTACTGAAAGATATCTGAAAATATCTATTAATCATGAGGCAATCAAGCCAGTAGCTCTGTAGCCCACAGAGTGAAGCAAAAGGAAAAGGGCTAAATAGTATCACTGAAAAGCCTGCCTGCTGTTAAATAGAAGAAGAATGTTTACAATCCTTTGTTTGTTTTAATTAGAATTCAAACACAATGGATGAATTCTCCTGGGGATTAAAAATAAAATATCTGACTTGAAAGTCCAGGTAAGTGAATTCACACTTTGAGAAAAGACACTTAAGGATGGATATTAATCAAAAATGATATATGTAGGTACCAATAAATGCTTTTTCACAAGAAATTGGCCAGTGATCCTTTTATCAATTTTCACATGAACAAGTTGCTGTTGTGAACATATAACTTACCATATATACAATATATACAATGTTGAATTTTTTTCCACAGACTACACTGCCTTTCTGTGACGAAACAAATAAGAGTTTCAATAGGGACAAGTCCCTTTATTAGACAATGAAAAACAAATAAAAAAGTTCTAAATATTTTGAAGACACATCTACTGATGGTCTTCAACATCTACTACTTCAGTATTTCTGCTGATGATGAAGACAAACTGTGTCTTTGAAATGTTCAGAACTTTTGTATTTGTTTTTCACTGTCTAATAAAAGACTTGTCTGTATGTAAACTCTTATTTGTTTCATCAATGAAAGGCAGTGTGGTCTGTGGAAAAATGAAAAAAAAGAAGCAGAAAAGTACTGACAGTTCTACATTTTCACTAGCCTTTGTTTACAGTACTGGAAGGTTCTTGCATCAGACAAAATACAAACATAAAGAAACAAAATAAAATACCCTGGCATCAGTGTTATATCCAGGATTTTTTTTTTTTTTGGGGGGGGGTCAGTCTACCTTTTTATAGCAGTAATGTGAACAAGAAAATTATCTATAATAGTGCAAGATTTCAGGTGGGAGGTAGGGGGGGGGGTAGCTAGGGAAAGAAATAAAAATTACACACTTGTCATGAGTATTTCTAGTTGTAGATTTTTTTTTGTTTGAGAATGGATGACAAAGTTTTGCCAACAAAGTCAGAATTTAAAAAAAAGTTGGAAGCAGTGAGAGTTTCTATTTTGGGTGAGTAGATGTTTTGGAACTGCCACAAAGCAGCAGAATTTAGAAAATATAAAAAAAGTGCATTTTTCCTTATATTTGCCTATGGGACCCTTGTTTTAAAGAACCAAATAAATAAAAAAAAATATTATATCAAAGAAAATTGCCCAGAATTTGGTTTTGGAGGGGTGGGGGCCTCAGTCTCCCTATTATAGCAACCATGAAAGCAAGAAATGTATTGATATTAACATTGTTTTACAGAGGATGAAGCACAATTATAGTTTAAAAAAACAGAATCAACTGCACTTAGAGAAATGAGCAATGAAAGACGACCTAACCTCTCACAGTAACAGCTGTCTGTCTTTTTTTTGGCTGCAAATCAATCAAAAACCTGGTCAGCATCAACCTGGATATTGTGGTTCAGGGTCATGTGAGCAAGTCCACTCAGATGCTCCTCTCCCATGGAGCTCTGCAGATAGGTTTTTAATTGCTTAAGAGCTAAAGCTCCTCTCAACAGAAGCAGTAGTCATTGGTAATGTCTGAAAAATTGTCAAACGCCTTTGAATGCATGGGAAAAATCTTGCTTCGCATGATGCAAGAGTTGAAGCAACAGTTGATGGTTTCTCAGACATTCCTAGCTACTTCTGTTTCCAAAGGACTAACTCACATTCGAGCACACATCTACCCCCATGAAATCCCTCGTAAACAGCAACAGCATTCACAAATTCATTAATATTTAGTGACTTGCTGTTAGCTGGCAAAAGCCTTCTGATTTTGAAAGATGCCTCCTGATGGCACAAAAATCTTTGATCAAGTTCTTCAATAAGTGAAGCAAAGTAAGGTTCGAACAATGACTCAGGATAAAAAACCTTGATGGACTTTCAGAAGATAGACCTTGGAACAGCCAGAGCCACATTTACCTCTTGTGCCAGCTCATAGGCTCTCTGAAAATTGTTTCAAAATCTTTTTGTTTTGACTGCAGTAAAGTATCAGAACATAGCTTAATATGCTGACAGCACCCAACTAAGTCTAAATCTTTGGCTTGCAGCACCTTAGAGACAGAGAGCATTATAGCACTTACAAACTAGCATAGCCACTGTGAACATAAAACTAAATTTGGTTGCTGCTGAAACCAACACATTTGCTTTTGAAATAACTTCTGTATTGCACTGTATGTTACCAACTATTTCCTCAAGTATGGAATTAATTGCACAATACAAAGACATAAAAAACTAAAATGCAATCATGATGCTCCACCCATCTCATTTCTCATTGCTTCACAAGCTTTCTCACAAGACTATTGGGACAAACAACAGCAACTGCTTCTAGAAACATATTTGTTCTTTTTGGTGAGGATGATAAAAATGATATAATCTGCTGTATAGTAGCAAAGATTGACTAACAAGTCCTACGCTACTAGTTTTACATAAAGCCAAATTTAAGGTGTGTGATGCACAGTGGTTGTAGATCACATGCAGATATTTTTTCCTAATTTCTGCCTTTGCACCAGAATAGCAGCCTGACATATTGCTGGCCCCATCATAACCATCCCCCACAAATTTCTCCATTTATAAGCCAAATGCAATGCATTGGCCAATTATTTGTTCTGCTACTGCAGAGCTGGTGAGATCTCTGCAAGCAGAAAACCCAAGAAACTGCTCTTCAAGTAAAGCACAAGTTTCATTGTAGTATCTGACTACAAGAACTAACTGTTCCTTATTGGAAATGCCTGTAGTCTCATCTGCAAGAATTGAAAATGCTACTGAACTATTTATATCACTCACAATGCTTGGCACAATAATGGATGCAACACAATTGATCAGGTCGTTTTGAATGATGGGAGATATATTCTGTGTATGTTTTGCACAATTTTCGAAGTGTTATTTTAGACATTGCTCTCCACTCTCTACCATTAAATGCAAAACACCGCGAAAAATGCATTCATTTACTTTAGTTTTGTCGCAAAGTTTACTCTCCTTTCTGTGTTCTCACAGGGGTAACTCATGCCACCCGCAAAAAAGTACTGCATGCAGAATTGGTGTTAGAATTTCGCGATTTTCCTTTTTTATTTCTGCCTCTGCAATCGATATAGCAGACACAATGCTCCTAGTTCGTTTTTCATAAATGGAGATAAAGCTTTCAGCGCTAATCATTGAATCAAGATGGTAACAAAAGTTCTGATGTGCCCGCATGTCTGAATGGAAATCCTTGAGTTCTGTGTATGGTTTCAAGACTAGAGACCCTTCCCAGCAGCTTGACAAGCAAATAAAACGCGTTTTGCACAAATGACACCCATGCACAATGGACTGAAGACTAACCATTCTGGGAAATTTTGTGACCAAGAATACTGAAAGGATCAAACCTTTGTTTTTTCCTTTTCAATAAATGCTTTTGAATGAAATGGAAAGTTCTGGTTTGGCTTGAAGTGACTAGTTAAAAGATTGTATTTTTCTTTGTCTTAAAGCTTTTTGAGTTGATCTGGTTTTCTGGCATACAAGCTGATATCGAACTTTGAAAGAACACAGGACAAGTGTACAGAATCCTGTTCAGTTTGCTGGTGAACTTTGGTCATATCTGAGCCCTTCGAGCAAGAAGCATCCACACTGCTCATGACATAGTCAATACTACTAGAAGCAGAGGTACTACTGCCATCTCCAAAATCCAAGTCTAAAATAAAAAAAAGACGAAATGAAGTGACGAAATAAGCAAAAAGTAAAATACCAGAATAAAAGATAGTGTGAATTACAAATTATTAGATAAATCATAATTAATCATAGTTCTATTAAATATCTTGGTCTTTAATGGACAGGAAATAATAAATACACAGAGATATCAATTCAGCTTTAAATCCAAAGCTTCTTGGAAAAATATAAAAAAAAGGGTGCAAAGATTAGTTGCTTATTTTTGGCAAACCCTATATTTTCTTTAAGCAGGACTGAAGATATTGTCTATATTTTAAAGTTAGATTTCCATTTTCTACATTATGATATTCTTCAAAACTGAAACGCGTGAATTATTATGCTAGTCCGACTCTCTGAGTTTTAGGTTCAAAATTTCTTATGCATTACACAAGACCCAGGTCAACAAGCATGCCAAATTTCAATCTTTCAAAACATGGAATCTAGAGAAAAAATCCAGTAATGGGGAAATGCTGTGTTTTCTGCATGATTGCCTATTGAGCAAAATATCTTAATATGTCCAATTGTTCTGAAGATGTCTATTTTATATGGTATATATGCTTTTCAAATTGAAATACTCGGGATATTGTTGAATTTGCATGAAAAAATGTGTGAGCGCTTCCACACAGAAGCGCTAGTTGTAGCATCATGTAGTGTGACCTTAACAGTAAAGTGCCAAGAAAATGCTCTCTACCCGACTGTTCCAAGGCTTCAAAGATTGCCCTTGAATCATTAAAAGACTCATTTTATCACTTATCTCGCTGTTCCTGGACACAAATCAATTTTGACAGTTAAATCATAATCAGAACATTTTTCCTCCCGATTTCACTAATGATCACAAAAACTCGTTTTCCTTGTAAAACTCGTTTAACTCGTAAAAAAGAAAACAATTAACTTTTGTTAATTATATGATTTGCGTACATGACTTGTTTGGTAGGTCAAAGTTTGCCCACCCCTCCTCAAAACTATTGAATTTTAGAGACACAGCTAAAAATTCTAAAATGGCTCTAAATGATCAATTCACTTGGTAAAATTACCGTTTTTGCTGGATTCTACTTTTTGTTTCTGGAAATTTGGGAATATGAAGGTATTCCAACATTAACCATGCTCATAGTTGCACAAGAAATAGAATATAAAATGAATGAACTAGTAATAATCCTATGTTGGGCTCTAGAAAAAGATTAAGCTTCAAAAAAGTTTGATTCCACCCAAATAATGATCATTTTTATTGTTTCCTTTAATTGATCATAGATAAGAAAAATTCTTACGAGAAGATATCCAAATTTAGTTTTAGCTTTGGTTGTCTTAAATCTAAATTGGGAATTGTATTTTAATTACAAGTGACACATGCGTGTTTCAAAACCCACTAAATACAAACTATCGTCAGAATAGTAGTAAACTCCTTACCTTCATTGCTGGTTTTTGCAAGCTTCAAGAAATGCTTAATGCTGGGCTGGTGTTGCTTCATTTTCTTTCTTTCCTCTCACATGACCTTTCCGTTTCAATGCTTAGCTTATACTAGAATTATAGCAGCGTTTGAATGAACTATCGCCTCTTAGTCTGATTCCTTATCACAATTCATTCATTGCAGAGAAACTAGTGCTTGTAGCTGCAGGGGTTACATAGTGAGAAAAATTTCTTGGCATCTTTTTTGATTACAGGAGGCGATTGCGCATTTGATGATAAAATAATAATATAAGCTTGATGGAGAAATAGATAGCCGCTTAACACGAAATGAAAAAAGGAACGGGTGTTGCAAATAACTTAAAAGCGTGAATATTTCGGAACTTACTATATTGGCACTTAAAAAAAAGAAGAAAAGAAATTTTTCTTTTTAGGGGGGGGGGGAGGGCTGCTCCGCTCCCCCTGGATACGCTACTGCCTGGCATATAGCTAGGGCATAGGTTGAAAAAAATTACCCTGGGTTCAAATAGCTGCAAATTTTTCTGATGCAAAATTGATCCAAACTGCATGTACCAAAACACATAACTTTTCATATCAGATTGTTTTTTTTATCTGTCAAATCCCAACTGGCATTGCTAAAAGCATGGTATTTGTAAGAAAATCTGGTACTTGTTGGTTATTGGAAACATACCCAAGAAGTGATGTTAGGTTAATCCTAATGAAGTATAACAAAACTTAATGATAAAATAACACTTTAGAAACAAAATTATGGAAACCCATTGTAGCCTGCACCCCCCCCTTCTATTATGCAAATATATATCCCAAATTATACAAGCCCAATTCATTCTTGTTTTTGTAGCATTGAAACTGGTTTCCTGAGATGTAACCTAAGCATAATCTTTGATTGTGTTTCCAATAACCAACAAGTGAAAATCTTATTATTAATTGAAAATCTTATTATTATTATCATGCTTTTTGGCACATTTGGTTTTAAACAAGTCAGTCAAATGGTTTTAATTGCAAAATTTTAAACCAAATTATTTTGACAAATCTGACAAGAAATGTAAAAATTGTCATTTCTGAAACATTTGTCATTTTTTGAAGCACTGCTGTGCAAGCATTTGGTTAATTGTGTCTTCTAATTTGATTGTTCATTAAATTATTGATTTTTTTTAAGAATCAAACTTGATTACCTTACTCAAGATACAAAATTTCACTAAATAGAAAAAAGTTACACATTACCACATAAAATGTTTCTTATAGTCTTTAATGCACTCAAAATAACAAGTTCAAGTTCAAGTTCATTTAATTTCTCAATAAATCACTACAAGACAAAATAACACTTTCACAGTATGAATCAATGGGAAACACAATATTTACAGAGGGTGCCTACACAGTGAGTTATACTCGAAAAAGTGTAAAGTCTCTTTACTCAGATAACTACACAGTTGAATGTCTAGAATTTGACACCATATCCAAAAAAATTTATCTATTCTTTATTATGGTTTGAAAATATTCCCAAAAATACATTACAAATATTTATGCAGGTACATCATAAATTTAAGTGATTGTTGTGTCAAAAATAGACTTTACCCCTCCACCCCAACTCCCCCCTAAAGTGCAAATATATACCCTAAGTTGTATATATTCACTGAATTCTCTTATAGAACTTACTAGTGTATTCTTTCCTATCTGTTTCCTGTCCTATTTTATACCTTTATATTTTTGTATTGTCTTTATTTTTTTATGAACTAATTGCTTATGAAAAATAAGCACAAAACCAACAAAGTTTGGTAGATAGCTTAGGGCTGTATCTGATTCTGTACAGGTAGGGGGGCCAGGGTGCAAATTACGGCCAGAAGGGAGGTAAGGGAGTCTAAAGAGAGGGTGAGTCTATTCATAGAAGAAAAACTTCAAATCCTCTTGTAGATTCATCTTAATCTCATTAAGTATTCTGCCTACTGTTCAAATTGTCAGCATATTCAATATTTTAGTTGTAGTGTTTAGATCCCACAAAACAATGCAAACACCATCCATCTGATCACTGCTCTCTGTGGAGTTTATGGTTTAAGATTGCACTGCCTCTATTATTGTAAGCTCCATGGAAATCAAGAATACTGCCCCTAAAATTATGTCCTTTGAGTAAGCACTAGAAATAGTAGTTGTTGAGTTGTGTCTTGCAGAATATTACATTCATGTCTAAGGGGAATCAACAAGATATAATTTGTGTCTTAGGAAAAAGCTGATTTTCTTTCACAAAACCATCTGATATGGTTATACGCTTTTGAATATTTACTAAATACAAGGAGAAGCATAAAAAGATGGGACAGTGATAGGTCATCTTTGGATTGCCCTTTTTTATTGCAGGGATTAGGATGGATGTCTTCCAGGTATTCAAGAATTTGTTGTTAAGTCAAAAATGTCAAATACCTCTAACAAATTTCTTAAACTCAATTTTGAGGAAAGAGAGCCAAAGCGATTTAATATCATCAGAGCTGTGGGGCATTTGTGTGCTCTTAGTTAACAATCTGTTAGAAGGAAGGGATCATGCAAGTTCTAGTTCCTAGGAAGGAGTGAGTTTCACTGTCCTGTAAAGGGTCAGCCAAAAATTCTGCTATATACTCATTTGATTTAAGTTTTGCATTGCCAAGTGTATTGAGGTACTACAAAGGTTTCTTTAACCTTTGCTTCTTATATCAGGCATAAAATGTTGCTGCCCTGTCCATTTTGCTTAGGATGTAAGCTATTTAATAGCAGCATCTTCTGGAGATGTGAAGGTTAGGTGTCTCAAGGATACCTTTATTCAACTACTCACAAGGTGAACAGGAGAGAGAGGGTTATTAGCTGATTTTTTTTTTATAGTTAACCATCAAAAGTTTGTTTTTGAAGCTTTCCCAAGTTAGTAGAAATGGCTGTGGGAGCTCTTCAGGAAATGGGGTGCCTCCTATGCTAACTATAACTCCAAAATGATCCTAGTTTGAACACACTGAACATAACACAGATAATTACCAGGGTTACTCATGTTTACAAACTATGTCACAATGAATCTGTCTAGTCAGAAATTATTGCCTTCTTTTATCCTTAGATATAAGCCTTTAAAATATCAGTAAAGATCTTGTCCTAACCAATTTGGACACCTTGCTGGATGATATTACTCAGTAACATAGACAAAGAGCATTAAAAAGTCCTGCATAATTTGTTTTGTCTTTAAACTTCCACTTCTGTCATAATTAGGTTCTACCATATTCTAGAGACCGGAATCTATTCTCTATCAAGGAACTCTTTGTTTGTCTTTTTATGTGTTTAAAATTGTGACAAGTTCAATATGTACCTTTGGTAAACCTACCCTGTTTCATCTAATAGCTGAGGGCTTCACTTGAAACTTTCGGAGAAATTTCCCTCTTATCTTTTGTAGTTGATGTTCTATTATTTTTTTCTTATATAAAAAACAAACAAACTTTACAAGCTTTAACATTTAATGAAATACCAATTTTATGGGGAGGGGGGGGGGGTGAAATTCGGATAAAAACCTGAAAACCCAATTTTATTGTGTAGGGGTGGCTTGTGGATGGTTGGTTACTTATTTGTTTAGGAAGACTATACAGCCTATATACAAATGGTTTGGATGTAGAAAGATACAGTATTCAGTGGTCTAGAAATTTCTATTCCATTTCGTTTGTTTATTAATTTATCTGTTTATATTTTGTTGGCTGCCAGAGTAAGTCAGGAGTGGCCACTGTGCCCTGTTGGTAGGTAGGTTAGTCAGTAATGTGGGGGCAGGTAGTTGCAATGTTAGTCCTCTTGTTCTAATCCCAATAGCTGGTCACAATTGCAACACAAATCTTCTTTACTTAATGTATGTTTATTTTTCCTCTAGTATTGTTCTTCCAATGTTAATTAACATTTATCAACTTCAAAAAAAGAAGTGAAATATATTATCTATAATGTTAAATACACTAGTGCTTTTACATTATGTTCAATCTTTCCAGAGGTCCTTGAGCTTAGAGTTGCAGGAATATGTATTTCTGGGTGGTCAGGGACCCTTTACATACATTCTGGAAAAAAAAATATATACAGAAAACACAACTCATGCTTCATTGATGTTCCTCTTTACTTTACCTTAAATTGCAGCTTGGAGCAATCTAAGATACTCCTAGATACTCCACTCAAATAAAGTAAAAAATGGTAATAACATTTTTCATCAATATTCTCATTTATCTCTGCATCAAGGTTAGACAGGTCATGTAAGATTATGTCATTTTTATCATTAGAGCAGAAGCTACAAGCAAGTAAAGAGAAACTACTGTCAGAAACTAGAGCTGATTTTTGTCAAGGCAAAATGCATTTTGTTAAATGCATTGGCGCTCTTCTCTGTCTCAAAGCAGGCCTGCCTGTTTTGTGTTTCTTCTGAGTAGGAAGATCTTGAATTGGTTTATTTTTTACTGGTTTATTTTTTTTGTTCTTATTTTGCATAGTTGGCTTGTTAGTTAATTAATTAGCGTGTTTTTATTTGTTTCTCAATGTTTTGACTATAGCTTTTACCATGTTTAACTTGCTTTGAGAAGACCTTTTTAAAACTATTCTGGATTCAAAATCTTATTTTTCATGTTTTTCAGGTCAGGGAACAGTTAAACTCGGATCACAGGAAGAAAACATTACTTGATGTAAGTATCCTAATGTTCTTAGTGGTGTGTATTATCCACAAATGATTAGGAAACAGGTAGTGTTTAATTTGTCAATCAAGACATCATTCTAATTTGATTTGTATTTATATGAAATAGGCTCAGCTCAAAAACAAGAAATCAACCATTTAGTACAATATGTATAGCAGTGCTGTACCTTAAGTCTGTAAGTTCAGTAAGAACATTTTCTTTCATCAGTCATTATTTTTACTTATTGCCCAACTTTCAGTTCAGCTGATATGCTTTTATAACAATCCATGAGAACATAAAATATCATTAGGAACTTTTTCAGAAATTTCTTTTGTCCCTTTTTTTTCTCAGAATTGCATTTTCTCAAGAACTTCTTCAACACTCTCAGAAGTGTTTCTTGGAACAATTTTATTCATGTGTCAGAATACTTTAAAACATATTTATAGCTATAAGTTAACGCTCAGTGAACAAAGCTTAGTGGAAAACCTAGCCATTAAGCTATTGTTACTTGTTTAGTATTTCATTTTAATATCATATAGTTTTTATTTATCTTTCTTATAAATGTCATTATATTTTAAACAGTAAATCTAGTTTCATTAGTCTGAATATAGTAAATTTTCATCAATACTTTCATTCTTTCTTGCAAATGTATGGAAAATCAATTGATGAATCATAAATTGATTCAATTCAAAATGTTGATATTAGAAGATAACTGATTTCTTAAAAAAAAAATCAATGTTTGTTTCAAATTTATGACAAAAAGTTGTCTCTTAAAGTCATAAAATTGAATTGGAAATAATGAATGCTATTATTCTAGGAATTTTGCTTTCCTGTATTATTGATTATCATTTTTATTTTCTTATATTTTTGTTGATGTTAGACAAATAAACAAAAAAATATTAAAAAACGGGGGGGGGGGGGGAGGTTTCCAAAGCTTTTGCCATAATTGGACTGTTCAAAAGCTAAATCAATCAGCTTCATTTTTTAAAATTCTAGACATTGACTTAAAAGATCTTAATTGACTTTTATCTGAAAATTGTCTCAAAATCACAAGTACTACCCAAAAGTTATAACATCATTCCAGCCATCAAATTCTAAAGAGCTTTATTGAAATCTGTTTCTGAAACACTTTCTGCTTTTTTTTCAGCACCATCCTCTATGGTGCTAGGCTGGTAAAAACATAGTACCTTGCATGCCATGGTCATTTTCTATTTACCTTTGGCTTTTGTAGGGTTGTATTTGTATGTACCCTAAAAAAGGGTTGAAAATGGTCTGTGAAGTAGTAGATGGTGTCTTAGGAAGAAAAGTTAGAAACACAGCTAGGAGTACTAGTGAAAACACTTTCAGCTTTTAGAAAAGAGGATGAATTTGTACAAGAAGTATTTAAGTGATAGATCATATCAAAATGAGGGGAATGTAAGGAAAGTAGGGAAACCATGAAAATATGAATTAAAGAGATGTGAAGTGGAGGCCATGGGTAAAAATGCTAAAGATCTGGAAGATGCTGCCAGACAGCATAATAGTAAAATATTTTATTGGCATGTTAAAAACAATATTGAGAGAAAGAAGTCAATCTGGACTTGTCCCAATTAAATTTAGGAATGGGGCCTCAATGAGTGATAAAGAAAGTGTTAGAGGAACACACAGAACATTTTGAGAATGTGTCAATCTGTGATCAAGCTTCAGGACATCTTACAGAGAAGAGTGAAAAAGTTTGTGACAATTCGGAAATAAAAATAATTAATTTTGAAAGGAAGAGTTAGAGACAGTACTAAAAGGATCAATTATAAATAAGAAGACTTCAGGTGCTGATCTTGTGGTAAATGGGGCTTGGTGGTTTTGAACTTAGGGATAAATTGCTCAAGATTACAAATTATTTGAAAAAAGGGGAAATACCTAGCAATTTTTGGGAAACTAATTAAACCCCTTTTTAAGAAAGGTGATGAGAGTGAGTGTGGTAATTATAGAGGCATTAGCTTGCTTTCTGTTGCAAGTAAATTAATTAGTATGATGATACTTTTTAGACTTAGAGGTGTGCGGGTTAAGGTTTTAAGAGAAGAACAGTGTGGTTTTAGGAAGGGGAGAGGATGTGTTGGCGAAATTTCTACTCTTTGATTAATGCTGAGAAGTGCCTGAATCATAAGACCCCTTTAGTCTCCAGTTTTATAGATTATAAACACGCATTTGATTCATCCAATAGAAGACTTCTAGTGAAGGTCCTATCCTCATATAGTTTACCAGATCAATACATTAAAGTGATTAGTGGTATGTGCAAGAACAACATTGCTGAGGTTAAGGTAGGAAATAAGTTTTTTAGCTGGAAATTTGGTGTAGGAAAAGAAAACAGTAATGGATACAGACTTTTGCAATTTTGTAGGTATAACAATCTAGTTATAACCAATACGGTGTTTGGTCATAAAATGGCTCATAAGTTAACATGGTATTCACGTAATGGTAAGACAGCAAACCTTATTGTAACCCAAAGACTGGCAGGATCCATACAAGATACTAGGGTATATAGGAGTGCTGTTATTGATGTTAAAAGTAAAGATCACCATCTAGTAGTGTCAAGGGTTAATTTAAAGCTGAAATATCGGAAGGGTAACTGCCTTCCGGGAAGTTGTGACGTTGGTTGACTCCAGGATAGGACTTTGAGAGAACCTGTCCAGGAACAGTTAAATACTAAACAGGAAAGTTTATAATTTGATAATGTAGAATATGGATGGAACACTTTTAGAAAAATAATTTGTGAAGCGGCTCAAGGTGTCTTAGGGAAGAAAGCTAGAACTGCAGCTAAGAATATTAGTGAAAAAGCTTTATGTTTGATAGAAAGGAGAAAGGACTTGTACAAGAATTACCTTAGTGATAGATCATATGAAAACAAAAGGAATGCAAAGAAAGTGGAGAAAGCATTAAAATATGAACTAAGGAGGGGTGAAGTGGAGGCCATGGATAAAATTCCCAAGGATCTGGAAGATGGAGCTAGACAGCATAATAGTAAAATATTGTACTTGCATGTTAACAAATTGAGAAGGAGTAGTCAATGCAGACTTGGCCGAGTTAAAGATAGGAATGGGGCCGCAATTAGCGATAAGGGAAAAACTAAAGAGAGATGGCCAAACATTTTGAGAATTTGCTTAACCGAGATAGAGTTGAAGGAAGAGATATAGAGGAAAATGAAAAAGTTTGTTATACTTTGGACGTGAAGGAAGATTTTTTTTGTGAGGAGGAATTACTAAAAGGACAAAAAATAATAAGGCTCCAGGTGCTGATAGGGTGGTAAATGAGTTTCTTAAATATGGTGGCTCTGAGGCTAGAAATAAGTTACTGAAGATTATGAATATGATTTTTGAAAAAGAAAAGTACCGAACGATTTTAGGAAAACATTAATTAAGCCACTTTATAAGAAAGATGATAAAAGTGAGTGTGGTAATTATCGAGGGGTTGGTCTCGTCTCTGTAAGTAGTAAATTACTTAGTTATATGATATTTTTAACTCTGAGAGATGCCGTAGACAAAGTTTTAAGAGACTATCAATGCGGTTTTAGAAAAGATGGAAGGTGGGTCGATCATTCTTTCACTCTTAGGTTAATAATTGAGAAGTGCCTGGGTTCTCAAGCACCTTTGTTCCTCAGTGTTATAGATTATGAGTAAACATTCGATTATGCTGATAGAAGAACTTTAATAAAGATTTTATCCTTGTATGGTATACCAGACAAATACATTAAAGTGATTAGTGCTATGTACGAGAATAACACTGCTGCGGTTAAGGTAGGAAATGAGGTTAGCAGCTGGTTTTCCATTAAATCAGGATTTAAGCAGGGTTGTGTTCTATCCCCCTTTATATGGATTATTTTGATGGACTTTGTCTTAAGGACCTCCCGGTCCTTAAGGAAAGGCAATCGGAGACCACGGAATCAAATGGGTAGGAAAAAGTCTCCTGGACTTAGATTATGCTGATGATTTAAGCATCTTGGATGAAAGTGTGAGCAAAATGAATGAACTTTTAGAGGTTTTGCGAGTTCAGGGTGCTAGAATAGGTTTGAAAATTAATGTTAAGAAGACTAAGGCAAGGAATAAGTGAAGATGAAAAGGTGACGTTGGGTAATGAAAAGATTGATCAGGTGGACAGCTTCACTTGCCTTGGTAGTATTATCAGTAAAGATGGTGGGAGCAGTGAAGATGTCAAAAGTAGAATAGCCAAGGCTCAGGGTGTTTTTTCAGAGTTAAAATTTTTTGGAAGAATAGGAAGATAAGTCTGCAAACCAAGATTAGAATATTAGAAGCACAGTTTATAGACAGTAAGCTTATCGCAGATAATTTCTGGTCTTCGGTCTCGGTGCGAACAAAAAGCTCCTCCCACTTGTTTCTGCCTTAGCGGATTAGTCTGTTATCGTCAATCACTGAGAAATGGTTACCACAGAGAATGGAAATCGCAGATAATTTCTGGTCTTCGGTCTCGGTGCGAACAAAAAGCTCCTCCCACTTGTTTCTGCCTTAGCGGATTAGTCTGTTATCGTCAATCACTGAGAAATGGTTACCAAGTGCATTATTCGTAATTGCGAAAGCAGAAAAAAACTTGGTGAGCCAGCCAAGTGGTTTGCAAGCGTCCCATCTCACAGGTATGAATTAATTTATATACAAATTATTACTTAATCTATTATTTACGTGGACTAAACTGATCGGCCTATGTAGGATTTTATAAAAAAGGGGGCGGGGGGTTGATGAAATGTGTGAAAATAAGGAATTTTTTCTTCTTCTTCTAACTTGATTATCGTCGTAAATTTATTCCTTGTCTTTCTTTCCATTCTTAAACCAATGATATATTTACCTTTTGCATTATTACAGCCCACTATATATACATTCATGTAAATTTATATGCAGTGTTACCGCCATACCAATTATTCTCCTTTCCTTTTTCATTCTTTAATAATAATTTCTGGTCGTTTTGAGTTTGAATTATTGTAGGCTTCTGTTTCTACTGATCTTAAGTTTAATATGGCCTTTACTATTCTTTAAAAAAAACTTTCTTTTTTGTAAAGTTTTCGTAGTATATATATATATATATATATATATATATATATATATATATATATATATATATATATATATATATATGTTTGTACGCGCCGATATAAATATATATATATATATATATATATATATATATATATATATATGTATATATATATATATTTATATTTATATCGGCGCGTACAAACAACTCCTCTCATTTGATCTGCCATTAGCGGTCCAATTACCCTGGAACACGTATTTTGGCAGAAACTTTCTCAAAATGCCTTTGAAACCAACTTGAGACTTCGAAACCTATTTTTAATTCCTAAAAACATCTAATAATAACATTACACTACTAACTACCGATTTTCATGTATGTATTGGAATAAATTAATTTCTTCAAAATTAGTGTTCCAACGTTGAAGCCAAGTTTCGCGTCCAAGAGAAATCTGACTTGTCTACCCGCGAAAAGATCTGATAACGCCTATGTTTCTATCTGCAAAAACGTTCTCCGGAGCACTCGCACCCCTGTCCGGGTTTTTATAATGGGAGAGATAGAGAATGATCATACTGCTAATTATATAAACTGTGATTAGAAGCTACAGTGATGACAGTGGTCAAATATGGTTCTGCAGCATGGGTGCTCCGAAAAGTGGATTAAGATTTGCTAGATGTTTTCCAGAGAAATTGCTTAAGGATTATTCTGGGTACCCGGCTGACTGACCGTATTTCAAACAATAGGCTATACGAAAAATATGGTTCAATACCGCTCTCTAGGGCTATAATGAAAGAAAGGTTGAGGTCGCTAGGGCACGTTGTGCGGACGAAGGATGACAGATTTTTGAAGATTGTTCGTTTCGGCCAACCGTCTAGGGTTAAACGGGAAGCAGGTCGTCCTCGTTTGGGGTAGGAGGACGTCATAAAGAAAGATTTAAAGGAAATGGAAACTTCCTGAGAGGGTGTAAAAAGCGAGGCTTTAAATAGATTTGGATGGAGGAGGAGCGTGCGTAGCTTTGTTGACATCAGGCGGCTTGGTGCTGCGGTGAGTTGTTAGTAGTAGTAGTGTCATTGAATCAGGAGTAAGTGGGGTTACATTCTGCCCCATTTAAATGGATTGTTTTGATGGACTTTGAAGTATTGTTAAGAAGACACAACTTTATGCTTTCCCAGTATTGATTGCTATCAGCATCATCTTGTAAAGACAAGGCTTCAAATCTATTCTGCATCTCTAGTTTAAAGACTTGCTTGAATTTTCTCACCCTCAGTTTCTCTGAGTTGAAGACTTGGTTTAAGGGAGCCTTTTTCGCGTTTCTATTTCTTTTCAATTTGTGGCAGATTTTAGCTGCCGTCAGATTATGATCTGAGGCAGCTTCAGCTCCTCTGTATCCCTTTATATCAAGTAGGCTTGATCTCCACTTCTTGCTCCAAAGACAATTGTCAATCTGATTTCGGGTGTGGCCATCGGGAGATGTCCAAGAATATTTGTGTACATCCTGAAGAGAAAATAGGGTACCTCTGATTACAAGGTCGTTGAGGAGTGTCAAGTCGATAAGTAGTTCTTCGTTTTCGTTTCGCTGGCCCAGGCCATGCTCACTCAGAACCTCTGGGGAGAAGGATTGGTCGTTCCCTACTTTTGCGTTAAAGTCTCTTAGAAAACATGGTATGTCATGCCGTGGTATGTCGTTTGCTATGGAGTTGAGAGCTCTTTAAAATTCGTCTTTTGATTCGTCGGTGGCGTCATTGGTGGATGCATAACATAATACTACTGACAGTTTCGCATGCGCGCCGATGAAGCGGGCTTTCAGGATTCTAGGTGATACCGGCGTCCAGTGTAGTAGAGCTTGGGAAGTCTTGTTTTGTCATCATTAGGGCTACTCCGAATTCACGCTTTTGCTGCAATCCGCTGTGTATAATGGTCACATCTCCATCCAGTTTATTTGATTCAGACCCTAGCCATCGAACCTCTGGTCGAGGCGGTAGTCTTGCAGTGCTCTCAGCACTTGTTCAGTCTTGGAGGCTTGAGACATTGTGCAGATGCTCCATAAACCAAATTTTGAGGTGTTGTTTTGCATTCATAAATCTTGTCCTTGGGTATGCAGAGATCGTCATCAAAAGGGGGTTTGATCCGTGGCTCAAACTCGATATTTCAGTTCCAGTTGGATTTTCTCCCGAGGGTAGGCCCTCGAGGTCCTGGGTGTGGGTCGCAAGCCCACAGCCCAATCCTAACATATCTCATCAGAGAAAAAGGCCATGAATGTACTTGTATGAATCAGCCATTGATACCATGTCATATTTCTTAATAAGGGATTGTAATGGTGTCCATTTGGTGCTGTAGCATGAAGTAGACTTTCATGTTTGTTAATATGCCTAATATAAGGGTTACAGAGAGGGATTGTTAAGGTATAGGCTAATTTATAGATGGTAATATGTCCTTAAAACGGGACGTTCCGCCCAGCTTTCTTGCAGAGGAAGACTAGGTTTGATCAAGAATCGAATCATGTCTTCTGAAAACGTGGTTCGTCAGTTTTCTTGGAAGGTTCACCTTCAAAGAGGAATTCAGGATAGAGACATGGGACCTGTGATTGAATGACTAATAGCACCCTTGTCTTGAATGTGTTGAGATTGAACATCTAAGCCATCAGTCCTCTTTATGATTTCCAGAAGATCTTGTTGTTGAGAGAGAGAAGTTCTGACCTAGTCTTTATACTTATGGATGCGTTCATGGATCTTGTTTCTATCAGCAAAATTGTGCAGGGGACTAACAAGATAGTTCTTCGGGACATTTGCGTATACCAGCAAGAGAAAGCATCCTAGCCCCGGGATGGCATATTGAGGGACCCTAGTCTTTACTGGGAATTTGTGAGAAGGAAATCTGTCTAAACATTACGTAAAGTGCCATTGATTGGAAAACTTAAAAGAACGCCAAGTAGACAGCCCCAAATACCCTGCATTTGGAGTTCCTTCTACAAGCCCTAATGTCAGACTATTGAGAACTTTTTTTTTCAGTAGACAATATCTTAATGTTATATTAGTCTACCAAAAGCTTGGTTCATCCCTTGTGCCAGGTATTCAGGTAACGTTTGCTATGGACTGCAGGTGTGTGTAAAGTATTTTAAGGAAAACTCAGTGTAAGGCCTTGCAATGTATGAGAGGAGGCTTAATGGCGTATACTATCCAATATGAGTAGATTTGTAACCCTACTCAAGAAGGCTGAAAATGAATTTTATTTACTGATATTCTCCATTATATCATTATTATTATGGACGGATTTGCCAAACTGAGTCAAGACTCGTGCTACAAAGGCCCATTAGATCTACCCCCCCCCCCCCAAAGAAAAACAACAAAAAAAATAAAAACCGTCTTTTTCTGTAGACAGGGCCGTATCCAGGTTTTTTTTTCGGGGGGGGGGGTGTTTTACGCAAGGTTTTTTTTCGTGGAGAGGGGTTCACAAAAAAAACTCGAAACGCATAAATAATTTGTTTACATCCATTTTTGTTACGGTTTTACGAGTCAGACAAACATTTCGGAGGGGGTTCAAACCAACTACCCCCCATGATACGGCTTTGGCTGTAGGGGGTGGAGTAATATTTAGCTTCCCCATCCCCCATATATTTTTCCAGCTATTGGATGTTACCAGCCCTAGCTGTGTCATGCAGCTTAACATCTAGGTTATGAAATATCTCCAGCTGGTATTGAATCCCAGCTTAACATTCTTTTACTAGATGACTTCTTGTGCCTCAGCCATCTCACATTACTGGAAAATTAGAGAATCCGTTCTTTCAGTTGGGGTGAGAAAATTCTTGACACCTGTAATTGCTTTAGTAACCATTTGCATTTCAGACCTGTTAAAATATTAAAGCAATTTAGTCAGTTGGAGGTTAAACTTTAGGATCACTTGTTTTGTTTCTTTATTTCCCACCTTTCTATGCCAATTTTGCTCCATCATAGTTCCACATCCTTACTTTCTGTTTCCAGCAGATTTGAGAGATAGGAATGAAAGGTTCTCATATCATATCAGTGATGTTGTAGCCTTAGCTGCTCCATCCTACAATTCATTGCCTGTGACAGAGTGTCCTGGAGCCCATATTAGTGTAATTTGATTTCCATTGGATGCTACTCTGTTTACATAACATTCCAACTCACTTTTTTGCCTGCTCTTCATATGCTCAAGAACCTAGAGGTATGTTTGACTATTAGTTAAGTCACATATATCCCTAACTGTGCTTTATATTTGCTTCAGTCTCTTAGGCTTCTACTCTATTCCAAAATTTCAGTCTGCCAAAACCATAGCCAACCCCCATTGGTGGTAACTTGTTAACTTCTACTTTAAAGTACAAATATTCTGGTATATCATTTTTTCAAAAGTTCTTGGACTATCCACATAAAAGATTGTGTTATTATTTTGGGGAAGTAAGGGCATCTCTTGCTTCACATCATTTCTATCCATTTTAGAAATATGAAGTTGCCTTTCACGTCTTACTGACAGGACATTTTTTTATTTGGATATCTGCACCTAAGCAGCGCTGAGCTGCTTGTGTGCCCACATGGCTTTTGATTTTCCAATTTTGTATATGCTGTCTCTGAGTCCATTGATTAGCGATCTGCACCCTGACAGTGCTTAAATTTTTTCTTTCTCTAGAAAATTTTTTATAGCGGAAAAATGGAAAAAAAGAGTAATATTTCCCCCTTCTTAAATTCTCGTGATTTGACTCCCCTTTTTCTTTATATCTCTCTTTAGCTTCTCCTGCTATTGATATCCTCCATACTCACACACAGACTATTGGTGATTCACAATCAAAAGGAAAATCCCGTTTTTCTCCTTTGTTTGTTTGCTAGTTTTAACCTCCCCCCTTTCAAAACATGGATCACGATTAAGCGCATCTGCTCTACCCCATTGCCCAGTTTAATATTCTTTACTTTGACAATTTTCATAATGTAGTTGAAATGGATAAAGCAACTTTTTTTGTTTAATATCAGTTACTAACAAAAAACTTAACATAAAGACAACCCCTACAAATGCCACATCATGATATGGAGACGAGGGATAATCAAACAAATTCACAAAAAGAAAAAAAATGATAATAACAATAATTAACATTAACCTCGGAAGAGGTTAAAAAAACGAAACAACTACATCATGCACCCTCCAACCACTAACCTAACACTCAACTCCTTCCTTAACACACATCAATAAAAATGAAATACTAATCTTAATGATTTAATACCGCTTTATTCTATACATTATGTATCCTAATAAATCAATCATTAAAATGATATTTAGAAAACAATCCATTCTTCAAGAGCCTTTTAAATTCACTTAAAACAATACTTTTAATTTTCTCATTTAACGAATTCTATAACTTAGTCCCTTTAAAAACAAGAGAAAACTTAGACCTAGACGTAATGAAATTACTAATATAATGAATTACTAATTAAACAAGCATCCGTGATCTTTCTTCTGGCAAAATATACAAAATTCCACATTTTTACAGATAGGAGCTTGAAGCCTCTTCAATAGGGTTCTCTGATGGGCTGAAACTGATGGTGTGATTTTCATTAACATTCTATGACTTTAGGGGGTGTTTCCCTATTTTTTCGAAAATAAGGCACATTTTCTCAGGCTCGTAATTTTTAACGGGTAAGAGTAAAATTGATGAAACTTAAATATTTAAAATCAGCATAAAAATTCAATTCTTTTCATGTATCTATTGGTATCAAATTCCGTTTTTAAGAGTTTCGGTTTCTATTGAGCCGGGTTGTTACCACTTAACTTATAGTTTGTTACCACGGACTGTTTGAAACTCAAGGTAGAAAAAACTTAAGATGAAAACAATAAACTGTGTTATAACCCAAATTTTACGGTAGTATTTTCCCAAAGGAAAAAACATTTCTGGTTAAATCAAATTTTTCCAATTTGAAAAAAATACTCAAAATTCTGATTTACCCATTGTACCCACCAAGTCGAAAATCATCCAATCCCACCATAAGCGAAATAATGTTAATGCAAGACTAACTCTAAATCGAATATTCCAGAAGATGATTAAATTATTACCTAGGTTTAATACTTGCCTATCTAGATCGTTTTTTTTTTCGCGAGAATATCCCAAGGTACCAATTTTCCCGAAAAAATATGGAGCCGTTTTCGAGAAAAAAATACATAAATATATACACAATTATTACTCACATAAAGATAGTATATATATATATATATATATATATATATATATATATATATATATATATATAACACAATGAGAAAGAATGGGTCAAGTTTCCTCCATAGTCAGATTGTTTTTGCTAACCATCAGGTAATTGCAATAGAGGTGCGACAAAGAACATTTACACAATCATATCTAGCTAATCAACTATTTGATCCTTGAAAGGTTTAGTTTATTCTCTATTTCAGCCTTTCGATTATGTATTAACATTTTAATTTAGTATCAATAGAGCAGTGATAGTGGTAATAGGCCTACCAAATTTATAAGGCATCTAATATTAGTTTTATAGCGTAAATGATAAGATTCAGTTTTTACTTTTATGCATCTATTTTGTAGCGA
This sequence comes from Artemia sp. Qi Xiang Cuo, assembly GCF_049724085.1. Classification (NCBI taxonomy): domain Eukaryota; kingdom Metazoa; phylum Arthropoda; class Branchiopoda; order Anostraca; family Artemiidae; genus Artemia; species Artemia sp. Qi Xiang Cuo. The sequence continues at coordinate 55,319,400 of NC_142795.1, read as the reverse complement.
TTTTCTGAAGTGACAAGCAACTTGAAAGAAGTTTATGAGGATAAAGATGGTCTTCGTAAACAGGAGCTCTCAGCACTTTCTGGGCCAAATGAATTTGCTGAGTTTTACTCTCGTCTCAAACAAATCAAAGACTTTCATAAGAAGTACCCCAATGAAATATCAGTGCCCATGTCTGTAGAATTTGAAGAAATGAAGAAGGAGAGGGAAAATCCTCCAGAAGACCTGACACTAGTTCAATTCTCAGATGAAGAAGGTAGGCTGTATAAAGCAAGCTGTCTTTCCAATTGTTTCACCTGTTTTATTTAGACAAATTAATTCAACAAAAACACGTTAACCCCAACGGTGAGCAGAGCCGGTGAAGTTAAGTATACTGGCAAAACACATATTGATATCCTCATAATAACGATGGCAAAAACGAAACCTTTTACCATCAAGGCTATTTAAAGTAGACAAATGTCTATTAACATCTACCCTGATTTTACGTTCATAGAGATATGACTATATTAAATCTAATCCTTTGCATCATACACCTGAATTTTCCATTTGATCAATGAGAATATTATGGTTAAAGCCATAATTCCCAACTACTATTACTAACAACTCATCGCAGCACCAAGCCGCCTGAGGCCAACACAGCTACGCACGCTCCTCCTCCACCCCAATCTATTCAAAGCCTCCCTTTTTACACCCGCCAACGAAGTTCCCATAATCTTTCTTTATGACGTCCTCCCACCCCAGACGGGGGCGACCTGCTTTCCGTTTAGCCCAAGATGGTTGGCCGAAAAGAACAATCTTCGGCAATCTGTCATCCTTCATCCGCACAACTTGCCCTAACCACCTCAACCTTTCTTTCATTATAGCCCTAGAGTGGTATTGAACCACATTTTTCGTATAGCCTATTGTTTGAAATTCCCAACGCGGGACATTACAATATTTTGGTGGGCCATTGGAAGGACGTGCACCCTTTGGCTGACTATACTTTAGAGCCTTAATTAAAAAAAAAAATCATATGAATGACATCACATTTTTATGCATTGAAAATGCAAATAAGATATATGATAGCATTGCAATAACGTCGTGCATTGTATAAAAGGTGTTTTACACAAACAGTACTTTTCTTTTGCATTAAATGTGCCAAGAGGAATACCAGGAAAAAAATCCAATTGTTGTACCAAATACCAATGGCCTTTTAAGCGTCCTTCAGGAGAATACATGTAAAACTTCGAACAAATAAATATCAAAAGGGGGAGGAGGTTCAGGATCTTAGAAGTGCCTAGGTAAGGAATGACCCGAAATCGGTTGGGAACGACTGATTTAAAGTGTCAAGTGGTTTTTTGACATAATTGAAAACAGTAGAAACATAAAATTACTATCTAAACGATCCTTTATATCTAATAAAAGAGCCGCAACTACTTTTTCTATCCAATGACCTGCCCTAAATCCAGACTGATTTTTGATAAAAAAAAATAAAAATAATAATTAGAAATCCTTTCGTTGAAAATTTCTTTCAGTACTAGATTTGTCTGATTCTTCATATACTTGTATTACACGTGCAATTTCCATCGATTTGGATATATACCTAAACAAGTAAGAATATGAATGAGTGGTTCAAACACCACACTTGCAATAATCTTCAGAAAATTAGCCGAAAGTTCATCATAGCGCAATGAATTACCATTTTTTAGATTCGTAATAACCTTTTAGAATTTTGTAAAAGTAAGCAAGGCCAGAAATATACTTGTATCTTCAGTGGGATGGGGACATGGTGCATGTGACCTACGAGACGAAAAATCGACTTCTGCTGAAGCAACAGATGATCCAATACTATTAAAATCATCACTGAGTATCTTAGAAACAGCTTATGGTCCTCCAACTTCTTTACCATGGCTATCAAATAGCATCTCAGGATGCGACAACTTTTTATTGCTACCAAGTCTTTCCTTGATCAGATTCCAAGTTTTCCTAGGAGAACCTGAATTTTAAATGGATGGCTGGGTGGGTGTTTACAGTGCAGGTCCACACTCATTCTGGGCTTAAATATAAATTGTAAAAAAAAAAAGATTTAAAAATGTTTCAGTCAATATGCCCTCTTAATTCAGTATTAGATAACGCTTACTTACTGGCTTGTTTTGGTTTTATCGAAATTTGTATGATTATATGATGATATTTCTTCTTTGTGTATTCAGTATTTCCGGTATTGTAAATTGCTCCCTTTTTCCCCTCGATGGTACCGTAATGGGAAGATTCTGTCAAAATTCGGGATGAGTGAAGTATTTAGTAAAGTTGCCCTATTAAGTATTGTAGTTCTTGACGGGATGGTCTACAGGGCAAAGTAGATCCAATCACATTTTGGTTTTCCTGATTTTGGTTGCCCTGTTGATTCAGTATTAGATAACGCTTACTTACTGGCTTTTTTGGTTTATCGAAAGTTGTATTACATAATTTGCGGAAGAGAGTGCAAACATACGAACATTAAAATTCCTATCTTAGCATTTTACTCGCAATAATGCCTTACGCTGGCTGATGCCTTATTTTGGCATGTCGGGATGGACGCTACCCCAATTTTTGACTACTCCAAGTTAAAATTTACTATTCACGTCCTTTTGTTTGTTAGACCTTGGATGTTGGATACCCAAAAATTCAAAGATGGTTACACTTAGAAAATCAGTTCAAAGTTCTATTTGCTTACTATTTTGTTATTATTTTGGTTATTTTATTGCTAATGTAATTACTTTATTCTAGTACTTGTTTCAGTTGCATTGGTCTTTATTACAATATACTTGAATGTAAAGTAATCAATTTCGCTATTATTGCAAAGGTGATAAAATTATATAAAACCAAAGTTCTGAAACTCATTATAAGCACAACATGTTGTATTAAGTGCTTATCCCATATTCGAAATTCCCACAAAAGGTGTGAGAGGTTGGATATGACACCTCTTGGGGGTCTTTCATAGAAAACCCAAGATCCTTGAAATAAGTAGGAAGATCGTTTTGTGCTTAAATATTTCCATTGATAGTTATCAAAAATGCAGTAAGAATATATTAAGGTTGCCCCAGTTGGTAAAATCTCCGGATATTAATTGATTCAGTTACATTTTCGAATTTTTACCTCCTTGACAACTGGAGACCTTCTGAAGAAGAAAAAACAAAGCAGCAAAGTACTAGTTGGGAGACTCCTTCAGAGCTGATCAAGTGATCAAGCCATATGAAAAAAACAACATTCTGGTAGATTGGCCTGAACATTGGAGAGTGGGGATACGGTAACGTCAAGACGTTTTCCAAGGGGCGAAGGAGGATCTAAACCGCCCTACCCTCAAATATATCTTTGTGCCCCCATTTTTCGTTTATTTCATATCTCTGTGCTTATTCAAGGTACTGTGTGTATGCGAATGCAGTGTCTTTTCATTCCTTGGTGATGAGCTGTCCAGATATAGGGTTTAGTTTTTGGTCGAAATTGCATTTTCGTCCTAACTTAAGTATTGTGTTTCACTGAAGGTTTATTCTGGCTCAGGGCCTTATCCAAATCGACATAGGCTTGCATTGATAGACCCAGACTCAGCACTTTGGGTTTGATCCCAGAAGTTCTACTCTTTGATTTTGTTCATTATCTCCCTGAATGGAACAAAAAAAGGGAATCGTAAAATTGTGAGGCAGGGCAGGTCTACCGCCCCTTTCCCCCTGCTTGGATAATATCCTCAATATTCTCTCTTTTAGGGTGCAGAATAACTACACAAGTATTATACACATAATGAAAGTTTTACAGTTTCTTAAAACTTGTGTCAATGATATTTTTCCACCACAACTGAAGTATTGCTCTCAGTACAAATGTCTTCTATTCTGATGAGCTAAAATCCTACAAGTTACGTATTGAAATAGTCTCGTCCGGCACAGCTCTAGAAAAACTCTTCTTAAGGTAAAAAAAAAAAAAAAAATTCATGGCATGAACGTGAAGAAAGTACTTTCTACCTTTTATAATCGTTGAAGCTAATTAAAAATGCTAAAATATCAAACAAAAAACAAAACAAAAAAACAAAAAAAAAACGCATTGCTAGGTCTCCTTTTAATTATTAACATTTGCCACAACACTGCAAGTTTCATGTGTTATCTTTTTTTATATTCTTTTAAATATATATGTTACTGTGAAAGACCGAAATTGGAGAATGTCGACACTCCCCGGTGATTGTCCGAAATTACCTTTTTTTCCTTAGATTTAGTCAACTTTTTCAGTTTTGTGCAAGGTTTGATGGTGATAGGTTAGGTTGGGCTAGTTCAATTTAGGTTTGCAACCCATTTCTGAGATTTATAATGTAATTTAACCTAACCCAACATAACTTTAACTTTTACCATCACACCTTGAATAAGACGGGCAAAGTTGATTGAATCCAAGCAGAGAAAAATGAATTTCGGACATTCACTGGATTTTGAATGTCCTAAATGTTGGATTTTTGTCCTGGATTTTTAAATGTTGACATTTACCAGATTTTGGTCTTTCACCGTAACATATGTTACAGTGTTTTGCTTCCTTCCCAATGCTTAATGCTAATGCTGTTTAGCGCTCATTTTGTTTTTATTTTTCAAGGATATGGAAGATATTTGGACCTACACGGTAACTACAATCAATATATAAATTTAAAAGGAGTTGAAAAGGTGGATTATACTATATACTTAATGATTTTCCATCAGCTGTACGATATTCCAAAGGAGAGGAAAGGAGCGGAATATCGAAGTTATCTGGAAGGCCTTCTTGATTATCTTGGGGATTATGTCTCCCGAGTCAAGCCCCTGTTGGACCAATCGGAAATAGTAGAGGAAGTGAAGACTGAATTCAACAAGCAATGGGAAGCAGGCACCTTTCCTGGATGGCCTGTAAGGTGTTATCTTTTTCATTTTATATGTTAATCATGGGGTAGGCATCCCAGGACTATTGTAGCTTATAATCAAGATTGTACCAGTTGCAACCTTGGAGAATTTGGCCACCCAACATGGCACTCCGGTAACAAAAAAAAAAACCTCTGTTATCCATACAGTAATGGAACTTTCAATATTTGAAGATCAAGAACCAGCTCTTTTAAGGCCCATTTCACAATAAGATTTTACAAATATCGAGACTTAGCTAGGACCAATTTGAGCCAGTCAGATTTTCGATTGAATTTTCTGATTGGCTTAAATTAGCAGTTATGAAACTTCATGAAAACTCTTACGAAAAATTCATTGACAGTAAAAATGCTTAGCTTTCTGGTAAATGTATTACTGCCTCGTTCTATCTCTAAAAAAAGCTTGTATTGTATTTTTGAATACTTTGATAGATATATCGAAGGGTAAGATTGCCCTTTTCTCCGAGATTGCCTTTTTAAAGTAATTTAAACATCCACAGTACTTTAATGGTAGTGATGGAAGGCGATTTCAATGTCACTATAATATGACAAATTCTATTTAAAATATCAGTTTCCAATAGGCTCATTTCCCATCTGATTAAAGATTTATGCCATTCAGTAGTAAAGTAGCAAACACTCTTACTTGCGATTTTGTAAGATGCTAAACTTTCAATAGAGACAACACTGTTACAAATATGGGAATTAATAATGCTTTGTTTTGGCTTATGTGCCAGCTAAAAATGACTATTGGTATTAGTTTTTTTTGTCCTTTGATTTTGTTGCCAGGTATTTCTTTCTTTTTAATTCAAAACTAAATGCTCACCAAAAAAATATTCATGGAGACACGTTCAGGTGGTCTAAGATTGGCTAGATTGGGTGCAGATAACCATTCTGTGAAATAGTCAATACATGGTTGGCCAAAAGGAACATGAATGGATGGAAAGGACGAAGAAGAATTAAATGTCAATTTTGTAATCGAACTGGAAATTTTGAGGGTTTCGATCCCGAGTGTTGTCGTGGTTAAGTAAATAAAAAACTAACAGAGAGAAAAAAAAAATAAATGAAAAAACGACAAACGAAACTGCGGTCAGTAGAGAGAAGAGATGAAAACTAAAACAACGTGGATATTTCGTTTGTATGCAAACTAGGAAACAATCCTCAGCACAAGAGAAATAAAGATAAAAAAAAACAAACTAAACTAAAAACAAATAAAACCACTTCCAATATTAATAAAATACAATTGTCACAACTGATCCACGTAGGGAAAAGAAGCTACTAGATTTACTTCGATGAGAACACCAAAGCATCTACTTTTTTTTATTTTTTTTATTAGAGTTTTAAACAAAGCCATTGGACTTAATTGTTTTTTTTTAATTCAGACTCATTTTCAGTGCCAAAATGGGTATTTGTTTTAAAAGATTTCGGATTCACTAATTCCAACTATTTGTAAAAAAAAAATATGTTGATTTAACAAATTTGCATGTTTTTTAACCAAAGAAAAAAAAAAGTTGACAGACGCGGCTAATTGTTGCCTGTACAATTGACGAATGAAAGATCTTAAGCCGAACTGGCCAGCCACGAAAAAAAAAATGGCTGGCCAGTTTGGCTTAAGATATTTCATTCTTTAAGTAAATATCAGTAGCCATTGTTAACTATTGCACCTAATTAAATACAAAATGTCAATAATTAGCATATTTGTAATTTTTTTTCTCTTGATTTAAAATTTAGCGATTGTTAAAATCTAAATTAAAACACAGAGAAAAAAATAAATTAGCCCAGGCGTAGTTTTTCTGCTCCAGCCTTATACAAATACATAGTTCCACCCTATTTTAGTGATTAAATTAAATACGTAATATTTCATGGAGTCCAAAGCCAAGTATAATATCTCACTTTTTAGTGTTTTACAAGAGTCAAATTTTCAAACTTTCCATAAGACAGATCTTTTGTTCTAGAATTTAAATAAGACAAATATACAAATTACAGTGTGTAGCTCATGCAAAATGTACCTGAAAACAAGCCCACCAAATATTTCCGAAAATTTTCAAACATGTGTTTGGTGTCACCCGCGTGAGTCACAGATTTCTGGCTTTGGTCCCAAAAACTATTATTGTCTAAGATTTGGTTAATTTTTAATCCTGGTACTTTGTAGTCTGAGTAGCTCAGAAGCCAAAGGAATTTCGTCCACCTTTTATTTTTTGAGGTTTCAGCACCAATCGGCTAGATACCCTTTTAACTGTGTGTGTTCATTGTTCACAAGCATGTTCCCTAAAACCTGAAGATTAGAGGCAACTCTATAGCGTTGCCTATAGTAAAGTCCATACGGCTCCAACGTTTTATTATTTATCATTATCATTTTTTTGCCAGAGGCACTGTACATGGAAGGGGTTGTCATATAAACTGCCGAGGTGGCTCATTTGATTGGAAATCGAAAGTTCTAGTACCGTTTTTAAGAGTCAAAAGTGATCGGAGGGTAGCTAGCCCCCCCCCCACGCCCTTTTTCCCCAAATACATCCGATAAAAATTTTGAGATAACCATTTTGTTAAAAACAGTTTAAAGATCATATAACAAAAATTTTGGGGTCATACAACCCCCCCCCCCTGGGCCCGGGGGCAGGTATTGTAAGTTATGCCCTGGGGGAATATGATTCTTATAGAAGGGATGCTCGTATAAACTTCAGAGAGGGCTCATTTGATTGGAAATTCAAAGTCATAGTTCACTTTTTGATCGTCAAAAGAGATCGGAGGGCAACTAGTCCCCCCCCCCACATCCTTTTTTCCCCAAATACATCCGATAAAAATTTTAAGATAGCCATTTTGTTAAAAAGAATTCCAAGATCATATAACGAAAACTCTGGGATCGACACAACACCCCAGAGCCCGGTGGCAGGCGTTGTAAGTTATGCCCTGGGGGTATATATTGTTCTTATAGAAGGCATGCTCGTGTAAATTTCAAAGAGGGTTCATTTAATTGGAAACTGAAAGTTCTAGTTCATTTTTAAGAGTCAAAAGAGATCGGAGGGCAACTAGAACCTCCCCCCACGCCCTTTTCCCCCAAACCCATTCGATAAGAATTTTGAGATAGCCATTATGTTAAAGATAGTTAAAAAAATAGATAATAAAACTCAGGGAATCAACACAACCCCCCAGAGCCCGGGGGTAAGTGTTTTAAGTTATGCCCCGGGGGCATATAAGGTTTTTGTGTAAGGGGAGGCCGTATTAACTTCAGAAATGGCTCATTTGATTGGAAATTGAAAATTCTAGTTACCTTTTTGAGTTGAAAGGGATCGGAGGGCATCTACCCCCCCCCCCCACACACACACACCCTCTCTTCCCCAGATGCATCCGATCAAAATTTTGGGATTTCCAGTCTGTTTGAAATAGTCCAATGATCAGATAACAAAAACATCGGGGTCAACGTCATCCCCCCCAGAGCCCTTGGGAAGAGTTGTAACTTATGCCCTGGGGGCATATAAAGTTTTTATCGAAGAAGTGGTCGTAAAAACCTCGGAGGAGTCTCAAATGATTAGAAGTTGAAAGTTCTAATTCCCTTTTTAAGAGTCAAAAGTAATCCAATGACATCTAGCCCCCCCCCTCCCCCCGCCAACCTTCTTTTCCCCAAATGCATGCGATCAAGTTTTTTTTATGTAGCTATTTTGTTCAAAATAGACCAAAGATCATATAACAAAGACTCCAGGGATAACACAACCCAACAGAACCTGGGGGCAAGTGTTGTAAATTATGCCCCAGGGGCATATAAGGTTCTTATGGAAAGGATGGTAATATAAACTTCTTAGAAAGCTCATTCGATTGTAAATCGGAATTTCTAGTGCCCTTTTTAAGAGTCAAAGAGTGATCTGAGGGCAACTAGCCCCCCTCCCTCAAGTCCTCTTTTTCCCCAACTGGCTAAGGTCGAACTTTAGTGTAAAGAGCAGGGTATTGAGGAGGGGGCATATATGGAATAATTTCTGTTCGTTTTAAGTTTTAATGTTACTCCTTACTTTCAGTAGAATTTTTTTATTTAATTTCTGTTTGTTTTTCAAATAATCCCAGGAAATACCCCCCCCCCCATCTACTGTTCCCCATTCCCACAAAAAATTCCTCCATAAAGAGTTCCTCTCACTTTAAATACTTTCCCCCGGGAAATTATCTCCGAACAATTCTATCCTCGCTGCGAATTTACCCTACAAAATTTCTTGCTTATGATTCCACCTGAAAAATACTCCTTATCATAGTTCCATTTAAAAAAAGACTTGTTTTCTGATCGTTTTTCATGTCATGGAATTTCCCCGAAATGCTTTTTTTTATATATATTTAATTTCTGTTCGTTTTTTAAATAGCCCCATGAAATCCCCCTCCCTCCCCCATTGACAATTCCCCATTCCTTTGAATTGGAAAGTTTCTCTTGCAGAAAATGTCCCCATGGAGGATCTATCATGGTGATAATTCCTCATGGAGAGTTCGTCCCGTGGGAATTTCCCCCCATCTAAAAATACCCCAGAGAATTCCAACTCCACTGAATTCAGTCGCCAAAGAGAAACTAAGACAAATAAAGCGAATTTCGTATACGAATTCCAGCAAATTCCTCCTGGAATTTATCCTGGAAAGTTCAACCACTGGAAGTTCCATCCCAATGGGAAATTATTTCCGAAGACAATTCCTCCCCAGAAGATCACCGCTCCCTCCTGAAAAATGTCTGTATACTACTCAATAGCAAATACTATATGTAAACAGTGGACAAATTTCATAACTTGCGACCTTTCCTCTGGGGGGTTAGGTCATCTCCAAAGACAAAGTTATTAAACCCTTTCAACTGTACGCCTACTGAACAAAATTACTATCTCAAAATTTTGATCAGACGACTTTGGGAAAAAGGGCGTGGTGGGGGGGGGAGGGATAGTTGCCCTCCAATTTTTTGGGGTCACTTAAAAAAGGCACTAGAACTTTTATTTAATTTCCATTAAATGAACCCTCTCTCCATCTTTTGGGTCTATTGGTGTGATACAGTCACCTCTGGAAAGCACAAAGAAAAGAAATAAGTAAATAAAAAAAATAAATGAAACCGCATCCGCGATCTTTCTTCTGGTAAAAATACAAAATTCCATATTTTTAAAGGTGGGAGCTTGACAACTCTACAATAGCGTTTTCTGATACGCTGAATCTGATGTTGCAATTTTCATAAGATTCATTTATTTTTGAAGTGTTATTCCCGCTTTTTCGAAAATCAGGCAAATTTTATCAAGATCGTAGCTTTTGATGGGTAACATTAAATTTCAAGCAACAAAAGTACGAAAAACAATAGGGAAATCTTTTTGCAAGACAGTGGAGATAATTTGAATGAATATTTCGGCCCTATGTCCAAGGACTGTCCTCAGCAAGACAAAAATATATGAAAGAAAAAAGACTCACAACAAACATGCAACCAATAAAACCAAAAATTAAAAATTTTTCAAAGCAGTCCTAGCATCCTCACTTCAGCGAAGTTCAACCAGGAGTCAGGACTGATTAAATATAAGTTAAAACAAGGCGATTCAATGAGATAAAAGAAAGATAATTTATAAAAACGTTCTTATTGCTAATCTAGCTTTTTTGACAGCTAGCCTCAAAGATCTTTTTGTGACTGGTTCTGTGTTCATGTCTATCGGTTTTTTAAAATAATTTGTAAGATCATTTTTAATTAAATTTGTGTATAGAGAATTTATTGTATATTCCCCCAAGTTCCTATATAAGGAAATATTATAATTAATCTTAAGTATTATTTCAATTCATTCTCAGACTACCTGCTTTATGCCTAGGTAATTGCTAATAAGTGCAGATTCATAAAAAATTATATTGTGGCTAGGATTTTCAAAAATATTGCTGCCTAATACAGAATCAGATGAAACAACGGAAATACTAGAATTTAGAGCTTTTACAATATCATCTTTATGCTGTTGTATGCGCTTTTCTAAATTCTGTTGTGTTCTACCTACATAATATTTGCCACAATCACATGGTATTTGATAGACCCCTCTTTGGCGAGTAACTGGGGTTTTATCTTTACCAGAATTTAGAAAATTTATGATTCTAAAATTATTTGTGAATACTACATACATATTATTTTTTGTGCAAACTTTTTTAAGATTTGTAGGGATTTTTTGGATGGAGGGGAGGTAACTTATGTTTAAGTGCTTGTCAGAAATATCACATGGTAAACTATCATTAATTTTACGGGAATGTCTCTTCAGTCTACAATTAATTACACTATTTATATATAAAATAAGATACCCATTTCCAAAAAATATGTCCTTGATAAAGTTTAATTCTGCTGTTATGTGGGAATCAGAACAAATGTTTAGGGCCCCATCGACGAGGGATATTACGACCGCTCTTTTAACTTGTGGGGGGTGGTTTGATGTAAAATGCAAATATCTATTATTTTGTGTTGGTTTTCTATAAATAGTAAAATTGAGTTTATCGAAGCTACGAATAACTAACACATCTGGAATGGGATTTTATTTGCGATTTCGATTTCTAAAGTAAACTGTAAATTTCTATTGTACGTATTAAGGTGATCTAAAAACCCTTAAGCTCATTTTCCCCATAGTTCCAGAGTGAAATTACATCATCCATGTAACGTCCCCAAAAGACATGTTTTAAAAAATACGAATCTAATGCCCAATTTTCAAAATGTTCCACATAAATATTCGCATGTAACCCAGAGAGGGGCGCTCTCATCACTAAACCATTAATTTACTTGAAAAAAGAATTACGGAATTGGAAATGCATTGAGTACTTGCTACAGAGTTTAACCAAGGTCATTAAGACATCACAATCTATTCCTGCTGCTGAAGCTTCTATTAAGTGATAATTTTCTTTGATTTTATTTTCTAATAACTGTTCAGATACTGCGACATCAATTTTTGTATACATTGAAATAATGTCAAAGCTGCTTATAATTGTATTTTCTGAGATATTTACGTTTTTGAGTTTTTCAACTAAATCTACCGAATTACATTTATATAATATAAGAGTAAAGCAAAGGTTTAAAGGCTGTACATAACCATTTACCAATATTGGATGTGGGGGATTTCGTACAAGCTACTATGGCCCTTAAGGGTATGCCTTGCTGGTGTAATTTTGGTAGACCACAAAACTTTGGGCAAAAGCTACCGCGGGGGAAAAATTTATTGTATAACTGTGGAGTAATTTTACCATTTTGTTTAAAACTTTTTAGTTCATTTATAATTTTGTTTGCAAATTGATCAGTATGATCGTCGGTTGTAGTTCTATACGTTGTTTCGTCATTTAGATGAGAACAAATTTTTGTATCATAATCTGTCCTATCCATGACAACTAGAGAATTGCTTTTACCTGCTTTATTTATAATAATGGATGAATCTTTATGGAGATTAGATAGTATTTTTAGGGCATACAAATTATCTGGTTTTTTAGTGGCGGGAGAATTAATCCTTTTTTGGATTGTTCTAAAGGGTATCTATAAGACTAGCCCTAACTTCATCTGGGTTGGATATAGATGTATAAAATTTGTGCACAGAGGATTCTAGAGAGGAAATTAAATCTGCTAAAGGGACATGTCTTGGAAGAAAAAAGAATTTTGGACCTTTTTCGAGAATTTGAATTTCCTTTGGTTCATGCGTTCTAGAGGATGGATTAACAACAGCCGGTCCAGGGGTGAATCTTGGAGTGTAAGTAGGGCTATTCCTCGAAAATTCATATCTTAGGTTTTCACATTTTTTAATAAGTCGTTTCCTTGATAAGCGGAAATCATGACTAAACAAATTTCTTTCCAATCTAGCAACCTGGCTAAAATCAACAGAGGAACTGACCTAGACATAAAGCAGGTAGTCCGAGAATCAATTGAAATCAGAATTAAGATTAATAATAATATTTCCTTATATTGAGACTTGGGGGAATATACACTAAATGTTCTATAAACAAATTTAATTAAAATGATCTTACAAAATATTTAAAAAAACCAATAGATATTCACATAGAACCGGTCACAAAAAGACCTTTGAGGCTAGCTGCCAAAAAGGCTGGATTAACAATAAGAACGTGTTTTTAAATTATTTTTCTTTCATCTCATTGAATCGCCTTGTTTTACCTTACTTTTTATCAGTCCTGGTTGAACTTCGCTGAAGTAAGGATGCTAGGACTGCTTTGAAAAATTTTTAATTTTTGATTTTATTGGTTGCATGTTTGTTGTGAGTCTTTTTTCTTTCATATATTTTTGCCTTGCTGAGGACGGCCCTTGGACATAGGGCCGAAATATTCATTCAAATTATCTCCACTGTCTTGCAAAAAGATTTCCCTATTGTTCTTCGTACTTTTGTTGTTTGTTATGGAAAGGCAGTGTGGTCTTCTTCGCTATTTTTTAACATTAAATTTAATAAATTTTGTATTTTTGGAATCAGCATAAAAAGTCAATCCTTTTGATTTATGCATTGTTATCAATATTCTGTATTTTAGAGCTTCGGTTAGGCTACTATTGATCTAAGACGCTCCTTACTTACGTTTCGTTACCATGAACTGTTTGTATCACTTGTATGATATCCAATAGATATCCAATAATCCCAGTTCCTTTTTCTTCTACTAGATCAGGGTAGACTAAAAACAAAAGTGGTAAGGTATCTCTTATATAATTTTTCTTTCTCTGTTATCTTTTTTTATTGTAGAAAGAAGCTGGAGGTAATTTAGCGTATTCTGGAGCTCGTTTGGATCTGAGCGGGTTCAACTCATGGGAAGAGTTAGCCTCTTTGGGTTTGGATCGACTTAAATCTGCATTAATTGCCTTGAGTTTGAAATGCGGTGGAACACTGGAAGAACGAGCTCAACGTCTTTTCTCAACCAAAGGGAAGAGGATGTCCGAAATCGAGCCATCTCTTTTTGCTAAGGGGCAGCCAGCAAGAGAATCAAAGCAAAATGGCAGCAAGGCAAGAGATATTGCCTTTCTTGAAGCACAAGTTTATAAGTAAGTTACTTGCTCTTTTGCCGTAAAACACCTTTTTAACATTTGATAAACAATTATATTGTCCTTCAGATTTTGAACTTCTTAAATGAAGTGTAACGTGTAGACACAAAAAGCGATCTTTAAGCATAAATACAACAAAAAAAAAATCAAATTCCCAAAAATCAAATTCTTGGTCACAACATGGTTTTCTGCACTTGACGATGCTCTTCTATCAACAAGAGTCGAAATCCTGCATAGACAGTCTCAAGCCTATTACCTCAGACTCATTTTATATTCATGCTTACAAATATTATGCTACTATGGGGAAACAACCCATAGTAGACCAATCAGCTAGGAAGAGGTTTTGCACCCCAAAAACGCCCACCAAAAGAGTCCAAGCCCTGAAGAATTATTCATTGATCAGAATCCCGTGTTAATGCTTTGTCGCTTATTAGGCTATAATTTCCTAGAGGGGTGCCACTCCTCAAGTGCGGATAGAGTTGACCGCAAGGTCCCCAGTCTTGTAGGTACCCCGAAAGGGTCGAGACAGCCCTTTGTAGAGGTTGTTGTCTATAGATCTGGCCTTAGAAATTTCCATATCTGGCCATCAAATGTCCATAGAAATTGCCTCTCTCACTTTGGGCCTGAGTGAAAATCAAGACAGTCAACTCAATACACAACTGCCAACTAGCGGTCGGCACCGTTTCTGTTTTTGGCCAAAACAGAAACGGTAAAAAACGGCAATCAAAAAACGGAACAGAAACGAAAACGGTGAAAAAAAAAACGGAAATCCGTTTCTGTTTTTTCGTTTTTTACCGAAAAACAGAAACGACCTATTTTTACTTAAAAAACAGCCGTTTTAACAGATATTTCTGTTTTTTTTTTCAGTTTATTTAGATTTACGAGAGTAAAGTGAATATTTACTAATATAGATTAATAAAAAAACCAAATATATGAAAAGACCGCATAAATTAAAATTTATCACTTAAAAACATTCGGAGTTCAAGTGACTTTGCAGTCATTCGTGAGCACTGCTTTCGCGTAAAGTACCCAGCAATACTAAATGCACTCTCACTGGGTACTAAAGTTGCAGGGACTGATAGATGCATACATGCAATTTCACTTAACTCCGGGTAAGTGTAAAAGTAATCAGACCAAAATTCTAGTGGAACAGAATTATTTTGTCCTGATCTTCGTTTCTCGCTCAAAAACAAAGAAGTTCTCTCCTCATATGCCCTGTTAATATTTTCTGCCACGCGGTCAATGCTTATACCCTTGACATTTTGCCTCGTAGACTTCATCCGTAGCCCAATCGTGCCGAGAAACTTAGAAAACAAGCTGTCTTCTTGATCAAGAGTCTCTGGTGACCCTTTTCGGTTAGTCCCTGCCTTAGTAGGAGCGACGTCAATAGGGAAAGATGTGGAGTTCAATTGGATTGGATCGAGTTCTTCTGTGCTTCTCTGCCGGAGATGAATTGCTGGAGAAGCGAGGAGATGGACTGACGAGCTGACTCTCTGTCTACATGTGCCATTTTTTCATAAATTGCAGGGTCCAAAAAGCCAGCTCTTGTGAAGAGCATCATATCAAACTTAGGACTGGCTGAAAAAGTATCTCCTGAGCTTAACAACTAGAAGTTCCTTCAGCCCATTGATTGACTCAGCCATAATACTAGTATCTGGAGTCTGACAAAACAACAGTAATCCCTTAATCATCAGCACGACTTTGCTTGCCGAAACATAATTGTATCCACTAGCTATCACTGTTGCCTGTTTGAACGGGCGAAGAACCTTAATGACAGCTTCCATGATGGACCACTCATTGCTGTGAGGTTTGAGCTCTCTAATCTTAGCGTCACGCAGGTTTTGGTTGAAGAAGTCGCGCAGTGGCTCTTTTCGGGCACAATACATTTCTATCATGGTAAGTGTGCTGTTCCATCGAACATTCATGTCTTTTGTGATGGATGGACTAAGATTATATGTCTTGCAGATATCTTCAAAAAGATCGTGGGATTTGGAAGATACTTTCAGGATTCTAACCAGCTTTCGTATTTTTACCAGTGCTGGTCCCAGCATCAATACTTCACTAGAGACGCCTCTTTGTCTAGGTATTGAGCTCTAACTATCGCTGTCAAGGTCTGGATCATTTAATTCTGAGCTACTATCATCATCATTACTGCAGTCGGTATACCCAGTTTCTTCAATGTCATCATCTCCTACAATCAGGTCAGGAAAGTCATCTTGTTCAGCAGTATCAACGTTGTCATCAGATTCTGAACTGGATCCTGAATCATTTAGGTGGGGAACACTCACTAAATCTACCGGGTTTCTGCATTCCCACAGCTTAAGGGTATTAGTCACCACGTTATGCAGGTTTTGTGCAAAGCATGAGCCTCGCATAATGGCACCGTCTCTGTGAGCCTTTACTATATTAGCTCCCGAATCAGTAATTATAATCAGACTTTCCGTAGAATTCTGAACTTCTGGAGGCTACTACGGATTGCACGAAGAATGTTGGCGCTAGTGTGAGCAACTTTTAGTCTTTTAAACTCAAGGATTCTATGGACCAAAGTGAGCTTGCCATCAGTGCTTTTCATCACATAATGAGCTGTAATACCTAGAAAGCCAGACCCCGTTCTTGAAGACCAGCAGTCTAGGGTCAAATTTACTTTCCGGACTTTCTGGAGTTCAGCTTTGAGCTGCTTGACCTTCCTTTTCTTTGCTGTAACTAGATGTCTTGCAACAGTGAGAGCTGAGTGGCCAGTAAGACCTCCTGTAAGTTTAGAGATTAGAGCCTTTACTCCTGGTTTTTCAAATATTGAAATAGGAAGCTTGTCAATGCAAACCGTTTTTCTACACAACTTGTTCAGCTTCAGCTGCTGCTGCTTTTTTTTACTTCAAAAATTTTTTTACATCCCTTTTCTTTCCAGTGCCTTCAAATCAAGTTGGGTTAGTTTCACATGATGTGCTCGGCATGCTGAGCTGAGACAAGGCTGTAGAATGTGACTTCTTTGGAACAGTACTTGGTTTAGGTTGTTCAGCAATTTTGTGTTTAACCATAAGGTGATTTTTAAAAGATGTTGCAGACCCCTTTGTTGACTTCACATCTTTTTTGCAGTAATTGCAGGTAATTACAGCTGCTCCCTTATTCCTGGTCCTAAGTTGCTCCCAGAACTTGACTTTCTTTGATGGAGGGCCCTCTCCAAGTTCTGAGTCAGAACTTGATGAAATGTTTGATGCCAGATTTGATGCCATTTATGACAGCATGTGTATCGGTACCTGCAAAGCTTATCATTACTAAGTGCATGGAGCAGTGCAGGTCTAGTTACTCCTGTGATTGCAAATAAGAGTATGAAAGAAGAACATTCAAGGAAAAAAGACACTTCTCTGTAGGACAGAGCATAATTTTATTCCATAAGCAAGTATCTTTTTCCTGTATTTGTGAATACTCCTCATATGGTATATTAAGGGAAATAAAAGTATAATATTAATAATAGCAAGAAATAGTAAAGCGTAGGCCCAGGACTCTCTGATGTAGCTAAAAGATTTTATAATGCAGATAATAGATTGACTAATTAGACCATTGGAAATAAGCTGCTCCAAATATTTACTAAAGTATATGACATGTGCAGGGTAAAGAATATCGAGGCTATTCACATTTTCTTCCTGGGTGCTGCAAGTGAACATGCCTAAAATCAACATGTCATTTGGAAATTTTATACCCTCATGCTGAAGGGTAGATCATCAACATGTTCAGCCTACTCCTTTGTTTAACAGTCCCTTGATTATAAATTTCAATCAACTAATTCAATTATGTTAATGTGAGAAACCAGGGGTAAAGGTGCAGATTAGTTCCCCTGATAAAACAACTTATTTCTTTCTTTATATTATTCAGTCCATTGGGCTGTAAAGTTGCACATATACTCTCCAGTAGAAACAGGATAAAAGCAAATCTCTTACTGTGGCTGGGTTCCAACCTTTTACTTCTCGTAAGCCTAGTAAGCCCTGCAGCACTAGCAGAGGCAAAATCAGCAAGATTCGTTTAGTAGCTCCTATATCTGACCATTGGATATCAAAGATTTTCTGTAGTTCCGCTTCTACTAGTGCTACAGGGCTTACTAGGGAATGAAAATTAAATGGTTGGAACTCACCCTGTATATCCTGGTTCTGTTGGTAGGGCCTCTGTGCCCTACACTACAGGGGGAGCTAATCTGGGTGAAGGTGCTGTTTAGCAACCCCTGATAAAAACAACTTATTACTTACTGTATATTATTCAGTCAATTGGGCTGTAAATTTGCACAGATAGGGTTCAGTAGAAGCTGGATGTAAACAAATCACTTCTTAGTGTATATCCTGGTTCTGTTTGCAGGGCCTCTGAAGCCTACGCTACTGGAGTAGCTAATCTGCACCTTTACCCAACCAGGTAACCATCTACTTACCAAGACTAACCGAAGGGTATAAATCCAAGTAGACTGCTTTAGATTAATTTTTACTATGGCGAATGTTTCTTCAATAGCAAATCTTTTCTTCGGAAGATGTAAAGACAGCGCTTTTCGATAGATGGCAAGTATCGCTAATCCAATAAAAGTCGCTAGACTGCGCTATGGTGCTATTCGTAATCAAAACACGGAAAATGAAGAAAAACGGGTTTAAAAAAACAGAAACGGCAAAAACGGCCAGAAAAAAAAACGAAACAGAAACAGGAACGGTACTAAAAAAACGGCTACCTTTTTTCTGTTTTTTCCTTTTTCCAAAAAAAAAACAGAACAGAAAACGGTAGAAAAAAAAAACAGAAACGGAAACAGAAACGGCGCTGACCCCTACTGCCAACATACATTGAAAGGTAAATGAAACTTAACCTGATCGAATAGCACAATATTTTATTAGTACTGCTCTTGATTGACTTTCTCCTTATAATCGTCTTGTTAAATTTTTCTACAGTTCATATTTTTCGTTTTTGTATGTTTTGTATTTTTGTGTGTATTTTTGATTACTTTTTGCTCCATATTTTAGTACTTATTGAATAGTTTTTTTTTGTGGATTATAAATAAATTGTTATTATTATAATATATACCTCGGGATAAATGTAAAAAGCAGTAAAAGCTAGAATTATAATTATGCATGCATGATTGTGTGTGAGCGTATCCGAACCCTGAACTATGATTGTTGAATATAGTTAAATTGACTAGAGTCGAGTTAATCGTAGTTCTTACTGTAGCTGTGACATGGTCCGAACGTCGAGTTTGCTTCTTAGTCAGTAAGGCAATTGTCAGAATTCGTGGCAAAATTTTTAGAAAAACTGAAATAGAGTCCTCTTTTAAAGTACTTAAGACCACATTTGTCGAAAATTCTAAAATCCATAAGCGGAATTTCTAATTTCCGTCTGTAGTTATGCACTGATTCCATTAAACGATAGGAGTTAGAAAAAGTCAATTACAGTTAGAGAGTAAAACGATCAGGGAACTGTGACTACGAAGGGCAAAACGTTTGAACTTGAAATCTAACATAAATTAAAGTTTAAATCTGATTAAATCAATTTCATTTAATTGGTATTGACGGTAACTCCCACCCAATCAGTTCTAAAAATAATCACGTCACGTTTTGCCTTGAGTATCTTAGCCAAGAAGCGAATATTTTCCCATTGCACAATAAAGTCGGTTCCATCAAAATTGAGTTTAATTTAGCATCGGAACTTTGGTAAGTCCGTGTTTTGTCTCATGATTGGGGAATTGAGTTGAAACTTACAAAAAATATATATTTTTGTCTTCTTCTTTTTTTTCAAGTTATATTTTCCTCTTCTTCTTTTTTCATGGGAGGGGGGGGGGTAACCAACGGAAGATATGAAGTCGTAGAAATAATTAATCATCTTAATGTGTAGGATCGATTTAACGCTTTCAGAAAAAGTTTTTTTTTGGAGACTAGAGTAAGGCGATTTTAAATTTTGTGATTGGTAAAAGGGGCAGCATGTTTCTTTCCCAGTCTACACAAAAAAAAAGTGTGCGCTAAGTTTTTTTTCTTTTTATGTTTGTTGTCTGAGAGGCTCTTTGGCTTGTATTGTAGGTTTTCTTAGTTTTCAGTCATGATTATATTATTTTGCGGGATTCCAGTCTTAATATTTGATTTCGTTTTGTTTTTAAGTCTTCATTTTTTTAAGTATATTCTGATTTCGACGCTGCGGATGGATAGAGAACATCAATCTGAAACATCGACAATTTTTTTCGCTGTTTTTAGCCATGTCATAGTCTTCTTGATTTAGCAACCCTGTTTTTCTTATGCTGGCCTAAATAGTACTGCTTTTTCATAATGTCACTTCCACCAAAATGTGAAATAAATAAGCAGAAAAAAAAAAAAATCGTCAAAAATCGTAGAGATATGAGAGCTGAAAATGAGAAGAAATTAATGTATGTGAGGAGCCAAACTTAAACTTTCAGTTGAAGAAATTTGACATAAAAAGGTGTAATAAATAAAAGGGAACCCTGGTCATTTCATTGGAGTCAAATACGTCTTCATAACGGTTGATACATAGTTACCCTATTGATAATTATAGTATACAGCTCCGCTATCTTCATGGCAGTTTTCGTTATAATGGAAGCGAAATGTATTTATTTTTAGGTTTACAGAATTATTATCAGAGCAAAGAGAAGCCACCAAGGAAAATGTGGAGAGAAAACTTGCACGAACAGAAGGAGAGCGTCAAGAATCCGACGAAGAGCAAGGACTACAATCAGATGATGAAGATGAGGACGATATTCCCTATAATCCCAAAAATCTGCCCCTTGGCTGGGATGGCAAGGTATTAATTTTACTCGGTAGTTCCTAGGATTTAAAGTTCAAATTAGGCCGCATAAATTCTTTCTCGTTTTCTTTGAATCATGCTGTTCCTCCTCTATACGAATTAGCTGCATTAAACTTGGTTCCCATCAGTCGAATTTCACATTACGAACGTAACTTTTGGTGCTAAGTGGTTAGCTTATATTACATTTAGTATAATCCTTCACACTTAAACAAAACATCCGTAATCCTTAACGTAAATATCCATTAAGATCATGTATAATAAGACCAAGAGGAAAGTACTGAAAAATTAGAAACATGGAGTGGAGATGGAGATTCCAGCTCTTATGAAGTGTGACTGGCTTTCTATGGGAATTTTATTACTTTGTTTTAGAAATTTATTAATTGCTCTTCGAGAAGTTCCTAGAATTGCTGCTACACTGACATTTCAATAGAATAATATAAACTTACGTTACGTAAAATTTTAAGCAGAGTCTGAGTCTAATAAGCACTGTCTATGTTACTGTCTATGTCACTGTCTATGTCTATGTTCGTTTTCTTTGAATCATGCTGTTACTCCTCTACGAATTAGCTGCATTAAGCTTGGTTCCCATCAGTCGAATTTCACATTACGAATGTAACTTTTGGTGCTAAGTGATTAGCTTATATTACGTTCAGTATAACCTTTCATGTTTAGAGAAAACATCCATAATCCTTAACGTAAACATCCATCAAGCCATCATCGTTTAAAATAATAAAGATCATAAGAAAAGTACTTAAAAATTAAAAATATGGAATAGGGATGGATCACTCTTATGAAGTGTGACAGGCTTTCTAGGAGAATTTTAATATTTTGTTTTAGAAATTTATTTATTGCTCTGCCGGAAGTTCCTGGAATTGCTGCTACACTGACTTTTCAATAGCATAATATAAACTTACGCTACGTAAAATTTTAAGCAGAGCCTGAGTCTAATTAGCACTGCCTTTGTTACGCACAAAATTTGCTCCGGCAGTTTACATTGCATAACGCAAAGTCGAAAGTTATGCTAGTATTAAAGCTTCTACAGAGTAGTCTGAAAGAACCTTAAGGCTATCATTTCTAGCCTGAGCACTCGCACTCGACCTCCATCCCCCTCCCCCCGGTGTTTTATCCCGTATTCATGATTTTTCTTTTTATTTGACAACACAGTTAAATTAGCAGACAATATGCGGCGAGATAATAGGGCGAGAAATAGATAGATTAACAAAAAAACATTTTTTTAGTATTGATGGTTTAAATTTAAAAAATATTGTCATTTGCTGCCTTGGTTTATAATGGCCACTTTGCTTGATTTGTATTGGTGTTATACGGTTTTATAGTCTTATGGTCATGTAATTTCATTAAAGGTGTCATTCGGTGAAGATATTCTTCTTTGCAGTTCAACCATGAGGCTCAAACTCTCGGGTGGGCCACTCCATATAAAATGAACCGAAAAGAAGGCATTCTCACACCTATCTCTATGAGCTTTGACAAAAATTAGTGGGTTTACTCCTTCCATGGATTCTCTTTTGCTCAACTTTTTGGTTTTGTGGCCGGCTAAAATTTTGACTATCTGGTATCGTGGAAGACGAATTCTAAAGTTGTGTCTCTTTAGAATAAAATGCATACCTCCCTTATTTACAAATTAATTTAAATCAAAACTTGGAATTTTTGTAACTGTTATATGAGAAGTATAGCAAAGATAATTTGAGTATCTAGGTACTTCCTAAAGGTCACAAACAAATTATGCTAATTAATAAATTTAAATATTTTCCTAGAAGCTGTAAGTCTTGATATTGAATAATATTATGATATTGAATATTATCACGCTATCATTTAAAACAATTATTACCTGTTGTTTAGATTGTTGACCATAGTCTATTCTAGATTATGATAAAATAAATCGAGTTGGATGTCTAAATAAGCATGCTTCTTTTTTTTCTTTTTTTTTTGCTTAGATGTATCGGTAACATTTTACGACACTTATTTTGTCCTTTTTTTTATCAACTTTGTGTGTTTTTGTATCCTTCCAAGTATTGAATCTTGTTATAAAAGCCCAAGCAAGGCGTACAAAGTGATTTTCAATCCTCCCCTTCCAGGAACAGCGAAGGAGAGGCATTCCTTAAAGTAGAGTTTGACGTTTTCTTCATAGTTCAAACTTTCAGAGTGCATCAGCAAGAAGAAAAAAAGGAAGTAAAATATGTTTCAATAATCGGTAGATATGGATATGGGGGAATTATTCAGCGTTCATTACCGTTCATAATTTAACGTTCATTACGTATTCTTTATAATGTGGATCGCATTGATCACCATGCTTCGTTATTCCTTAGTAACATACACACCTTACTGTCGTTTCGTTGATCACTTTGTCAAAATCAAGGAATGTTTCAGGACCGAATAAGTTCGTCAGAGCCTTCTAGAGGGCCAAAGTTTTTCTAACTAGCGAGAATAGAAAAATATAGTTTTTGTTAACTATACGGAAGCGTATTATGTCTAGTAGGAATCAAGCTGAGACAATCACACAATAAGAGACAATTTATTGGTCACGCAAGTCCCCCCCCTCAAATTCTAGTTTTTAAATAAAAAATCTTTTATTAAAGTTAACCTGTAAAAGTATGGAGCAAAATAAGTGTAGGATTGCTTATATCCACGTCAGGAATAAACTTATCAAGTATCTTAAGAATTTCGAAACCATGGGTATTTAAATGCCCTTTTTCCGTTGATTTCAAGTGGAACAATCTGAAGAGCAAAGCTTTTCAGCCCTTTCCCTCTCCCCTTGTAAGCAATAAAAGTCCCTGCAGGAAGTGACATCCTAGTCTAAAAATAAGAAAAGAGCGAATATTTTTTTTTTTTTTTTTTTATTAATATTATCTAGATAGACTCCAGTGAGCTGCTTAATCCCAATTTTTTCTTTTTTTTTAATTTTATTTTTTTAAATGGTATATTCTGCTATAGTTCTGTTTGTGTGAAAATTAAATTTTATATCGTAATTAGTATTTTCATCTCATTTTCTTTGCAGCCCATCCCCTACTGGCTGTATAAACTTCATGGACTCAATATCAGTTACAACTGTGAAATTTGTGGCAACTTCACCTATAAAGGTCCTAAAGCTTTCCAAAGACATTTTGCGGAATGGCGTCATGCACATGGTATGAGATGTTTAGGAATACCAAATACAGCTCATTTTGCAAATGTTACGCAAATTGAAGATGCAGTAAATTTATGGGCAAAGTTGAAAACTCAGAAAACAAGTGAAAGGTGGCAAGCAGAGGAAGAAGAATATGAAGATACGCTAGGGAATGTAGTAAATAAAAGAACTTACGAAGACTTAAAAAGACAGGGGCTTCTGTAGTTTATTTATTGTATTACTACCACGATTTTGTAATATATTTTTTTTATCATTTGATTACTACTTTTTTATTTAATTGATCTACTGATACAAGAAGGAATCACTGTAATTAATAAATAAATAGCTTAGGTGATGGGGTACAACCATGCCTAACTCCAGAACTTAGTCCTATTTCATTCGAAAAAACGCATCTTGCACTCCTAACCACAACTCTAGCTGTTACATATATTCTCACCAGTAGCCTAACTATCCTCCTCGGTAATCCTATCTCAATTAACTTAGACATTAAAATCCATCTATCAACCTTATCGAACGCTTTACGCAGGTCTAAAAACGCTACAAGTCTCTTCTTCCCTCTACCATATTTATCAAAAAGGCCTTGCATAACTAACACCTGGTCGACCGTCGAATACGATTCTCGGAATCCAGCTTGCTCTTCTCTTACCTAGTGAGGATGCTTGGCTTATTAGCCTGTAGTTCTCTGGGTCTTTTTGCTTTCCCTTCTTAAATAATAGAATTCCTGTTGTAAGGTTCCAAGACTCGGGCCATATTCCCCGGTCCAGAATTCTATTAAATATTGTAAACTACTATTGGCAAGAACAACGATATAAATTTCTTATAGAAAAGAGTCGGAATTCCATCGGGTCCTGGGGACGAGTTACCTTTCATGGACTTCAGGACGGCTCGCACTTCTTCTGTTATCTTTTCTGTCAGGGCGTAATCGTGCTCCTTCATAGGGTATTCTCCAAACCCTTTTTCTTTGAGTTCGTAAGCAGTCAAAAAACCTCCAAGATCTCGTACACAGCCAGGAGCTTCTGCAAGGAATTGTTCTCAAGCTTCTGGGTCGGGTTCTTCCTGGTTCTTGCTAATATTTGTTTGCTCTATTCTTTTCCAGAATTGACGGAGGTTGCTCTTTTTTAAATCTTCTGATAAAACTCTAGCTTGTTCTTCTCGAAACATCCTCTTCTTAGTTTTAATTAGCATCTTATATTGACTTCTTTCAGATTTAAAACTAGCCATTAGTGTTATATCATCTTTTCTCATTTTGACAATTCAAGTTTTTCACTTAATCTAATTTTAGCCGCTAGACTAAAAAAGACTCGAAAAAAGCATCATCGAAAAAAGACTCCTTCATTCCTCTTCCCTTTTCCTTGAGTTTCTGCAGTTTTGACGTTGTCGAATATAGAATATCTGTCAGGTCATCTACTCGTTCTGTAATCGACCTCTCTTCGCCTTATCTATGAAAATTCAAAAGAACTTCTTCCGAACTAAGGATCCTTTCTACTTCCTTTTCTTCACTACTACTCCGTGACTTTAATCTTAATGCAGATCTAGGCTTATATTCCCCCTCTTTTCTGTTTTTATCTATTCTCTCTTTATCCTTTCCTTTAATTCCTACATCAAGCACTACCGATAGATGATCTGACCCTCCCCAATTTAAAACTTCTACCGAAACACTAGATCCAACCATATTTACATCCATAAAAAAAAATCAATTATGCTAGGCCGTAGCCCTGAATAGCAAGTGCACTGGCGCCGCCCATGGGATCATCGGTGTTAGAAGCAGCTAATCCAGGGGTAGTTGGTGGTACTTGTTGCGGTCCTGAATTTGTGTATGGAACTCTTTTCACTTGTTTGACTTTGAAGAGTTGTCCGTCCACATACAGCTTATCTGCTCTTAATCTCACATTTTTTCCTTCGTCGATGGCCTGCTTTATTTTCGGCTTTAACTGTTCACGTGCCTCTCTTTGTGGCCGGGTGTAATCAGGGGTTACGGAAACATTGAAACCCCTCAGCAGGGGATTTTTTCTCAAGATAAAGTGTAGTTTTCTTATCGTTAAACTTTACAACAACTGGGCCTGACCGTAGCCTGTACACGTCGCGAATGTCATACCTTCCGATCTGTAGAGAGGGTATCGCATGGTTTAAGAAGCCCAGGATTTCATCTTTCAGAGTTTTCCTAGATGATCTTACATGTGGTATGTCGTAAAGCACAATGTTGGTTCGCTTTAATTCAGCTTCGAAGTCATTTGCACGCATGGTAGAGATCAGAACCTGTTCTCGCAGCTCTCGTAGCTTCGAAGAAATTGCTTGGTTTGAGGCCTTATTCCCAGCGATTTCTACTTGAACATTTGTGAGCTATTGTTGTATTGCAGACACATCCAACACAAGAGTCGGAATTGAATCAAGATTCGCAAACTTGGTGTAAATGTCCTTAATTACTTGCTTAAGAGTCACCGTATCCGATAAATCCAACTCTCCGCTTTCCACCAACTGTGACATTCTTCCACAATTTATTTTTCCGCTTTTCGAAATCCAAATCTCAATCTAAAATTAGTTTTTATTCAATCCGTATAGTTGTTAATCGTATACACAGTGAAATGTCTCCGGGCTCTCAGAATAATCACTGATAGCCAAACATAGCTTATTCCACTTATAATTGATTCAGATAATGCACAAAGGCATATAACCAAAAACTGTTTTTTTTACATGCAATCCTCTCAGCATAAAAGAGGTGTTATATATATATATATATATATATATATATATATATATATATATATATATATATATATATATATATGTTATATTATATATGTATAATATATATATATATATATATATATATATATATATATATATATATATTATATATATATATATATATATATATATATATATATATATATATATATATATATATATATATATATATATATATATATATATATATATATATATATATATATATATATATATATATATATGTGTATATAAATACGGTTTTAGCTGATAAGGATATTTTTCTCTGGGTCGCTCCCATCTTATATATATATATATATATATATATATATATATATATATATATATATATATATATATATATATATATATATATATATATTTATTTATATGTATATATATATATATATATATATATATATATATATATATATATATATGTTTATTTATATGTATAATATATATATATATATATATATTTATATATATATATATATATATATATATATATATATATATATATATATATATATATATATATATATATATATATATATATATATATATATATATATATATATATATATATGTAAACATACGGTTTTAGCTGATAAGGATATTTTTTCTCTGGGTCGCTCCCATCTTATAATCAGATTCCCATTTAAAACCCTATGAATTTAAAGAGACCTCTGAGTGCCTTTGGCATAAACCTGAACGTAGCACCCATGTGATTGCGAGCATTTGCGATAAAAGGAATTTTCAGGTGACTTTTAGAACTTTCGCGCGGAAAAGTTAAGAGATTCGCCTTCACGTTTGGATGTTTCAACGTAGACAAGTTGATGATAATTGCACTATCAGATTCCGAGTATCAGTGAACTTTACTGTTTGAGTTTCAGCTTCTATCTACAAAATGTAGAATTTGTATATTTTGCCAATCCATATGAATACTACCACTAGTAAGAGTATTAGAAAGATCTCCGAACTCAGCCCTAAAAACCTAAATATTGCGCAAGGCAGAATCAGCTAAATAAAAGTCTGATAATATAGGGGGTGAGCAGCTTGTTCTTTCTCCATAAACATTTCAATGTCCTCATAGAGTCTGTAGGCCCCTTAAGAAGATGGTAGTGTTGGTATGTGAACCTAAAAAATAATAAGAAATTATTATCCCTTTGAAACACTTTTGATTTCATCCTGAAAAAATAATTTATATTAGGCTGAAAAAAAATATGTTATTAGTCTGAAAATTTCTTGAGAAGGCAAAGTGACCGTTCGGATATGGAAATCCCATATTACCAGCTAAAGGTGTAAGGACCAGAAAGTATACCATTCATGAAGTCAAAGTGGTCGTTCGAACTTGATGAGGGTATTTTACCAGCTAAGAATTTAAGAGCCAGAAATTGCTTATACATGGGGGTATGTTGCCCCCTTTACGCTTAAGTTATTACAAGTTTCCCCCACTGAAATTATGAGTCTTAAAATGCTTACGGAGGGAATGCTAGTGTCTGCTAGTGCAGCTCCTATGCCATAAAAATTGGTGATTACATCATCAATTAATTGATCGAAAACACTTTCGGTAATCTGGGAAAAGAGTGACAATTGTTATTGCTTATGATTTTAAGTTGTAAAAAAGAATAATAAGCTGAAAAGAATATATATTAATAATCTGAAGAATAACATAATATTATTGTTAATCTAAGGACTAGGGTCCTCAAATCCCCTTCTTAGAGGCGGGGAGATGGCCCCCTTTCAACAGCAGAACGCTACTAATGGCTAAAAGAATGCATTACTTTCATTGTGGTGAAAAACCTATTTCTATCAGGGGCAGGGGACCAAACAGCAGCATAAAACTAAGGGATTGTCTTTAATAGTATGTAACTTTAGGCTAGTCTTAGACCATCAATGTTCTAATAGTCTTACAAATTTATCCCGCATAAAAATTTAGTTTTTGCCGTTAAAGTATGTTGAAAAGTCCATTTCATTTGGGGTTAAGGGGGCTCCTCAAAGCCCCTCAAAACTATCGAGAGGGCCGTGGTATTTTTCCTCTATTAAGCTGAAAAGAAACATTTTTAAAGATAGGCAATACCATCGATATTCTAATAGACTGAAAAATTTATCTCGCATAAAAATTTAGTTTCTTAGCGCTAAAACATTAAGATTTTCGAAAAATCTATGATTTGCACTTACACTAGGGCTGGCAGCTCCACCTTGCATGCTGGGGGCAGCTTGTGAAGGACTCACATCATAGCCTTGTAGAGCGGAAGTGTCCTTATTCTCCTCAATTTGATGTGGGACCGCGGAAGGGCCGAATCTTTGCTTCGTAGGGTACTGCTTTTTGCCTTCTCATTGTACGACCTATCCATTTTTGGGGAGTGGGGCATTACTCAGGATTTTCCTTAAATATAAATAAATTTTGGTTTTTCATATTCATTTGCAAAACGTTGAAACGAGAACCTGTAGTCCTCATCAATGGGAGTGGGCAGGTAGGGAAAGCAAAAAAATGTGACTTAAAATTTAATTCAAAGATGTTTTGTAAACTGAGAAAACGAGTGCACTGCTTTGAGCAGCAAAACAGAGCGGAGGGTGATTTAACATAGTTCTTGTAAATTCAAATTTGAACTATGTGTAAATGTCTGGATACCATCGGCACTCTACACCTTTAATAGAAAGTAAGCAACCCCTCACTTGTCAAGGCACTTTTGAGGGTCAATGAGCTCTATCAAGGCCGGGTACTCTTGAGGATTGATGAGCTCTATTAGCGCCAGGGTATCTTGAGAATCAATGAACTCTATCAAGGCCATCTTCTAAGGCGCTCTTGAAAGTCACTGTACTCTCTAGCCCTCAGAGTTAGTACAGCAATGACTTGGGATGTTATTTGCACAATAGATTCTGAGAGTTTTATGACTCATGCATCATTGAGTCGTATGGATTTGAGTGGCTCAAAGTTTCTTTGCGCTGGAGGCAATGAACTCTTACATATTGTATTTCTTTGGCCTTGAGTGTGGATATAAAAAACTTGATGGAGAGTTAATATCACAGTTCCATATAGACACTTGACTAGCTTACATTGATTCAAGTTTGAAAAAAAACTTTGAACTGTGATTAAATTGTAAACAATTATTTCTAGTAGAGAAGTTACGATACAGATACGGATTCTGATGCACCATTGGAACAGGTTAGTGATCTAGGTTTTTTTCGTTATAGGTTTAGTGGAAGGGGTTGCTCTTCATACAGTTTTGTTTTGTCGAAAACACATTTACAATCCCTTTAGTTACCAAATTGCAGGTAACTGTATGTCATATATCATCTTTCGTTTAAAAAACTCCCCTCTCTACTAGTTATTCTTGAACCTTTGAATTCAATTCGTGAAATATTTTGGAACTTTGACCTTCATGGGACGATAAAGAGCATTACCAAAACTAAAAAACGCATAAACACTGCCTTTGGGTGGTTTACGAGATTAGCCCTTGAGGCAAATCTTAATTATTTTCGATTCTGAACATTTAAATTCTTTTTTTTTTGGGGGGGGGGGCTTTTTGGAACAAGTCGATGCTAATAAATTAGAAACATATTGACAGAAACTCACATATGACATTATGAATTAACGATTAAATGAAATGAGTAGTATCCTATTAATATGTCGGATCGCGCCCATTGAACTTATGAAATATTTTTCTGTGGTGGAATCGAATATGAGACCTGAGATTTCCTATGATAAGAGAATGGTGCTTTAGACATCTGAACCGACAATTCGGTGATTCTATTGCATTTCTACAACTAAAGTATAAACAAAAAGCTTCAAGAACTTGTTATGTCAATGAATTGTACCAGTTTGTATATCATATGTCATCTTTAGTTTAAAGAACTCCCCTCCCTACTAGTTATTTTTGAACATTTGAATTCAGTTCGTGAAATATTTTTGAACCTAGACCTTCAGAGGACGGTAAAGAGCAATATAAAAACTAAATAGTGAATAAACAGTATCATTGAGTGGTTTGCGAGCTTAGCCCTTGAGGCGAATCTTACTTATTTTTAATTCTGAACATTTTTTTTTGAACTGAAGCTTTTCAAACTTTTTTCCATGTCATAAAATGATATACAATCTTTAATGAACATGGTTTTTGGATTTTTTTATTATCTATCTGAACCAATAAGTCAATGATATTTTGTGTTCTTACAAATAAATACTACTCAACAGTCTTCGTGCTTTTGTTAATTCATTGATTTGTATGTCTTTATTCATTGTATAACCTTTCGTGTTTAATAAAACCTCCCTACAAGTTGTTCTTGAACCTTTGAATTCAATTTGGGAAATATTTTTGAACCCGAACCTTCAGAGGACAGCAAAGAGCAATATTAAAACTAAAAAGTGCAATAAAAACGTCACGAAGTTAAAAAAGAGTCGCGAAGAAAAAAGAGGACGCAAAGCAAAGAAAAAAAGTCGCAGAGAAAACAAAACGTCTCCAAGCTAAAAAAACAACGTCTCGAAGGGGGAAAACGCTGAAGAGCCAAAAAACAACGTTGCGAATAAAAAATGTCTCGAAGTTCAAAAACGTCGTGAGGTAAAAAATGACACAAAGCAAAGAAAGAATAACAACTACGCAAAGAAAACTAAATGTCGCCAAGCTAAAAACAACATTGCGAATAAAAAAGTCTCGAAGCTAAAAAACAACGTCTCGAAGGCAAAAACCGTCACAAAGAAAAAACAACGTCTTGAAGTTAAAAAATCTAAAGAAGTTTTCTTCGTCTCGAAGTAAAATCAAAAACCTACTACTGCTACTTTTACTACTTCAGGGAACTTGAGGGAACATAAATGTGTATCAAAACTGTATTTTTGTATCCTAGGACAATGCACACTCATCGGGAAAAAGAGCAAGGAAAGATGAGTTTAGTTTTAAAGCTATTTTAGAGGAAGGTGGCATACAGTCTTCTGGTCTATTAGATATGTCAACATTAGACGATTTATTGGCCATGGTGGACAGTATTCAAAATCCTCGAAAATTCCATTCTTCTAACTTGATAACCATGGACTCATCATGTGAACATTGACCAGCTCTTTTGTTGGAAACTTATGAAAAGATGAATTTATCTTCCCCTCTTGTATGTGTGTGTTTTGTGAGTGTGTGTTGTGTGTCTGTGTGTTAGTGTGTCTGTATCATGATATGCTAGTAGGTTAACCTAATGTAACCTACACAGGCTAGGTTGTGTTAAGTTAGGCTAGGTGACACGTTATCTAACCTAACTTAAACTAACCTATCCTGTGTAGGTTAGGTTGGCCTACTAGTATATGATAAATTCAGTTTCACGAACAAAAATCGGTGCACAACAAGTACCATGAAGAAAATCAGTTTCATAAGAAGAAAAATTAATGTATAAGTTTTACGAAGAGAAAAAACAACATGCAACATGTCTCACGAGCAAAAATCATGCTACAAGTTCCACGAACAAAATCAGCATTCAACAAGTTCCGTGAACAAAATCAGATTCGTAAAGAGAAAAATTCAATGTACAAGTTTCAAGAAGAAAAAAATAGCATGCAACAAGTTTCTTGAACAATAATTAGCATGCAAAACGTTCCACGAACCAAAGATCAGCACGCAAAAAGTACCATGAAGAAATAAGTTTCACGAAGAGAAAATCAATATATAGCTTTTACGAAGAGAAAAATCAATTTACAAGTTCCTTGAACAAAAGTCAGCATACAATAAGTTCCAAGAACACAATCAGATTTGTTAGGAGAAAAAATCAATGTAAAGGTTTCACGAAGAGAAAAATCAGCATGCAACACGTTTCTTGAACAATAATCATCATGCAAAATGTTCCACGAACAAAAGATCGGCACGCAACAAGTATCACGAAGAAAATAACTTTCACGATGAGAAAAATCAATGTATAACTTTTACGAAGAGAAAACGTCAATGTACAAGTTTCACGAAGAAAAATCAAGATGGGAAAAGTTTCACGAACAAAAATCAGCATGTAAAAAGTACCACGGACAAAAAAAAGCACGCAACAATTTCCGCGAAGAAAATAAGTTTCATGAGGAGGAAAATCAATGTACATGTTTCGCGAAAAGAAAAATTAACATGTAGCACGTTTCACGAACAAAAACCAACACGCAACAACTTCCTTGAACAAAATCAGTTTCATCAGGAGAAAAAATCAATGTACGAGTTCCACGGAGGGAAAAATCAACATGCAACAAGTTTCAGGAAGAAAAATCAGCATGCAACAAGTTCCACGAACAAAAATAAGCATGCAATAAGTTCCATGGATAAAATCAGTTTCATGAGGAGAAAAATCAGTGTACGAGTTTAACGAAGAGAAAAGTCAGTATACAATAAATTTCACATATGAAGCGAAGAGAGGAAAGGAAATAATAAATGATAAATAAAACTAAAAAATGGCGAGAAAACGAGGATTTTGTCAGCCAGTGGTAAAATATGAAGACGAAAAACCAGCGAATATTTCGACAAGGACCTCCGCCAATTCGTCCGTAGTGATAAAAAAAAAAACAAAAAACAAAAAAAACAACAAGAATCTAACCTTTTAGAGTTCACTGCACAAGATCCGAACAAACACTGAATGAAAGACCAAAGCCAAAATCAATGAAAAAAAGGATTTTACCGAAGAGATTGTGCAAGAATCTTTTGCGTAGCATTGCTCTTCTGCCATTTCGGTTTTGATTAGATATGTTAATAGGTTCTCTTAAATTTGATTGGGTGCAAATATCAAAAGAATCTTTTAGTATTAAATTGTTATAAGTTGGGCTTAATGAAATGTCTCTGGTGTCCCTATTTATAGCCAAAATTCCTGTTTATATATTTGTTTATCTCAATACCTCTTTGAAAGATTGCGGTAGGCCATTTACAGTAGATATTAAAATTGCCTCCTCAAAAAGGACAAGATGTATAGGATTCTCGAAAATATGCTGGGGCAATGCGGAACCAAAGTTGTCATTTTTATTTTTCAATCTCGAGGACTTATTTTTGAAGTTTTGTGTTCTTACAAACGTTCACCAAGTTGTTGATGGGTCCTACCAATGTAAAATTTCCCACATGAACACGGGACTCTGTAGACACCACTACCCAGTACATTGTCAGTTTTATCTTTTCCTGAGTTGAAAAAATGTTCAACTTTTTGTTCATTTTTGAAAGAAACAGAGAGATTGTGTTTTTTAAAATTTTTCCAAGTTTATCACTAAGTTTTGAAATGTATGGTAGAGGGGTTAAAGTTTTTTTCTCAATTGCCGGAACGACTGAATCAAGTGGGACGAGTTCCTTATTTTGGTTCCCTTTTTTGGTTTTATTTATTATTTCCTTTCCTCTCTTTGCTTCATACGTCATGTATAGCCAGTGTGGTCTTAGAAAGTAATAAATTTCACAAGCAAAAAAATTAGCACTCAACAAGTTCCAAGAACATAAATCAGCAAGCGACAAGTTCCATGAATAAAATCAGTTTTAGGAGGAGAAAAAACAATGTACAAGTTTCACGAAGAGAAAAAAAAACATGCAACAAGTTTCACGCGCAAAAAATCAGTATGCAAGATAATCCATGAACAAAAAAATCAGCACAAAACAAGTTCCATTTACAAAGTCAGTTTCATGGGGAGAGAAAATCAATGTACAAGTTTCGTGAAGAGAAAAATTAACATGCATGAAGTTTCACGAACAAAAATCAGCACACAGCAAGTTCCACTAATAAAAATCAGCATATGATAAGTTGCACGAACAAAATAAATTTCACGATGAGAAAAATTGATGTACAAGTGTCATGAAGAGAAAAATCGACACACAACAAGTTTCACGGACAAAAATCAGTATGCAACAAGTTCCACGAGCAAAAATCAGTATGCAACAAGTTCCACGAACAAAAATCAGCTCACAACAAGTTCCACGAACAAGAAACATCAATTTACATGCTGTGTGGTAAAGTGGGTTTATGGCTTTAAAGTGAAGTTGTAGTTGATACCTTATTACTCCCTTTATATGGGATATAACTGTGGTACTAAGGTAAATAAACTTGGGTAGCGTGCCTCAGGCTTTGACCTGACTAATTAGGCGCACCAGCTGGGATTTATTCGAGAGACTTAATTAAGATTGTAGAGAGGTTGGCTATAACATAATACTTTTATTTATGCAACGCACAACATACCTTCTGGAAATATAAAACCGCCGGGACTAGTTGTACCAGAGAATCAACAATTATTTGACTACTATGATAATATAATAAGACACTTAGACACTTACGATATTTGACATATAATCCAAGGTATTTCTAATAATATATCAAAGGGGCAGAGGTTCGCCCGACAACTGAATTAGTGCGAACTGAGTCTCAAAATCTTAGTATATACATGTATATATATATATAATGTCAATCGTGTCTATCCGGCCAGTTGATGTAATTAGCCAGAAAAATGGCTATTGAGTAAGTTTCTTTCAAGCCCACACATTGCAGGATGCGTACTTTTATTTTAATAAAAAGTGGTAATTCAAAACTTTACATCTTGTAATTTTTTCACGTTATAAATTTTTTTATTTCATATTAAATTATTTTTGTTTAATTAGGCAATTGCCACAGTACTCTCCCCTTTAACAAGAGTTGTCCCCAACTCTATATGTTTTACTTTTATAACAACAAATTTTAAGTATTTTGTACATGCTTCTCATGCTGCCGTTATTTATCGGTCATTCTAAGCATATAACCTGAATGGGTTTCTTTAGGGCCTTGCTTATGGCCAAATGTTTATGGCATCTCTGTTCTTCCAATGATATTGATTTTGTTATTTATCCTTTTTATTATATTCTTATTTTTTATTTTATCTCTTCTGGTGTATGTTTTAATTCTTGGTTCTCTGTGGTGTGTCCTGGGTGTGTCTTCTTTCTTTTTTTATTCTTTTCGTATTATTATAAATTTTTCTTTTAAAACTCTTTTTTAAAAATAATATTATACTTTATTATTAACCACAATTTATTATGCATTATATCAGTGTCTTTACTTAACTAGATTTAAAGTTATATTTGAAACTATTTGATTAATTTGAGTTTAAAGCTAATTCCTATTAAGAATTTAATTCTTGGATGATGTGGTTGATTAAATATTTATCTTCCGGGGATAGAAATACCTTGGATAGTCAATATATAACAAAAGTTTTTTGTAACTACAAATTTCTTTAGATACAACACTTTATCTTGGGATTATCTTGGGAGATACTAACTACAAGCTCTTGCAATGCATCAGCAATTGGTTGATATTGGCATAATACATGAACCAAAAATTGTCTAAAGTTGCATCCAACTTTGGTTGATATCGGCGAAAATTAACCAGAAATGAGTTGTAAAAAAAACTAGGTCTGTGGTCTAAAGAAAATTTTTATATCAGTATACACATAAAGCATTAACGTTTACATACATAAGGGAAAGAATCACACACTAATATATACATATAATTTTTTTTGTTAAGTAAGAGGCTTATTGCTTTCTTACTTCTTTTCTAAACACAATGTGCCGCTAGAATAAAAACATTATGTTTCTGTGTTTTTGTACATTAAAATTAGCATTAGTTATTAAAAAATATATATATTGACCAAAAGTCACAAAACTTAGATAGAACATTCTACTACTGGTTAATACTTAAAGTATTTGTGAAAAATAAAACACGGTATATACACTTGCATTGGAATTAATTCCGATTAGTACTTTGTTAACTGTTTACAAAGCATTAATACAGAATATTTTTTGAACAACACCGCTGATTTACACATTGACCAGAACTCACAAAACTTAGATAGAACAACTAAAGTTACTTTAAGCCACTATACAGTAATATAACCACACAAGAAACATTTTTTTTTCATGTAGATTTCTCACAAAGAAAAACTAAAAATTGGTATAACTCTCTTTTTCTAAAACAAAATACTCAATATACCAATTTAACATATTTATATATAGTTTATACGGACATAAGTTGTGTTGATACATAACTTAATTGTTTAAAACAAACATTAATTATGTAACCTTAAAATTTATTTAAAAAACTGCAATGTTTATTCTTTGTACAAATTTTAAATCAATCCAGCAAGACTTTTAATCTGATAAATCTGAACTGCAATTAAAATATTTACACAACAATTTTTTAAATCGAACAAATAGTTTTTAAACAAATTATTTTTGTTTAATTAGGCAATTACCATAGCTCCACGAAGAGAAAAATCAGCTTGCAAATAGTTTCACGAAAAAATCAGCATGCAATAAGTTCCACGAACAAAAAATCAGCTTGCAAGAAGTTTCTTGAACAAAATCAGCTTCACGAGGAGAAAAATCAAAGTACGAGTTTCACGAAGAGAAAAATCAACATGCGACAAGTTTCACGAACAAAAATCAGCACTCAAAAAGTTCCACGAGCATATATCAGCACGCAACAAGCTCCATGAACAAGATTACTTTCGCAAGGAGACTTGACTTACTTGACTGAAGTCCCATCCGTCCTTGAAGGTCGTCTTGGGGCCTCTTTTTTAAGAATTAATTTACAAATTTTACGAAGTGAAAACACAACATGCAACAAGTTCCGCGAACAAAAATCGGCACGCAACAACTTCAATGAATGAGGGAAAATCAATGAATCAGTTTCACGAAGAAAAATTCAACATGTAACAAGTTTCACGAATAAAAGTCAGCGCGCAACAAAAATCAGCAAAAAAAAATCAGCAAGCACCCAGCTCCATGTATAAAATTAGTTTCACGAGGAGAAAAATCAATGTACAAGTTTAACAAAGAGAAAAATTAACATGTAAAAAGTTTCAAGAACAAAAATCAGCATATAACAAGTTCCATGAACAAAAACCAGCACGCAACAAGTTCCATGAACAAAATAAGTTTCATGAGGAGAAAAATCATTGTACAAGTTTCACGAAGAGTAAAAAACAACATGCAACAAGTTTCTTGAGCAAAAAAAATCAGCACGCGACAAAATTCATAAACAAAAACAGCACGCAACAAGCTCCATGAACAAAATAAATTTCGCGAGGAAAAAAAAATCAATTTGCAAGTTTGATGAAGAAAGAAAAATCATCATGTAACAAGTTTCACGAACAAAAAGTCAGCATGCAACAAGTTCCACGAACAAAAATCAGCACACGACAAATTACATGAACAATATAAGTTTCACGAGGAGGAAAATCAATGTACATATTTTACGAAAAGAAAAATCAACATGTAGCATGTTTTACGAACAAAAATCAGCACGCAGCAACTTCCTTGAATAAAATCAATTTCATCAGGAGAAAATGTAACAAGTTTCATGAACAAAAAGTCAGCATGCAACAAGTTTCACAAACAAGGACCAGTCATAGTGTGGTATAGGTTGGGAATCGTTGGAAAATAATAGCAATAGAAAACAGAAAATAAATCCATTGGGGTATTCAAACGTTAGAAAACGCTTAAATGATAATGAAGGGTTTCGCAGGGTACCACCATGCTGTCAATTTTTATAGAAACCATTGAAAACTAAGGAGAAGGATCATTCAAGAAATGTTTTAAATCCTAAGTGGTGTGAACTACCTTGGACTATCAGGTTCTAGCAATGAAATGCTAGGTCCCACCCTTCAAATGAAAACAGTGTTTAATTTAGATTTACAAGCTTATTTTTGGGGGAAAGATTGAAAACATTCTGGGGGGTGATGCCAAGGGCAGTAGTGGAGTAAGGTGTTTTGAGGAGCATCATGAAAGGGTTGACTAGTGAAAACATGAATCAGTGGGTTGAATGCATAATTTTTCACAAGAAAATATCTGGAAAACGTCTTAGGAATGGTGAAGGGGATGTTGGAGGGGACAGTAAAATAATGCCATTGTGGCGTGAATTGCTTGAAGTAACATGTTCTACAGCTTAAAAGTTAAGGTGGAGGTGTTGAATGAATTTTCCGGGGTGGTGTGGTGACTGAATTCTAACATGCAGTCAAAGAAATATGGTATTTTCATTAAAAAAAAGCTCTCAAGACGGCCTAAAAATTTACCTATAACGAGACTATTTGAAATTTGAAGAGAAAATAATATTGAAATGCGTGCTAATCAGCTAGGGGTGCATAGTCTTTCCAACGCTGTATTTTCATTAATAGCTCTCAGAAATACCTCAATACAGGGCTTAAATGTACCTCTAATATCAACCCCGCCCCTCTGGAATTGCCTGCTAGGAGCCCCCATCTTTTTATAATTCATACATGTTTTTGCGTATGTTTTATCCTTTTATAAGCACTTTTTCACGTTTTTTTTGTTTGTCGTGTTTTTAAGTGCTTTTTCTGTGATTTCGTGATTTTTAATCGTTTTTATCCTTTAAAGGGTTTTTCAGGTTTGTTCTTTTACGTTTATGGTGATTTTAACTGCTTTTTCTGTGATTTCATAATTCTATAACATTTTTTATCAATAACTTTTGTATTTCCAATGGTCTATGTCTTTTTAGATTCCATGTCCCATGGAGAATCTTCAATATGTAAACATTTACACAATTTAAGTGTCTTGTAGCCCATCTCGCTTTTATTAGTAAAAATATACGCTAGCAGCATTCCACAATATTATTTGATAATACTCTTTAAAAACATTACTTAATGACCAGGTGATATCAAATTTCTAGTAATCGATTTCCCCCTTGCATGTCAATTATCTCAACCGTAGGAAACACACAATTAACATTCTAGGATGCGTGAAAAGGGCGCTCTCCTTCCGTGCAAAGGTTTTTTCGAAGAATTTATCAGCCGAAACAGAATATTAGAAATAGATTGCTGGCGCCTTTCGTTAGGGCACAGCTCCATTGAATGGAAATGAACTTACGAGTCCTAATCAGGACAAAAATCATAAGAATATAATGGTCCTCTGAGGAAAATACAT